>NW_012150419.1:587333-589705 GCF_000956105.1 Propithecus coquereli
ACGTTGTTTAAGAAACGACCTCATAAACTCTTTGATGATTTTCTTTTCTTTTCCTTCTCTCTTTCTCTTTCTGTATGAAAGGGAAATATGCTGCAAAATGTTTTTACCTGCTGTCTTTTATGTAAATTACTTTGATTGCAGTTTGGAACTTTTAAAGAAAATGAAACTCACACCACATTTTCACAATGCAAGAATATACCTTTAGAAGAACAAATAAAAGTATTCAAAATGTATTTCCTTTATTATTTTCTTCCATTTTCTCTTATTCATAGGCATTCATTCTTCCAATCATTAAAAAAATATGCTACTCAAAATGCTGTCTTCTAAATAAAGAAAAGGAGAAAGATTGTGGAAACTTTCTTACCTAAGATTATTTGTTAACTGAAGTCAGTCCTATTCCTAGCAGAATTTGGAACTCTCTAATATTATATATAAAATAGTACAATACCATCTCTCCAGCTGCTCGGTTTAAATCAATACTTGAATGTCTTTTTGAGCACTCAACTTAAATATGCCTTTCCTGCTCTACCAGAAGCAAAGTGCATAGCATTTGGTACCAACACTATATATACATACACACACACACACGTGCGCACACACACACACACACACACACACACATGCATATACACACAGACACTCTCACATACATACATATAAAGAAAAGGAATGGAGGGAGGAAGGAAGGAAGGAAAGAAGGGAGAGAGGGAGGGAAGGAGGAGGAATGGGCAGGGAGGGAATAATAAATGAAGTCTCTTTCCCCCAATCTTGGCAAACACAGAGAAGGATATCAGATTCTTCTCATTTAAATGAAGATTAATATACAGCTTGAAGAGATTTTATAATAACTACATATAATGGATTATTTTAAGTATTTAGCACAAAGTCATATCCAATATATTTTGGTTTATTTTAATTAGTAAGCTAGGCCTTAAAGTTCCACTCAGATGAATTCTGAGAGGAATAAGATTAGAATGAAAACACAAAGTACAGATAGTCTAGAATTTTTTCTTTTCAAAATATCAGATTAGGTAAATTTTTTGCTAAGATATTATTATTTTTCTTTATTTTTTTTCCTGGTAAAAACCCAGTGAGAAAAGGCTCAAAATATAAGTGGCAGATCAGCCTATTGATTATTTTTAAAGGTTCTTTAATAATATGCAATATACAAAATTAAGTAATGACCAAATGTGACTGCCACTGGAACCTCAGCCATCTTCTAATGAAGTCCCTTCTCTTTAACTGTCACAAAGATCCAACTGACACTGATGTACCTCTGATCTCCCAGAAAAGTAGGCATGGCATGCAGTAGAGACACCATATTGTCCATGGACAAATGTCAGTGAAGAGCCCCTTCGATACCTCTCTTTCCTAAGTCTTTTCGTTATTCTTATGTTGACTAATAGAAATGACAACAAATTACAGCATTCACTATCTTGTTTAGGTGAGAGGTGGGATTCAATTTTCTTATGAAGTTATTACAAAGTAGCAAATATTTAAAGTTTATGCACACCATGCAGGATGTAAACTAGTCCATAGTAATGGAAAAGTGTAAGCCTTTTGCTGCCATAACCACCTACTGAGTTTTTCAAACATTCTATTGATAAATAATAAACGACTCATATTTAAGGTGTACAATTAAATTTTTTGTGACATATGTGCATATGTGTATATATTCTGATAAAAACACACATCAAGAAAATGAACATATACATATATATACCCCACCAAAATGTTTTTTATTCCTTTGTACTCTGTCCTGCCCACCCATCTCCACCCTACAATTCATTTCAGACAACCTCTGATCTTTTCTTGTCACTTTAAATTAGTTTGTATTTCCTAGAATATATAAAGTAAATCATATGGTGTGTGCTTTTTTTTTGATCTTAATTTTCTCAGTATATCTTTTTGAAATTATTCCATGTTTCTCTGTTCACCAGTGGTTCATTAATTTTTTAATTGTTGAATTAAATCGTTTTCCATTATATGGACAGATTAGAATTTGTTTATCCAATCATCTATAATAGACACTTGAGTTGTTCTAGCTTTGGCTATTACAAATTAAGCTGCTATGATTATTTGTTGGTAGGACTTTGCATAGACATGTACGTTCGTTACTTTGGATAAATACCTAGGAATGGCTGGTAGTAGAATAGGTTTATGTTTAACATTTTGAGACACTATCAAACTGTGTTCCAAACTGGTTGTACACAACATTAGTGTATGAAAGTTCCACCTCTTCCTCGTGTTCATCAACATTTTATATCAGCACTCTTTTAAAATTTTAGTGGCGTACATTAGTAATTTTCTTCACTTTTTATTAAATGGAGTTAATCACACTCCTAGGATCTGTGTATCTACAGTCTTTATAA
>NW_012150419.1:592555-596424 GCF_000956105.1 Propithecus coquereli
GAATCCTGAGGAAAATTATCTCATATATAGGATTTGGAAAACTTTGATGTTCTTCAAAAATTACTCTTTCTCTCTCTTTACTTGAGAGAACAATTACTATATCAAATTTTCCAGGGAAACAACTGATTTAAATTCCGTAGCTTAAGTCATTATACAATAATCTTGCTAAACTTCATGTGATACCTGCATTTATACCACAGAAGAGTCAAACAATAAAATTTTATCAGACCTAAAACAGAAGGTAACCTGGCTACATAAAATAGCTTCAGATAGGCATTAATGTTTCTCTTCACTGTGAAGCCTGAGAACTTTTAAAGCATTATTCGGTCCCAAGCACTATTCAGTCCTTTCTTATAAGACTTAGAGTAATTGTGGTATGTCTCAAAGATATTGAATTTCTGCTGTGCAGAGACTTAAAAGCTGCCAGCAATGTTCTGATAGAAGAATCAACAACAAATTAATAATAATAATAATAGAATGAAATGGTGCTTACCAATATTCAAACTGAAAACCAGACACCGTCAGATGAAACAGCAAAAAAAGAGTCAACAACTATTATGAAAATGCATTCCTGATGCTAGGAGGAAAACCTGGGGCTAATGAGAAAAAAAAATTATTTTTTACGAAATATTTTGTTTTTAATTTAAGGAGGGAAAGAAAGAGAAAAGGGTAGAATCTTATCTTTTCCATATCTTGCAAACCACCATAATTTGTGGAAATGAAATGTACACTTTCAGTGCTTAACCAATGTTTACCAATAATGGAACCTATTTCAGGCCTCATCTTTTGACAGAACAATCATGAACACAGAGTAACATTTTGTAAGATGGGCTTATGTCTCCCTCTGCTTCTGTCCCCTCCCCTATATTCCATTAAGAATCTCATTACAGAGCTAACATAGGGCTATGCATTATTCTGTCATCAAACAGTGCCCATTCATGGAAAAAATGTTTCTACACTCCATTTCAACAGTAAGAATAACTGATTATTCAGTACTTATAATTGCAACTAACCATTAGGCTTGGTAGTAAACCAATTCTAACCAATCAGTGACATCTTTCTACATACACATCTCTGAAAGCTGGTTAATAAAGGACAGACACATACTCCTGAAAATTAGCCAAACAGCAACAGCCTTACCCAAATAAGCATACAGTCATGCATCACTTATGATGGGGATACATTCCGAGAAATGCATCAGTAGGTGTTGTGCAAACATTATAGTGTGCTTTCACAAACCTAGAAGGTATAGCCTACTCCACACCTAGGCTATATGGTATACCTGCCCAGCCCACTAAACACCTGCATCTTACTGTATTGAATAGTATAGGCAATTGTAACACAATCATAATTATTTCTGTATCTAAACATATCTAAACATAAAGAGGTACAGCAAAAATATGATATTATAATCTTATGAAACTCCTGTCATATATGCGGCCCACGGATGACCACAACTTTTTAAAGCAGTGCATGATGATATTTCTTTTGCTAAGGTCAACCAATATCAAAACTTATTTCTGAAAGACTGCCTATCTCTGAACTCCACGTTTCTAAGAACTCTGTCGGAAATTTTCTTTTTTCAAAGAGAATGGCTTACAAACACATATTCTTTGTTAAGTAGAAATAATTTTAGATTTTTTTTCCCAAATCCTGATTGGTGCCCTCTGTCCTCAATAGTCTTTACTTGACATTAAGTACATATAAAGTCTGCCATTTTCCTCTTTTATTTTCCTTTTACTTTCTGTAACCACCATACATTACTGGTGACAAAGTGATTGTAAATGCAGAATGCAATCACAAATTGTCAATTTTGTGTCAGTGCTCTTTTTTTATTCCAGAATGAGCCTATGCTAATTTCAGATAATTATTAAAATGAAAATATATACATTTGAAAATCATGTTGAAATGTTATAAACTCTAAATTAGATGCCTGAGTCTCTAGAATTCCGCAGTCCTCAGTTTGACATTAACACTGCACACAAATATAAAAAGTTGTATATTCACAGCTAGAAAATGCAAGTCTCTTGGCCTCAGCTTATCATCTGGCATTTGAGCCCATGGAAAGAATGATTGAACCAGCAGCTGGTATTGAGATGGTATATTATATGAATCACTTAGGGGTAGGGACACTGATTTATTCATAAGGGACTAAGAAAATCTGAGGTACCCTGTATGTTGCAGATAGAAGTATAAGGCAAGTATACATTATTTTTCTTATTCCTTCACTCTTGTTCTAGTTCTCAACGATAGGTGCTTGTTATGGATCATATAACTTACGGATACTTTCACAAAAGTGTGTTAGAGATCAGAGCTGGATGGTTAAATGTTACTCTAAATGTAACTGAACAACTCTCTGGAACTGAATCAAGGGCCACTGCAAAAATAGACTAAAGTACTTGTGATAATCATGACTTGACTATAAGAATTTTACTGGGCAACTTCACATAGACTTTTATTGAATATTTTTAAATGTTAAGTGTTGCCACAATTATAAGATTATAAATAATATGGATATGAGTACCCTTCCCCTCAGCCTCCAATAGAACCTCAGTTAGCTAGAAAATGCAGATACTAAAAATGTAATCACACTAAAATTTGGAAATGAAAGGAGAATTAGAGGGCGCTATGAGAGCATATGAAAGAATATCTTACGAATCAAGGAAGTGATTCTCATAGTAAGTGAAATCTCACCTGAGACAGCAAGGGGGAAAAGTAATCAATAAAAGGGACGAGAGAAAGGTACTTCACATCTAATGTGTCCAAAATAGAAAGTCCCAGCTGTCCCTCCTGAAACCTGTTTTCCTTCTTGATTGTCTGTCTTCATGAATGGCAACACTATGTACTTAGTCATCATAATCAAAAAATTGGAAACCATTTTTGATTCTTCTTTTTGTGTATCATTGGCATCAAATAAATTGTGTCTTATATTTTTACTTCATAAATAACATTGATATTGCTTTATTCTCTGACTCCTACTGCTGAAGTTCAGGAAATGACTCTTTCCCATAAGGATGACAGTTAATATTCTTCTTGACCACTGTAAGTGAATACTTGTATCCTTAAGTCACAACTGTGCCCATTGTCCACCAAAACCATAGAAACCACTACTTAAGTTCCACTCCTTCAACAGAACTTAGAAGAGGAGATGTCACAACTACAGGTCCAGACCAGACTGTGGTAATCTCAGCCAAAATTAGACCTCCATGTTCTTAAGTCCTTTGAAGGTGGACCAGATGTTCAGAATTATTTATGCAGTCTTTAGTCTAATAGTCTTGTGGCTCTGCCATCTCTTCTGCATCCTGCTTCCAAGAGATAGCACATTCACATCTACCAAAAATATACCTACCATTCACAATCAAAATAATATTTTAACATTTTACAGCATAAAAAGTTTATCATCACTGACCATTTACTGTTCATCTTCATCTTGGATAATTACTTCTTTTCCCTTAATAGACCTTCAAATAAAAAGTGTCACTAGTTTCTTGACATGTTCTCTCCTACCCAAGTCTCCTTTCTGTCCCCTCATCCATCTCATCTGCAATGTGCTGATTTCTTGAAAATAGCTCAGGTGTCATCACCTGAAATGGCTTCTGAAGCTCTTAGGCATATGTGTGTAGTCTTTCCCATAGACTGACTTTCTTGTATAAATGTCTACCATTTAGTAATTACCAAAATTTATTTTAGTTTCTACTTGTATATTTCACCACAAAGCTCTACACTCCCTGAGAATAAAGATAAGAAGTTCTCATCCTTGTGTACCATTGCAAATAATATTGAATTAGGAAAGAAATGTAAAAAGGAATTAGTAGCACATTACATTGATTGCATCAGCTATTTTGTTAACATTGTATATATTTTAGAAA
>NW_012150419.1:596694-597227 GCF_000956105.1 Propithecus coquereli
AGGCTGGAAAGTTCAAGGTCAAGGCACCCTCAGATTCAGTTGTCTGGTAAGAGCTTCATCCTCCAGAGGGGATAGAACGCTGTGTTCCACAAGGCAGAAGGCAGAAAGGCAAGCTACCCAAATGTTGCATGAATCCTCTTCCAGAAGTGCCCTAACCCCGTTCATAAGGGGAGGAGCCCTCATGACCTAATCACCTCCCAAATGCTCCACCTCTCAACATTGTCATTCTGACAACACCTAATTTTTGCAAAAGACCCACTGAAACCACACTAGTGTCTTTACTCTAGAAGAGGGGGCTATCAACATACTTGGATGTAATAGTGACTGTGTCCTTGCAACAGTACCCGGAATAAATGCAATGACCTTTCTATTTATTTTCTGTAGCTCCTGAGCTCCCTTCTCTTTTGTGCAAAACAGCCTCATTGACGCCAATTCCAGGCCATGAGAAATTATTCTATGGAGTTAATAATTAAATTGTATAAAATGTATGGTTCTAAACTCCTTTATGAATAATCTGAAAGGTCAAATACTTC
>NW_012150419.1:606533-608745 GCF_000956105.1 Propithecus coquereli
TAAATTCACAAGTTAAGTACAAGAAATGTGGAGTGGAATGTTTTTTTTTTTTTTTTTTTTTTTGAGACAGAGTCTTGCTCTGTCACCCAGGCTTGAGTGCAGTGGCATGAACACAGCACCCTGTAGCCTCAAACTCCCATGTTCAAGTGATCCTCCTGCCTCAGCAGCCTGTGGAGTGGCTTGGACTATAGGTGTGTGCCACCATGCCTGGCTAACTTTTTTTTTTATTTTTATAGAGACAATGTCTCACCATGTTGCCTAGGCTGGTCTCAGACTCCTGGACTCAATCAATCTTCCCACCGCGGCCTCCCAAAGTGCTAGGATTACAAGGTGTCAAGAGTGAGCCACCACATCTGACCAGAATGAGTTTTAAAACTATTCTTTGTTTGTATGTGCCTTGCTTATTTATTTACTTTTTATTATTTCAAAATATTATGGGGGTACAAATGTTTTTGTACAAATGCTTTTGTTATGCTTGAGTCAGGGTTATAAGTGTGCCCATCACCCAGGTAGTGTTCATTGTATCCATTAGGTAGATTTTTGCCCATGCCCTTCTCAGCCCTCCCCACTGCTTGATTTCCATTGAGTTTTACTTCCCTCTGAGCACATATGTGCTCATGGGTTAGTTCCAGTTTAACAGTGAGTACTTCTGATGTTTGTTTTTCCATTCTTTAGATACTTCACTCAGGATAATGGTCTCTAGTTCTATCCTGTACCTTATTTTTACATCAGCTTCTCCTGACATACATAATGGCTCTTTCTGAAGGGAGAAAATAATCCAATTAAAAATGTTATTGCACAATCCAACATATAATTGTTGTCTGTGATGTATCAGGCACATTACCATGTAATCAAGATGGAGGAACAAGGGAGACTGAACAGTGTTTCTAAGGAGCAGAATCTTAACTTTATGCTCTGATATCAAAGAAAATTGCATGTCATTCAATTAAAGACCTATTTTAATAGACTATCTATCATCTATCTACAAATGCGGAAAAATGAAGTCAGATTTCAAGCACTCAGTATAATTTAAAATTAGATTCTAGTCTTTGTAACCAAAGCAAGATTAAAATATCTCAACCACAGAAATATTTTGTTTTCATAGTGATAAAAATTTAAAAATGCCTTTGAGCATTTAAAGATCTTAACAAAGATATGTTTATTTGGAAATAGAAAAAAAAAAAGAAGTTTTGCCTTATGAGATGGGTTACATAACCAAACCATGATTGAAAAGTAATACTGTCCTTAATACTTTATAATTTTATTAAGGTCATGATTGAAAGGTAATGTTTTCAGATCATAAACACTTGAAAGATACAATATTTCATTAGTAAACACATTTTTCTTTATTTCTTGATTCGGGGGCGGGGGCAAGTTTGCTCATAATTTAAGAACCTTATTCTATATTTTAAACTAGACATTTTTGTTCCTGAAGATATGGCATACTAATGCTAGTGTTTCAAAATCCCAAGATGTTGGATTCTGTGCAATATATGTTTAAAACCAATTCTACATACAGAAAAAGTCAAATGTTAAGATAAAACTAAACCAATGTGAATATACTATTTAATTTGAGAGGATTTCCTCTTGGGCAGAATTTATAGATTCTCTCCTTATATAGAAATCCATAAATAAACTTTAAACTTAGAGCTAATTTTCTGACATTCACACTAAAAATGTAACTAAAACATCCTATCTCTTGACTGACGTCCAACTTATTCACTAAACCTAATCTAGAACATATGGATGAATTGGTCTTGATGATATAAAAGTTTCATCTTAAAATTTTAGTGGCTGGTAAAAGAAACAGGATAAGGCTCTACATAAAAAAACTTATTTAATGCCCACATGCTTCAAAACTATGAGTAATATTTTTGTCACAGTATTATTAAAACTAGGCAATCAACAGATGTTTAAACTAATTAATATATTTTTGGTGCTCACAGGTTACAATCACTTACTTCTTCTGGTGGGCAATATGATATAACTGGCCAGTAGTTGCAGTAGGCAATGATAAGAAAATGATAAGAAAATTATACATATAGAAAACTATGGGCAATCTTGTTTAACACTCTAAACAAAAACACTCTAAACACTCCTTTTTAGAAAACTAATTGCAAACTTTCAGACTTATATATTAACTATTTTCCACCAAAGTTTTACATAATTATAAATAATGCATCTATGAAAGTCTTACATTTTAATTATTTAT
>NW_012150419.1:608795-611762 GCF_000956105.1 Propithecus coquereli
TATAATTGAAAAAATATATAAAAGTATGTTTAAGGCATTCTGTTTGAGTGTTGATAACATACCTTATTCATTTTTGTGCCGCAACATCTAGCACAGTCACTGGAACATGGAAGGGCTTGATAAATGTTTGGCGAAAAAATATAAGATGCTTGATTATACTAGTCAGGTTAGATGATGAGAAATGGCAAAACTAAAATCCAAAGTTTTTGTGAAGAAAAGTGTAAGCCTTCCATGATCTAATCCAAATGCTCTATAGCCACAGATCGTAGAGATGAAGCTCCAAATAAAGTGATGAGGAATATAAGAGTATATTAAGGGAAAGAGCTTTCATATTTCTCAAACCCAGGGACTATATGCTGTTTTCCCCAGGTTCCCCACAAAATGGACCCTGAGATGAGAAACCATAATAATGCTAAATTAATGAGGTATAATCCCAGCCAAATAGAAAGAAGGGAAAGAGACATGAGACCAGCTAGAATGGAGAGAGAATTACAAGATGATGTGTTATTGCATTACTTGCTGCTTCAAGTTGATCCTTGAAGAAACTCAGGCAATTGCTTGGCTCTTCCACTTGCTCAACTACCAGGATATGTCAAGACCGGCTATATAGTAAAACCATGCCTTGAAGTAGGTCTGTACAGCGAGGAAAGAAAAGATTGTTCGTTTTCCTGTTCTTTCTTAGCTTTAATGCCACACTAGTCAAATTTTTTCCCATGAGCGAGTTACTCCTCTATGATTCTGGAATTTCATCAGCGGGCCCCTTTGGCAGTAGACTGGAAGCCGAATCCCACGCCCTGCTACATATCCTTTCCCTGAGTCTGGGCGTGGCTAGAGCATTTAGGCCAATCTCAGGCAGCAGAACCTCAAGGGTCTGCAAGGAGTTGGTAGGCTCCAGCAGTTGCCCGAGTGGAGCAGAGATGAGGATTATGAAGACATGCAAAGCTAAAAGAAGCGGAGGAGTTCGATGAGAGGTGACCAATATATTTGCTGCCAAGGATTTCTGTCAGAGAAATAACAATGCAACATTCCAATACTTAAGAGCTAACTTTCCTGAAATATATATGTTTAATAGAAAAAACATTTTAATGGATCTGGAGGCTGGACAGCATATTTTATCATCTCTCAATCTCCGACCTTCAGAAAGAAGAAAAAAGCAACAGCAGCAACGTGAATCTGAATGAATGAGTGCTCAGCATATTCAAATACTCCTTGACTTCCAATGGGGTTATGTCCTGATAAACCTATTGTAAATTGAAAATATCTGAAGTCGAAAATGCGTTACTTTTACCTAAACTGCTGAACATTGTGGCTTAGCCTAACCTACCTTAAATGTGCTCAGAACTCTTACATTAGCAGATAATTGGGCAAAATCATCTAACACAGAGGCTATTTTATAACAAAGTGTTGAGTACTTTACGTAATTTATTGAATACCGTACTGAAATGTGGTTTCTACTGAATATGTATCATTTTTGTACCACCATAAAGTCAAAAAATTGTAAGTCAAACCATTTTAAGTTGGGGAATTATTTGGCATTTAATTTTAAATGAGCCAAATCATTTTATCTTTAAAAAAAAAGAGTTATGATATTTATTCTTGGGAGAGGGTAAAATAGCCAGAAATATATTACATTTTTTTCCTTACAGAGGAGAATTATAGATTCTCATCTGTATCAAGTGAGCTGTGGGAAATAATTTACCATTTTTATGCCTTAATTGCCCAACTGATACAAAGAAGATATTGTTTGCTTCCAGCTTACATTATGTACATAACCTGGGGGGCTGTTCATAAAGTAAACCTAGGTCAAAATCACCTTTTTTATAATGTTTCTGAATCCCTACAGGCCCTAATTCTTTGAAATTGGCATCATAGAGAACATGCAGAGTTGACTCTTTTTTTCTTTTCCTGCATTAATCGTTCATAACTTGCACTCTGCATCTAGTGAGTAAAAACAAAACCAAACAAAAAGTTGGTTTTCTTCAGGTTTCTTTGCTTTTAAGTAGTTGAATTGAAAATGCAGCTTGGCATATTATAAATAAGCACAGATAAAAGCTCCATTGGACAATACCAAATGTAAAATCTTTTTTTTTTTTTTTTGCAAGGTAAAGTAAATCAGAATCCTACTATATTGGTTTTCTTTTCTCAAGATCTATTTTCTAGGATCTCTGATTAAGTGGGGAATTAGGGACTCCTCTGCTTTACTGGTCATGCAACAGTGAATGAACTTTTGGTGGAAATGAAGACAAAGGAGTTCCTATTTTCTTTCTAGTTTCCTTAGGTTATTGAATTAGATTCTTCAACACACATTTTACTGTTTTACTAACAAATGTATTTAAACCTGTGATTTAAAATATTGTGATAATCAAGTATAATCATGTGCTAAAAAATTGTCAGGCATAAGGTATGTTTTATATAAAGGTGTCATCAGAGAAATGTAATTCAAAGTAACAAGGAATTTGTCAAAAGGTGCTTATACTCCTGAGTAACTTTAATAACTGAAAATGGATAGAAACATTACTAGAAGTATTTTCAATATTTTATCTCTGTTCTCTCCATTACGGACTAAATGTCTTGACTAAATAACTTTTATTGAATTCAATTTAAAATATATCTTTCTGACTCAGAAATGTCCAATCTTACCACCTATATACTTTATTAAATTTTAGATATTAGTAGTTTGTAGCAGTACCATGCCTGTCTGTATTAATGATGGGTTCTTTACTTCATACTGTTTTGAGTTTCTGCTTTTTCTACATTTCATAAATCAGATGTTACTCAAATGTGGTTTGCTTGTCTATCAACCTCATATATTTTTCTTTCAGCATTTCCAACCTTATGTTTGAGATGCAGTAATATCCAATTTGGTAAATGATCCTAAAATATGAGGTAGAATTAGCTTAATGTAATTATAAAAAATGAACACCTGTCAAAGGTTTTACTCAACTCACTTATTAATCAGAACAAGAT
>NW_012150419.1:611812-613430 GCF_000956105.1 Propithecus coquereli
ATATATTTTAGAAATATAAATGCATAAGTCAGGAGATGAGCAGATAACAAAAGCAGTGTGTATTAATATACCATTTGTAAATGCAACCCTCAAAAATAGATACTGTTAGAAAGTGCTGATTATCATTCTCTTGATCTATTCATTAGCTGCTAACAACAGTCTTTAATACTTTTTAATGTGGGAAAAAGAAAAAAAGTGGAAAAATCTACTAGTTTCTATTGTATTTGTGATATTAGAACATCATTCTGGAAGTGAAGGATTTATTTCCAGAAAAAAAAAATATCCCTTACAGCACTGAAAAAAAAGACTCTGTTTTCCTTAAAATTCATTATGAAATTTGTCTGGGGCAGTAAGTAGTCCATACCAATGGACTGACACACAAACCTGAAAAAAAATCACAGTAATGAGAAACAGTATGTAGAGAGGGCAAAGAGCAGAGAGAGGAAAAGCAGGTGGAAAAAGAGAAGAGCGAAACTCATTATAAAAATGAACAGAGACACATACACAGACGAGGCACCTATGAAGTCACTTTTAGACCCCTGGGCCTGAGCAGTTACAGAGTATAGAATACAGTGGTTACACTACAATATGTCAGGTGTGTATGGCCTCTTACTTTATATAGTCTCCAGGACCTCTCTCCCTTTTGCAACTATAATACCATCTTTATCATTGTCTCCTCTTTGACTTTACCCACCTATACCCTCCATAGAGCAGGCAGAACAATCCTTTAAAAGTATGTCAGAACATATAATGCCTCTGCTAAAGCTATTAAGGAGCTTCCTTCCTTCCACATTTATTAAAAATCCAAATACACTGTAAGTCCCAAATGATTGGGTCCTTGGCTACCTATTAAGCATCAATTCCTTTTCCTCTTCTTTGCTCCAACCGTAACACCTGTGCCAGGCAGGTCTTGCCTCAGGACCTGAGTATCTTTTTTGTTCCCTTTTGCTCATACAGTCCTCTTTTCAAGTCCCTGACTTCCTGGGATAAAATATCCCCAAGATTGTCATTCTGTGTTGTTTCTTCTACTTATCTTTATTTTTTATCTTTAATATTTACTGCAATTACATTGAATTTTACTAGTTTATTGTTATCTATTTGTGTATTCCTTATGATATAAGCTTCAGAATATCAGAAACTTCATATGCTTTGTTAATTTTGCATTCCCAGAGTCAGGAAGCAAACTGGAGCATAGGAGGGAGTCAGTTAATATTTGGGGAATGAATAAATGAAAAAATCTTATTAAGTAAGCATCATAATTGTAATTTTAGAGTTGCATTGACTAAAATGTATAAAAGTTAGAAATTTGTCCAAGATTATATAACCAAAATTTTATCTCAGATATGTCTAATTTCCAAGATGATGTATGGTCTGAATCATTACACCATCCTGCCCCATTTCTGAATGGTGAACTATATTCATCCATCTCTGAAACAGAGGAATTGTAGAATTCGAAAAATTGACAGTTTGGCAGAAGTTCTAAGTTGGAACATCATAATTAGGACTAAAGAAAAGGGAGCTACACAAAAAAGAGGTTGGGTTTATGGTCAGACAAGAACTTTATATTTTGTTTCTCTCCATCTGTGTGATCTTTGATAAGCAATAACTTCTCTGAGTC
>NW_012150419.1:627142-627442 GCF_000956105.1 Propithecus coquereli
TTATTGCTTATAAAATAAACATCTGAAACATTGATAAGAAGAATAAAGTTACCCTAACTGCCTCGTCAATATCCTTTTTCTTCACCTTTCTTAAATAAGTCCAATATATTTGCATTGGCTATGGGACTAATCATTAGTAATTACTTCCTCAAATTCATTTACAGATGGAGGAAATAATGACATGAGATTCCCTTGTTCAAAGAATGTGAAAGTACATGTCTGTGACATTTGCCTACCTTCTCATTCTGTCTGGCTTGCTGACACAATGCATTGAAGTAGAATTTTTGCCCTGAGCACAAA
>NW_012150419.1:639064-639794 GCF_000956105.1 Propithecus coquereli
AAGCATATGCTACTTAATATATATATGTCTTTAGACTGAGTGAGGACTGTTTGAAATAATGAATATTGGAATTTAAGATATTGGTTTAAAACATGATAATTCAAGAGTAGTTAAGCCAGTAGTGATGGAATCTGCACTAAATCTTTCTCTTCCTGATCTTTGATCTTACTTTAATGTATACATGGCTAAGATGAATCCAATACTTCTGTTTTCCACTTCTGTCTCTTGAAAATCATCATAGAGATTTTACTCAAAATATGTTGTCTGCAACTACAAAATCTGTGAGCACTAGCTACAGATCTATAAAGAAAAAGCATATATAATTGTGAGCATTTGAAATCAACTGGAAATTCTATACATTTTAATTATCATTTCTTCAGTTTTCCCCCATTTTTATGACCTTAACTTTCTGAAAAATTAATTAAACTTCATTGATATATTTAGGTTTAATTTCTGTGCTTTAATTTTCTAAGAGAAATCAAATATTATCAAGTGTTTAGTAATCTGTATTAATCCAATAATCTCAAGTACTCTCTAGATTATGAAAAGTAAATTTAATGACACATTCAAAAATCGCTTACAAATTTGGTGACGTTTCCCATACATTAAAATCTCAAGTCAAAATCTATAAAATATTCTAAGTTGGAAGCACAGAAATCCATTAGATTTTCACCTAATATGACAAATTATCCTGAACATTGCAAGTGTTAAATAACATGCACATAAACAC
>NW_012150419.1:639844-640902 GCF_000956105.1 Propithecus coquereli
CATACAATAATTGGTATACATTTCTTATTTTCTATTCACATTTTTCCAATGGAGGCCAGGTAAAAGATCTTCCTCATTTGCACAGTAAAAAGAGAACTCTGCCATCAATTTATGATCTAATTAGTCCATCTACATATTTATTACACAGGAGACAGTATGCCTGACAGGAGAGAAGCCATAAGATAAAAAACAGTTTACACCCTATCTTCTACTATGCCAGAGTAACTATCACCTCCTGTTCCTTCTGTGCTCCAGGCAACATGAAGGTGGAGTGAGGAGAAAAGTTGCAAACTTTGGCCCCTCAAGAGGAAAGAAAACCATCTTAGACATTCAAAGAAATCTAATGTTTATCTGTAATGAATTATTTTCATTTTTATTTTTATTTTGTAATATTTCAACAGAATCTTTCTTTTTCTGTGTATTGCCTATATTTCTGAGAGATTTTACTGTTATTATATTCTTTAGGTTTACAGGTGATATTCTAAATTAAAAGTTCTTATGGATGGAATAAGTTCTATAAGAATAGGGAGATTTCAATGCAAACAACATATAATTTAAATATCAATCTATGATGGTGATAAGGGGGTGTTGCCAGGTTGGGGACCTATCTAAGGAAGACTTTAAGTATGTGTTAATGAGCTGGATTGTCATTGCTTCACTCAAGCAACTTTTACAGGCTGGAACAGATGGAAATGTTATTTAAGTATATGGCGGTAGCCCAGATATAAAATTAGTTATTGGACTCAGCTTTGTTTTTATTGTGTGATTTTTAAGTTATGTGAGCACAAAGAGCTTTACTGCAGTAAGTTTTAATTTATTACAAGTGGCATTCCACTACATTGTACTTTTTTAAAAATGAGATGTTTCAATTTAAATGAATGTCTTAAATGAAAAGACTTAACAACAGTAGAAAAAACTCTAAGTTACATGGCTAGGTGGGAGAAAAACAGAAGGATATGCAATTGTTTTGTTGTGGTGTTCTCCCTTTTCTTCCCTTTTCTCCCTTTTTTTGATAACTTGTAGTTATATATTCTGATTATTTAGATCAGCATGGGAGA
>NW_012150419.1:652807-653866 GCF_000956105.1 Propithecus coquereli
GAGTGAGACACCAGAGCCTCATGTGTAGCAAAATGCTGTTTATTTGGAACATCTGGGTGCAGATGGGTGGAGGTTGCAAAAGGCATCCAGGACAGAAAAGGGAAGAGCCTTGGGTTTTATAGGTTTTTCCGGTAGGAGTAAATCAATTCTTTTCAAACAACTGGGAAGGATAAGGAAAATAAGTTCCCCTCTTGCATTTCATTCCCTTATATCCCTCAATGTGACTGTATTTGGAGATAGGGCCCCCAGGGAGGTGATTAAGGCTCCTTGAGGTCATAAGGGTGGGGCCCTAATCCAGAAAATAACTGTATCTTTAAAAGAAGAGACTCTAGAAACCTTTCACTCTCTTTCTCTCTCGCTCTCTGCAGGCTCACAGCGGAACCAGCATGAGATCATGTGAGGAGAGAGTAAGCAGTCAACTGCCTACAAGCCAGGAACTGAGGCCTTACCAGAAGCCAACCCCGAGGGCATCTTGAACTTCTACCTGCCAAAACTATAAGTATAAATTTCCATTCCTTAAGCCACCCAAACTGTGGTATTTCGTTATGGCAGACAGAGCACACTAATACAATGTCTCTGTGCTTCCCTGCTTTCCCATAGCACCGGGGTAAAGGTGTAAGTCTCAATGTCAGAGAATTTCTATGGACTCAGGTTTAAGGAATGATTTCTGAGAAACATACACAGCAGAAAAAAAAAAAAAAACACACACACACACAGTTTATATAAGGCACTGCATTTAGCAGGAGAAGCAATTGAGTTCCAGACTATTATCAAAAATGAAAATCATTCTACTTACAGTAGTAGAAAAAAAATCTGCTGATAAATTCTACTTTTTTAAAATAACATACATTCTTCCCTGTATGATGACTCAACTGAAAACGTCCACATGTTTTTGATGCTGTCCTGAGACAGGGGAAGTGATGGGCAAAGAAACAGCAATGTGTTCTGGGAATAGAGAAAGATCTAGTGATTGAACTTAAATTGTTTTATTTGACTGTCAGAATCAAAGTATGAAGAATTTTCTGACAGTGGATTTTTAAAATAAAGGTATTGAAAATT
>NW_012150419.1:656176-659338 GCF_000956105.1 Propithecus coquereli
AATAAAATTTTCTCTGCCTCTGTTAAAGAAAAATACAGAGCCAGACAGTAGTCAAAATGATAAAAACAGATTTTACTTGGTAGTTATTACCAACGGGCGGGAGGGAGAAAGACCTCAGAATAGAACTGGCCAAAATTCTAAATACAGCAAGGATGATTGGGGATTTATAGCCAATGAGCAGGTTGGGGATGTGGAGGAGGAAAGATTTGTCAGGGGATGGAATACAGTAGCCCCCCCCCCCACCTCCCTTATCCTCCATTTTACTTTCTACAGTTTTAGTTACCTGTAGTCAACTGTGGTCTGAAAATACTCAATGGGAAATTCCAGAAATAAACAATTTATAAATTTTAAGTACAACATAAAAGCACTGTTCTGAGTAGTGTGATATAATCTGGGGTGTGAATCATCTGTCCAGCATATACATGCAGGTGCTCCCCACCTGTTAGTCACTTAGTAGCCTTCTCCATTATCCGATCAACTTTCCCAATATCACACTGCTTATTTTCAAGTAATCCTTATTTTACTTAATAATGGCCCCAAAGTGCAAGAGTGCTAATGCTGACAATTAGATATGCCAAAGAGATGCTGTAAAGTGTTTGTGGTAAGTGTGAAGGTGAAAGTTCTCAACTTAATAAGGAAGGGAAAAAAAGCATATGCTGAGGTTGCTAAGATCTACAGTAAAAACAAATCTTCTCTCAGTGAAATTGTGAAAAAGGAAACAGAAATCAAAAGGTTTCTGCACAGCATAGGAAATAATCAACAGTTAGTAGACAACATACAAAATGAGATAAAATGTTTGCAAACTATACGTCAATAAAGAGTTAATATCCAGAATCTATAAAGAACTCAAATTGGCAAGAAAAAAACATCAACCCCCATAAAAAGTGGACACAAAACATGAACAGCAATTTTTCAAAAGAAGAGAGACAAGTGGCCAACAAATATATGAAAAAAGTGCTCAACATCTCTAATCATCAAGGAAATACAAATTATTAATAAAACCACAATGAGTTACCACCTTACCCCTGTCAGAATGGTCATTTTTCAAAAGCCAGAAAATGACAGATGTTGGCATGGGTGCAGACAGGAAGGGATGGTTATTATACACTATTGGTGAGACTGCAAGTTAGTACAACTTCTCTGGAAAACAAAGAATAAGACGTCTCATTAGATCTAGCAATCCCACTGCTGGGTATCTACCCAAAGGAAAAAAGTCATCTTATCGAAAAGACACCTTCACTTAAATGGTATTGCAGCACAATTCACAATTACAAAGATGTGGAATCAACTTAAGTGCCCATCAATTCATCAGTGGCCTAAGAAAATGTGGTACACACACACACACACACACACACACCATGGAATATTACTTAGCCATAAAATGGAATGAAATAATGTCTTTTGCAGTAACTGGGATGGAACTAGACACCATTATCCTAAGCAAAGTATCTCAGGAATGGAAAAACAAACACCATATCTATTCTCTAATAATTGGAAGCTAAAGCTGGACACACATGGCAACAAAGAGATGTAAAGGACATCAAAAACCAAGAAGAGGAGAGGGTGGGAGGGAATGAGGGGTGAAAACTTATCTATTGGGTAAAACGAACACTATTCTAATTATGGGCACACTAAAAGCCCCAACTTTAGCCTTATACCTTAATCCATGTAACAAAAACATTTTTACCCCTTAACATTTTGAAATAAAAAAAAAAAATACATGTTGCTTTATTGTTGCATTCAAACTACAAAAATATGGCCACAGCGTATCATAAGTGCTTAAACTTCATCATAGTGTATCTAGGCTTCAGGGCTATCTGCAGTTTCAGGTATCCACTGGGAGTCTTTGAAATTATCCCCTGCTGCTAAGGCAGGGCTACCATATTATTAAGAGAAGACGTCAAGGGTAGGAAGAATCCTCACTAAACTGACTTAACAGGATTCTTGTTGAAGACAGGCCAGCATGATTAAATATCTCCTGGCGGATGGTGGAGGATGAGGAAACTGTTCAGATATTGAGGGTGATTGGACATTGAGGGTGGCAGACTTTCATGAAACTGACTTAGCAGAATTCTGCTAAAACTGAATTCTTCAGGCCTGAGTACAAGGACAAGGCCTAGTCAAATAAAGGGCTTACAGAAGCCTGACTAAAATTTGGTCAGAGAGTCTTTGTCACCTGTTTAACTAATCTGGCGCAATCTTTCATTGGCACAATATATTCCAGAAATATTCCAAAAGCTTCCAGTTTTGTGATCCTTTGAAAATGCTTGTTCAGCCTCACAAAGAGTAGCTCAAAATGTTCTGTCATGGTCGATTATCCACACAATATCAAGAAAGATGTCCAATTCCCTGATAACACAAGTGTATTGAATTTCTACTTCCTACAAGTTAATTGTTGCATTGATTTTCTCATTTCTAAATCCTGACACTAGTGTCATAGAGACATGCCTATTTAACTCATACAGGGTGGCATACATACAAATTAATCCTTAAGTAATAGTCGTATTTTTCCATGTGCACCGAGAATGGTGGTGGTGTGATATTGCCGTCGCTCTTTCTCAGGGTGTGCCTAAGATTTTTGCCACACGGGAACTAGTGTGTATGGCGTCTGCATAATGGTGGAGGTGTGATCTGCTTTCCATTTTGAGATTATATTATATGTTTCATATTAGTTCATGATGGGAAAAAATAATGGGCATATTTCATCTTGGTTTGTCTGAACATCTCTGAACTTTAGAGATTTGAAATTGTCAATACCTGCCGTTAATGGGGTCAGGCAAATAGATCACAGTAAATGACATAAAACAAAAATATTCTTCCTATTTAATTCTATCAGTTATGCTTAGCTGTAAGTATAAAGTACCAGATTACTGCAAACACAAGACTAAGAATGACAGATGACATTGAGCTTGCTATTTTATATATACCATGCACAAGTCTAGAGATCTAATGATATACAACACGATGGCTATAGTTAATAAAATTGTATTGCGTTAGGGATTTTTGTTAAATAAGTAAATTTTAGCTGATCTTAAGACAAAAACTGTAACTATGTGAGATGATGGGTATATTAATTTGCTTCACTATAATAACCATTTTAAACCATTTCACTGTCCATTTGCATCCCGTAACATAATGTTGTAAACCTCAAATATACGCAAT
>NW_012150419.1:661345-662152 GCF_000956105.1 Propithecus coquereli
TTAGTGTAGCCTAAGTGTACAATGTTTATAAAGTCTACAGCAGTGTACAGGTCTTTACATTCACACACCACTCTGTCACTGACTCAACCAGAGCAACTTTCAGTTCTGCAAGCTCCATTCATGGTAAGTGCCCTATAGAGTATATCCTTTTTTATGTTTTGGACCATATTTTTTACTGTACCAGTTCTATGTTTAGATACACAAATACTAGAATGTTACAATTGCCTATAGTATTCAATACAGTAACATGCTGTACAGGTATGTAGTCTAGGAGGAAGAGGTCAAACCATATAGCCTACATGTGTAGTAGACTATACCATTTGGGTTGTGTAAATATACCCTATAATGTTCACACAACAAAGAAAATGCTCAATGATGCATTACTCAGAATATAAGATCGTTGTTAAGCACTGTATGACTGTGCTTTTCATTACAGTAGGTCAAGCCTATGCTAAGTATTTCTTCTCTTTTGAATTTCTGTATGTATCAATGAACGAAGAAAAAAAAAACTCAAGAGGTCTTTCTTGATCTTTTTCTTTTCCCCATAACTTTATTCATGTTGCCTAAAGGGTAGAAAGAGTTAGCTACAGGATACTAAAGATCCCTATTAAATTGTTTGCAACTCAGTAGTAAAAAAAAAAATTGCCAAAATGCTTTATTTAACTCAGTGGATTAAAAAAAATTGCTTGAATATTTCAGTTTATGGTGGATTATAGTATATTGGCATCTCAGATTGTAGATACTCTTGGAATTCACTATACAGTTAAAGAGAAATTCCATTAAACTATTTGTAGAAAATACGACTGA
>NW_012150419.1:673734-674766 GCF_000956105.1 Propithecus coquereli
CCTTCATGATTGTACTCCCCTGTCCATTATATCCAACAGCCTCTCTATCATTTTCTGTCACTCTGTTTCAAGCCCTCTGACTCCATTCTTGTTCTTCCAACAACTAAGTTCATTGTTACCCTGATCTTTGCACTCACAGTTTCTTCCATGTAGAATATTCTTCCCCTCATATCTTCATCTATCTCAATTTATACAAACTTCCACTCAAATATCCTCTATCACAGAGTATGCACTAGTCAGGTTTTGCCAGAGGAACAGAAACAATTGTATTTTTATATACGTGTATGTGTGTGTATGTATTTGTACACACACACACACAATCTTATATCCATATATATATGGGTGGAGAGAGAGAGAGATTTTATAAGAAATTGGCTCATGATATTCTGGAGGCTGGAAAGCCCCAGGATCTGCAGGGTGAGTTGATAAACTGCAGACCCAGAAGGGCAGACGTTATCAGTCCAGTCCAAAGGTTGGCAACATCAAAACCCAGGAGGAGTCAATGTTTCAGTTTGAGTCTGAAGCAGGAAAAAAGCCAATGTCTCAGGCCAAAGGCAGTCAGGCAGGAAGAATTCTCTCTTACTCAGGGCCTCCCTCCTTAGTTTTGTTATTATAGTCTGGTCTTCACCTTATTAGATGAGGCCCACCCATGGGGGAAGGGCAGTCTGCTTACTCAGTCTACCAATTTAAATATTAAACTCATCTAAAAAGCACCTCATACAATAATGCTTGAACAAATATCTGGGCACCTCATGGCCCAGTCAAGTTGACATATAAAATTAACCATCTCAGAGGGCTCCAATTATGACACTACGTAAAATGTTTACTGCCACATTTCCTCCTACTCCATTCCACACTTTATTTTGCTTCATTGAATCTAAAAGTATTGTTCTGAACTAAATTGTATCTCCTTTATTTATGTGTTAAATCCCTAAATTCCAATGTGACTGTATTTGCAGAGAGGAGCTTTAAAGAGATAATGGAGATTAAATGAGGTCATAAGGGTAGAGCCCTAATGTAGTGAGACTGGTA
>NW_012150419.1:674816-676146 GCF_000956105.1 Propithecus coquereli
TTTTTTTTTTTTAATTTCTAATTCTCATTTAGTCAGTGTACCCAGCCCTGTCCTCAGATTAGCCAAAATTAGATTCCTTCACTTTCTTAATCTTTGAATTCTCTTATTATTTTGCATTATGTACTAAGTCTATTATTCTGAACTATTCTGCAAACATATCTACATCCAAATTTGATGGCCAGTCAAGAAATATCTTCTTTTATTTTACCTGGAGTCTTCAATTTAAACTTCTCTCAGGTGACCACAAGCTATATTAGAAGGAATTCAACAAACTGGAATACAGAGGTACAAAGTTGCTCTGATGCTAAGATACAGTTTCAAGGGCAAATATAATTGTTTAAATTAACATGATCAGACAGAAATATCTTATGTTTATAAACAAATTGTAAAGTGTTAATCCAAAGATCTCTGGAATATTTTATGTAGTTGTGAATAATATGAGAGAGGCCAACCTCAAGTATAATTTAAGAAATCTATTGTATTAGCTGTCATTACCATCAAATATTTATTTAGTACTACTAATAATGGTAATAATGACAGAGATAATCAGCAGGCTGAGAAGTGTGTGTAACACAACTTCAGAGCTACTCAGCTTAATCTCTTCTTCAACCAAGTGGAAAAAGAATCCTAAGGGTAAAGAACTTTTTTTATTTCTGCCCTGAGTATGCTCTTGGAGAGAAGACTTGTTTCAATTTCATTACTATGAAAATAATTGTTTATGTATCTCTAGGAAAGACTTTTTTTGTGTCAGAGAGAGAGAGAGAGAAAATTTATTGTGTTGTGGTAGAAAAT
Source organism: Propithecus coquereli (assembly GCF_000956105.1). Taxonomy (NCBI): domain Eukaryota; kingdom Metazoa; phylum Chordata; class Mammalia; order Primates; family Indriidae; genus Propithecus; species Propithecus coquereli. The sequence goes on from NW_012150419.1 coordinate 675,609, forward strand.
GGAGGAGATTTATCAAAAGGACAAAAATTTTACTTATTAACAATGTTTAGGTTTATGCAGGCTTTTCTAAATAAATCACAAACTCTTCATAAGAATTTGAGTCTTCCTCTCCACAACCTTCTGATCTCAGAATGCTGATCCCCAATCTTAAGAATCATTTAGAATCTTAATCTTAAAAATAAAAATGTTTAGAGAACTCTAATGTTATAAAACAATTTCTCATGGAATGTTCAATCCATATATAGCTTTAAGTTTCTAATGTATAATTGTAACACACCTCCCTGGACCTGAAATCTCCGTTTGTGAAATGAAGGGTTTTACAAAATGCTACTTAATATTTAGAAGTATACTGAAAGCTAGTAAAATGAACAGACAGAATGCTCAAGAATTATTAAGGAATACATGATATTAAAATAAATGTAATCCTTAAACTTCCCTTAAGCAGCCTGGGTGTGTGACCAGAATGGCCTAACAGCATTTCTGTATTTGGCTGTTAACAGGTAGACTTTCTGGAAGTAAAATCAACAGGTAATCAAGT
>NW_012150419.1:678501-680667 GCF_000956105.1 Propithecus coquereli
AGGGAAGGCTATGGGGAGACACGAATGAGAGGCAGCCCTCTGCTAGCCTGGAAGAGAGGCTTCAGCAGAAACCAACACCACAAGCACCTTGGTCTTAGATTTCCAGCTTCGAGAAATGTGAGAAAATAAAATTCTCTTGTTTATGCGACCCAGTCTTTGGTATTATGACAGCCCAAGCAGACTAATATGATTATATTATATTTTTGTTCATAAGTATTTTAGTTCTATTAAACTAGAGTAAAAACTTCAATAGTGCAGTGATTTTAACTCTTTTATTCACCATTTTATAGCCACAGTATGCCACTCATTAATGATGAACGAACAAATGAATAAAATATAGAAAAAGTTTAGAATATTTTTTATGCTTCTTGAATTTGCCTGGTATCTCCAAAGTGCAGTATTTTGTTTTCCTTTTTATGTATTTTTTCTAGTCTGTCCTGCTAGGCACGAGGTGAGTACTTATGATTTCAAGGCGTGTGTCACATATCTGGAAAATTTGCTTTTATCATGTTGTTGATAAATTTCTCCTTTCCATTTCCTTTGTTCTCCTTTTCTGCAATTCCTTTTAGACTACTGTTAAACCTTCTAAATTAATGATTCATGTATCTCAATGCTTCCTTCGTATTACTCGTCTCTATTTTTTTCCCCTATATTTGGGAGAGTTTCTCAATTTTTTTTCTTCTAGCCTTTCTATTAAATATTTTATTTAAGCAATCATATTTTCAGTATCTAAGAATTCTTTCATAGTCTCTCATTTCTCCTTTTTATAACAGCTTATTCCTTTTTCATGTATCCAATACCTTATTGAATTTCTCTGAAACTACTAATTAGAATCCCTTTAAATTCTATTCTATTTCCTGATGTGGCAATGTGCCATGAAAGTTATACTGTATGTTTCATTTGGTTTGCGTTTTTTTTTTTAACTTGGACTTTTATTCCCCTTAAATGTCTGGTAATTGTTGCTTGTCCATTCATATTTGTGAGTTAAAATTTAAAATATTTAACATGGGAATTGTGTGCAATTACACAGCCTTTGTGTCAATGTATTTTTGCAGCAGGTCTCTGCCCAGCCTGGGAGTTTTGACAACGGTTTCCATGCTTGCAAGTATGGTGTCTTGATTGGCAAATTTTATTTATGGCATAGGGACACGGGAAAAAGCCTAGCCAATTGAGCTCAAATATTTTTTTTCTCTGCTCTTCTACTTTTATAAACATTACTTATGAATATTCTGGTCTGAGGCTTCTTTGACTGGCTGTGCTTCAGCTCTTTATCTTCCCAAAACACATCAAAATATCTTGTCTAGAAATGATTAGAAATAGACATATTTAATGAAGTTTAGATGGGTGGGGCTGTGCTCAATCTTCCCTATGAAATCCTATTTTGGAGTTTTAATCTTAACTTCATGAAGCCCTAAAAACCTACTTAGATCACAATATGAATAAATGTGTTCCTCTTTTGAAAGAAGTTGCTAATTCCTGGGGCAGGGGCGGCGGGGGGGAAATGCATCTAGAAAGCTATATTCAAGAAAATGGTGCACGATGACTTTCTCTCTGATTCTCCCTCCCCTAACTGAGCTATTTCAGTAAAGTAATAAACATGGATACTCTTGGCTTTCGGGAGCTGAAAGGCCGTTCTCTATTTTCATAAGAAACCATGAGTAAAACAGCAGAAATTAGGGAAGATAGAAGCATGGATATCATTCATGTTAAGTGATTAATTGTTTACCTTCCTGTTTCTTTCAATAGCTTATGTACTATCTGAAAGCAAAGTCTGAACATTTTGAAATTGGCTAACACCGTATTAAGTTAAAGAAAAGCTAGAGTTCTTAGCCTGCCCTGCCATTTACCTGTGAGTCACATTGGATCAATGTTAAAGAGAATTAATAATATCTACCTCAAAAGGATGATGTGAGGATTAAATAAAGTGCATCTTATAAAGTGCTTTACCTCTGTATAGAACAAATAAATGATGAATAAACTGTATCTATTATTTTTGCATATCAAAAGATCTAAAACTGTGCTACAAATAGAATTTCATACATGCCTATTGAATAGAAAAACATCAACATTGTACTGTTTCATTCTTTGTATCTAATTAGGCAGTGGCTCAAAATCATTGATGGGTGAAGCAAAGAAATGTAATGCCATGTTAAATTGATGGCAATG
>NW_012150419.1:683824-685261 GCF_000956105.1 Propithecus coquereli
AAACGTGTTTAAAGAAGTCCTTCAGATAGGAAAAAGACATAGATCAGAAACCTGGATCTACATAAAGAAAAGACATATAGTAGAGAAGAAATAAAAGTAACATAAAATCTTTAATTTTTTAATTAGCTGATTAAACAGGTAACAATTTGTATAAAAATAATAGCACACCAATGTATTTGGTGATTATAGATTATATATTAGTGAAATAAATGACAACAATGTTTTATGGGACTGGGGGGAGGAATTGGGAATACTCTGTTATAAAGTATATACATTACCTATGAAGTTGTATAATCTTATTTGAAACTGGGCTTAAGTTAGTTGTAAATGTATATTGTAAATTCCAGGAAAACCAAAAATTAGAAAAGAAATAAAATTAAATAAGTTGAAGGAGGCCATGAGCCAAAGTCTAGATAAAAAGAAACACAATGCTGCCAATACCTTGATTTTAATCAATTAAGACCCATGTTGGACTGCCAACCTAAAGAACTGGTAAGATTGTAGTAATTTGCTACAACAGTAAAAGGAAACTAATGCAGGACCTATGACAAATTACTACATCTTTGACCCCATTTTCTTCTCTTGCAAAAAGAATGGTCAAACACTTTCATATCCATGTTCCTATAATTTTTGCAGACTATTGGTAAATCAAAGAGTTCTCCTTTAAAAAGTCGTCCGTTCTTTCTTGTTTCCCTCTCTGTCTTTCTTTTACTTTCCTATTCTCCTTCATGCATTCCTTCCAAGATTTATTTAGCATTCCAAAGTGAGACACATGCCTGAGATATAAAAGCACATACACTTGAGAATATTACAATATCATAAAATGGTCAGGCAAAAGTAACTACATATAACATTATAATTACATTTTAAATTACAGTCAAAGGATGTGATCATAACAGAGAAAAAAGAAATCTAGGTCAGCGCTCCAAAATTATATCATATTTCAAAAGCAGCATTTCAAAATCATCAGGGTTATAATACTTTCAGGGATTGGAAGGACTGGATCATCTTTCCAATCAGCTTTTAGCTTTTTCTACACATACACACAAGAAAAGAGAATAAAAAGTCCTTATTTTCTAATCATAACGGCAAAGGGAAGAAAATTGGCAGAGGAAGATATTGCAGAATTCTTAGGCAACTATGTGCAAGTGTTGTCTAATAGAACTTTCTGTAATGATGGAAATTATTTATATTGTGCTTTTTCACATGGTAACTACCAGTCATATATGTGGCATAGAGCCCTCAAAATGTAATTTTCATAGCTGAGAGATAAATTTTTAATTTTACTTAGCTTATTTAAAATTTAAATTACTGCTGTCACAAGTGCATACTGCATTAGACAGTGCAGCCCAAAACTAATAATGATGATTAACCTAATCATAAAAGTGAAATCTCAAACTATATCTTTTCTGATGATTATCTCCTATTTAAATTTTT
>NW_012150419.1:685326-687305 GCF_000956105.1 Propithecus coquereli
TAGATGTTATTCTTATATGTGCACTTATGTGTTGATCAGTTAATACCAATTTGATGGTGAGTACATGTGGTGCTTGTCTTTCCATTCTTGGGATATCTCACTTAGTAGAATGCATTCCAGTTCTATCCAGGAGTATACAAGAGGTGCTATATCACCATTGTTTCTTAAAGATTTAAGAAACAATGGTGATATATCACTACCTTTTTGATATCCTATAAATTTAATACCGATATATAAAGATGACTATAATTATCACATCTTACATTAGCTACTAGGAGAATGAAAGTGAGAAAGAAAAATAATTGGATAGTGAACATACACATATCTTCATTTTAAAGCAAGAAAATAATATCCCCAATCAGTAATATTCCCAAATCTCTGACTGGTCATGTGGCTGTCAGTGGTATTTATAACTGTCTTCTATTTCCAATTTCATATTCTTTTTGACCTCACTTAGCTAATCATTGTTCTTTGCCAGTAGAGTGGCCCAAATCCTCACTTCTCTAGCATCTAAGTAATTAGTAGTTATGCCAGTACTGAGCTATTAATGTTTTCCTTTAGGACAAAAGGTTTCTAAGAGAGGCCTTAGAGGATATCCTGAATTCCAGACATTCTCTGCACTTCTATTGTAAAATTAGGAATCCGAATTCCTCTGGAGAGTCAGAATAAACCATTTCAACCAGTACATACACTAGCTAACCTCCTTCTTTTCCTGATGGCTAATTGACATGAGGATCAGGATGTGGCCAGGTGGCAGATTCAACTACTAGTTGAGTGGAAACTTTATATTCTCATTAACATTTTTGTGTCCTTTGGAGGAATCCTTTCTTCATTGGGAAATAACATCTTTAAAACAGCAAAGTCAACATTGTTAAGATATGAAGCAAACATTGTGTTGAAAAATTGCTAGGGGTAATAATAAGAGCATTCACTCTTATTCTCCTCCATCCCTTGACTCTTATATGCAAGAATGTGGACTATGGAAGAAACAGCGTTATATACTGATCATTGATTCAACACACATGCTACATCCTGGAGGATATTACTCCAACCCCACAAGGTATCGTCTAGTGTCTTCTACTGTTTCTTCAGGTCAGTGATAGTGATTGTAATGATACAAATGTAACCAGGTGCTTAAGATAAGAGGTTAAGAATAGGAAATTCCATGACCATAAGCCCATCTTACTTTCTTTACTGTAAACTAAATTCCCCAGTCAGTAGCAATGTTTTATGCAATGCCATGAAGCTAAATAAGGCATTCTGTATGTCCATAGATGATGGTTTTGACAACTTTCTGGAGAATCTGGAGAAAGATGAACATTTAAAAAACATGATGAGCAAATTTTTTATAGAGACATGCTGAGCTTCTATACTTATAGGCAGATTCAAATCTTAACAGGTTAATTACAAATGTGACTCAGGAGGAAGTAGTATGCACACCAAGCTAATTGCAAAATTTTGCCAGTTTACTTTTAATGAAACTAGTCAAATAGGATTATTTGTACTTCTATTATCAATAATTGTCTGACTTTAGTCAGAGTTAAATAGCCATGATAAGTATTATGAAAGTCATGGATGTTATAGGAATCATCTTATAATGGAAAGGCAGACAACATGCAAAGACTGATGGGTAATATAAGCAGAGGGATAGAAACTCTAACAAAAGATTTTTAAATGATAGAAATCAAAAAAATATATATAACAGAAGTAAAGAATGCCCTTGATTGGATCATCAATAGGCTGAAAAATGGCCAAAGAAAGAATCAGTGAGCTAGACGATATGTCAATGGAAACTTCACAAACTGAAAAGCAAGAGAAAAAAATGAAAAGAATTGAAGAAGATATCCAAGAACTGTTGGAAAATTATAAACAGTGTAACATCTGTAATGGGGATACCAGAAGAAGAGAGAAAGGAATAGAAAGAATAGAATTATTAATGGCTGAGAATTTTCTAAAATTAATGAGACACCAAACTACAG
>NW_012150419.1:687355-688683 GCF_000956105.1 Propithecus coquereli
TTTTTAGTGGAAAAAACAAACAGTAATGAAATATGTATAAAATCCCAGCTGTAATATCTACTATGAAGCGGGAATCACGCAGGATAGCAGAATCACTATGAGTATTGTGGGTTATATTCATTTTCTATTGCTGCATAACAAATTACCACAGGATTATAAGCTTAGGACAATGGATTTATCATTTCAGTTTCTGTGAGACCAGAGCCTAGAGATTGGCTTAGTTGCTTTCTCTCTTCAGGGTCTCACAGAGCTGTAGTCAAGGTGTTAGCCAGGCTGTGTTTCTTTCTGAAACTTGTATTATCTTCCAAGCTCATGTGGTTGTTGGCAGAATTCAGTCCCTTGCAGCTGTAAGAATGAGACCCTCAGCTCCTAGAGCCTGCACACAATTTGTTTCCAAGTTGCCCTCTCCACAGGCAGTCATGTTATATTTTTTCTTCAAGACCAGCAGAAGCAGATCTTTTTACAGTTTTCTAAGAGTCTTATATATGTAACATAATCAAGGGAGTCATATCACATCAACTTTGTCATATTCTACTGGTTAAAAGCAGCTCACACATTCCACTCACATTCAAGAAGAGGGAATTAAACAAAGGCATTAAGATTGGGAAGCATATTATTGGAGGTCAACCTATGGTCTGTCTGACACATAGAAAAAAGATTTTTTAGAGGAGTTACAGCTTATACCATTTTTTGAGAAGCTATTGAAGTGAAAGTTTGGAAGGGTGAATAAAAAGTACAGAATAAGTGTAACTAATGAATTATCTAAAGCCCTAGAGCAGAGGGAGAGGTTGAGGCTTATAGGGAAACCTGAGAAACTAAGTGCATCCAGTCCCTGTAGTGGAAATAACAAGTTTCTTTATCGGCCAACACTATTCCTGATCCATTATAGACAATGAATTTTGAATAGCGTAATACCCAGCTTAACCAAGATGATAATAGCACATTTTGGCATCCATAACATCTATTGCAACTATATTCATTTTTAAATTCAGAATATAGCAATCTTCTACTTCCACTCAACATGAGGCAATCATGACTCATACAACTGAAAGTTCACTAACCCTCATTCTAAAAGAAGATACATAAATACATAATTTGGTGAGGTTTATCCTTTTTCTAGCTATCACTACCTTTTTTTTTATTTCAGCATATTATGGGGGTACAGATGTTTAGGTTACGTATGTTGCCCTTGCCCTCCCCCCAAGTCTGAGTTTCAAATATGTCCATCCTTCGGGTGGTGAGCGTTGCACTCTTTGTGTATGCATATACCCGTCCCCTCCACCCTCCTCTCCCTCTCCCTCCCCCCTCCCCCCTGCCCAACATCCAAT
>NW_012150419.1:699520-704666 GCF_000956105.1 Propithecus coquereli
ACCCCTATTAACACATTTTGTGCAGTAAAAACTCTATTTTTTTATCACAACTAAAAAAATTAATTATAAAACAAATAAAATAGTATTCCTTGGACCTCTCTTAAAATGCTTGAATGTTATATATCTAGCATTTTTCATAAATGTTATCATATGTGCATGCATAATATATGGAAAGATAATCACTTTCCTTCTTCCAAAATATGAAATATCCTTTTCTGCCAGTCTATTTTTTTCTGTGCACATTATAGATAATTGTTACTAAGCTCAGCTCCATGGGCAGAATATTTAGGCTAAAAGTGATGGTACAGAGGATAGTGTAGAGATAGTAGATACATCCCTTGTGTCACTCAGTCATCATCGTGTATATTACTAAATTTACAAATTCTGTACATTTTTTTGAGCAGGATATTAAAGAAAAAAATAAATTAATTAAAAAGGAAATAAACTTTCAATTCAATTAGCAGAAGCTGAACCTCCAAATTATCAGGAATCCTTCATATTTATTACTATATCAGATAGCAAAGGACACAGGTGTGAATGGTCTGTGGGAGTAGAAAGAATAGCTGTGTCGGCATCAGAGTTCCAGAGCACAGTGAAGAGGAGGAGTTGTGAAGCAGGAACAAAAAATAGTGTCGTAGTTGATTAGTGCTGCTATAATAAAATATCTGAGACTGGATAAATTATGGAATACAGTCATTTATTTCTCACAGGTCTGGAGGCTTGAAGTCCAAGACCAAGACACTGGCAAGAGAAGTGAGAGCCTATGGCCTTCTAAGGTCTTTCCTAAGAATTGGCCTAATTTGGGCCATATTCTTGGCCTTCTATCTTCCTCCAAAATGTATAAGCTTTACAATGAAAGCCCTTATTGCCCAATGTTTCTCACTCTCCAGATTTTCTGCCCGTGCCTTTCCACATTTATATTGTTGGCCCTAACAGATATTCTTTGCACTGGTTGGAAGTGACTAATTCATTTGCCTTTCATGTTTTTGAGAAATATTCTCCTCCTGCCACTTCTACACCCTGTGGGAATGCTGAATTAGGAAAAATAAAAAGGTATGCCTATTGTATTAGTCATTCAGGGATCCCAGACAGGTTAAAACAGAAAAAAAAAAAAAAAAAAAAAACAACTCTGTGAGAACAAGGTCTCCTCTGCTCCCTCTGGAACCAGGATTCACTCTGGGAAGATGGGCTGCAGTCTTCTAGACAGTCACTGAAGAGGAAAGATGGGAGTGGGGTAAGGATAAGTCAAAGTGCTACAAAGTTTTCCTATTGTGTTTCTGTCACCTTTTTCTTAAATAAAAAACTGCTTCACTGTTGTAAGTTTGGATTGTTTTCCAGCATTCCAACAAAATAGATTCTGGAAATTTTAGCCAGTTGTTTTTTTTTGTTTGTTTGTTTTTTTAATGTTTCGGTGAAGAGTTGATTCTTTGGAGTTTCCTACTCTTCCATTTCTGCTATAGTGTAAAAAGAAAAAAGACTTTTAATGAAGTAACTAATTAAAATGAAGTGAGTAACTAACCACATTAAAAAGTAAAGGAGCATATACACCGATCTCCATGGATACATAAAATATATTTGAGAAGAAATTTTTAGCTCAGTAATGACAAAAACATAGCAAACTATGAAAAGAAGGAAACATTCTTAGGCTGATAGGAATATATTTTAAATATCTGAATAAGATGTAGTAGTCTGTCTTGAAGTATTGGAAAATTCCTCCTTTGAGTTTAGAAGTAAGAGAATGATGCCTGTTGTGGCTATTTGCACTCAATATTGCCTTGTGGTATTATCCTATACCATAAGGTATTATCCTATACCATAAGGCAAGATAAAGAAATAAGACATTAGAAGTGAATCAAATTATTGTGCATATAGAAAAATCCAATAGAAACTATAAACTATTAAAATAAATGAATCAATATACCAAGGTTGCTGAATGCAAGGGAAATATATAAAATTAATTTTTGCCTGTATCCCAGGTACAAGCCAATTTAAAATAAAATGCAAATGATTTTAAGACTTATCATAGAGTTGACTTACATCTAGCATCAAGAAAAACATCTTAATAAAAAAGTCCCTGTTCTCTACATGATATTATATATATTGCCCTAACAGGTATTCTTTAATATATACATATATATAAATGGATGCATATAATTTTATTATGAATTCTAAGACTCAATAATTTAAATTTGTAAATTATTTTAATATTAATTTATATATTTATTGGCATTCTAATAGAATTTCAGGTATATTTTATTGTAAAAATTGACAGATCCTAAAAATTGTAGAAAAACATAGTCAAGAATAGTGAAAATAATTAGGAAAAATAAGAATAAATCTGGAAACTACATTTCAATCTTAGTTTAAACCTTCAGTAATTAAGACAAAATGATATAGATACAAGGATAAATAAGTTGGCCAATGATGCCAGAATAAGAATCCAGAAACAGCAACCCATATATACAGCCACCTAATTTATAACAAAAATGACACTGCAGTGCAGTATGGAAAAAATAGACTTCGATAAATGTTAATTTGTTGATTGGATGCTCATATTTTTTAAGAAAAATATTACTTTGACCTCTACCGAATACCAAGTACAAAAATCAGTTACAGGTAGACAGTGGATCTAATTGTCATGATACCTCCTAACAAAATGTATCAGGACTCAGATCTTGCACTTCTTCTCTGATCTAATTATACCTAAAGTTGTTTCACTTATAAGTTTTTCCATGTGAGAAAATGTAACTTCATTCTTCCAATTCTATTTATAGAAAAACTTCAGCTCAGATCTATTCCACCAAGAATCCTTTTCTTCTACCTTTAATATATCCAGAATCATTCTACTTTTCTTCACCTCCATCTCGATTACTACCATCTTGTCAAATCCATTGATAACTCCCAACTGAATTAGTACAATATCTTTATAAACTGATGTGATGTATCCACTCCTGCTTCTCAATAATTAGGCTCTTAAAACAGAATCCATTATTATAAAATGATTGTGTTACAAAAAATTGGATCATCACTTCTGTTAAAAGGTGAGTCATATCTTATTCCCTTCATTGCTCAAAATATTTTCAGTGACTCTCCCTATCACACAGTTATCTCTTTGTCTTGTTCTTTCATTCTTTTATTTACCTGCTCTAGCCACCTGTCTCCTTGATGACCTGAAAACATGAGATACGCTCTTGCTTTCAAGTTTTTGTTGTTTCTTCTGCCTGGAATTATTTTCCCCGGTTTTTCCTGTGGTTTACATTCTCACCATCTTCATGGTTTTGTTCAAATGTCATATTAATATGGGCTTCCCCCCAGGAATCTATTTAAAATTGAACCACACCCCAGAACAACTTATTTCCTTTGTCTGTATTCTAATCACAGTGAGAGCATTTGACATATAACATATATCTGCATGTGAGCATTTTAGACTCTTGAGAAAATATGACTCACCAGAGAGACTAATATGATGACTGTCAGGAAGATAACACTGAGAGCGAAGTATAGTCCTTAATAGGAGTTCCCATGAATCAAACTGATAAAAATCAAATATATAAAAAATGAGCAGAAGAAGAATCTACTTGTTTTTACCAAATGGTCTATTTGTTGATTTTTTGAAAATGAGATTGATTCTGCCATACAAGATGTATTTATCCAAGTGCAACAGGAAGTGTTAGTTATCATGCACACTTCCCCCTATTCATCCAGCAGATAGTCAAAAGCAATTATGTTAGCTAAAACAAATTTAGCAAGAGAATTTAAAGAAGTTTGCTGGGCAATTATCGCCTGTGAAGTACAGTCAGTTATAGTTGTTAATGTTTGAGACAGATTTGTAATCATAACTTCATCTACACTTATGCCTAGCCAGGGAAGGAGCATTTTACCAAAAGATGTAGAGGGACTTACACCTTCTGGAAGTCCTCTTTATTCCTTAGTGCCAATTAAGAGGTGTAGATCAATGTTCACTTGCCAATTACTTATGGAGTGTCAGTGGTATTGTTAGTATCTCTAATCCACATTGGCTCCTTATTTTCCACTTACTGAGACATGGAGTTGCCCACACAAATGGTTGTTCGTTAAATCCTACTCAAATAAAAATATATCCTAGATGAGCAAAAGAGATAGTTGCCTGTGGGATGTTTTACGCATTGGGGGTCGCCAGTAGGAAAGCACTAGTGATATCTGTCTAAGGATCCATTATTTAATTACTGCATGATTGGCCGATACCAATGATTAAAGAATTATGTTTATAAATTTGCCTAAAAACTGTGAAATTGTTTTTATTTGGATTCTCTTGTTCAATTTTTGACATCGTTTAACTGCAAAACTCTTACTTAAACCTGCTCTGAAATTTGTTATAGGGTGAACCAGAGAATCTCTAATATCATACAAGGGTTTAGGTTTAATATGACATATCAAACATTTAGTTAAGTTTCCTGCAGAAGCTATCAATTATAAAATCTTATTATTGCATTATTTTTCCATGTATACGCAGAAAGGAAACACAGGAGATAAAAAGGAAAGGGGACAAAGGTTTCATGGTGGCAAAAGAGATAAACTCTGCTCTGTGATCTTTGGAAAACTGTATACATTTGGGATACTCTCTGTATCTGAGGATAAACCTCCCTGGTCATTTTTACTTTGAGTTGTCTAATATGTGTACAGCCCCAGGAGTTTGGAAGGGCCCTCTGAAGTTGAAAGATATGGACCGAAGATTTGAGGCCCTGAAGTTTTGCCACAGAGGAAAACTAAATTCCCTTTCAGTGGAATTTAAGGGCAATACTTTTCCAAAAGACCCAGTCTCCAGATTCTATATCGTGAAAGGTCTGTTATCACTTGGTGAGTAACAAAGGGCTTCTTTTATCTTATGAAAAAATCCTTTAGCACAATACAATACAGCCTTGTAATATTAAGTCATGTCAGAGTTTTTATAAGAGTGTGAGATACAAAAAATTGTTTTATTCTGGGCATAGACTTTCTAGTAACCATTTAATAAGGGGCCAGTCTATGTTTAAAAATGGAAGTGAATCTGATTGCATCAATTGTTATTACCTTTGACCAAGGCAATTCAATAGATACAGTTAGTGTTTATAATACCCTATTTAACTGTTTTACAATTTGTCCAGTGAAACCAAGACCTCTATTGCTG
>NW_012150419.1:707091-711943 GCF_000956105.1 Propithecus coquereli
CATTGGTATTTTGATGGTGATTGCATTGAATCTGTAAATCAATGTATGGACATTTTAACAATGTTGATTCTGCTGATCCATGAACATGATATATTTTTACACTTGTTTACATCATTTGCAATTTCCTAGTTGATTCGTAGTTCTATTTGTAGAGATCTTTCACCTCCTTGGTTACATATATTCCTAGGTATTTTATTTTCTTTGTAGCTATTATGAAAGCTATTGAGTCTTTCATTTAGTTCTCAGCTTGACTGTTGTTGGTGTACAGGAATACTACTGATTTGTGTAGATTGATTTTGTAGCCTGAGACTTTGCTGATTTATTTATCAATTCCAGGAGTCTCTTGGTGGAATCTTTGGGGTTTTCTAGGTATAAGATCATATCATAAGCAAAGAACGATAATTTGACATCCTCTTTCACCATTAGGATATCCTTAATTTTCTTCTCTTGCCTGATTGCTCTGGCAAGGACTTCCAGGACCATGTTGAATAGAAGTGGTGACAGTGGGCATCCTTGTCTTCTCCCAGTTCTGAGTGGGAATGCTTTCAATTTTTCCCCATTCAGTATGATGTTGACTGTGAGTTTGTCATATATAGCTTTTGTAATTTTGAGATATATTCTATCAGTGCCTACTTTCTTAAGAGTTTTTATCATGAAAGTTTGCAAGTCTATAGTAACCAAAACAACGTGGTACTGGCACAAAAATAGAGACATGACCAATGGAATAGAACAGAGAACCCAGATATAAAACCATCTACATAGTGCCATGTAATCTTTGACAAAGTAGACAGCAATATACACTGGGGAAAAGAATCCCTATTCAATAAATTGTGGTGGGAAAATTAGATAGTCACATGTAAAAGACTGAAACAGAATCCCTATCTCTCACCACTCACAAAAAATAATTCAAGATGGATAATAGAGTTAAATCTAAGACATGAAACCATAAGACATCTAGAAGTAAATGTTGGAAAATTTTTTCTAGATATCAGACTAGGCAAAGAATTTGTGAAGAAGACCCTGATGACAATCACAGCAACATAAATAAATAAATAAATAAATGGGACTTGATTACATTAAAAACCTTCTGTACAGCCAAGGAAACAATTAGTAAAGAGAATAGACAACCTACAGAATGGGAGAAAATTTTCACATGCCATACATCTGGTAATGGGCTAATAAGCAAAATATACAAATAACTCTAGCAAATCAACAAGCAAAAAAATCAAACAAATCCATTAAACAGTGGACAAAAGACAGAAACAGAAGTTTTTCAAAAGAAGATAGATTAATGGCCAATAAACTCATGAAAAAAATGTTCAACATCACTAATCGTAAGAGAAATGCAAATCAAAACCACAATGAGATATCACTTAACCACAATGAGAATTGCTTTTATCAAAAAGTCCCAAAACAATAGATGCCAGTGTGGATGCACAGAGAGAGGAACACATACACTTTTGATAGAACTGCAAACTAGTGCAACCTGTTTGGAAAATAGTATGGAGATTCCTCATATAACTAAAAGTAGACCTACCATTTGATCCAGCAATCCAACTACTGGGTATTTACCCAAAGGAAAAAAGTCGTTTTATCAAAAAGACATTTGAACTCAAATGTTTATTGTAGCACAATTTGCAATTGTTAAGACATAGAATCAACCCAGTTGCCCATGAATTCATGAGTGGATTAATAAAATGTGGTGCATGTATACCATGGAGTACTACTTCACCATAAACAAAATGAATTAATATCTTTTGCAACAATCTGAATGGAACTGGGGAACCATTATCCTAAGTAAGATATTGCAAGAGCGGAAAAAACAAACATCACATGTACTCACTATTAAATTGGAACCAGCCAGTCAGCACTCCTGGGTACAGATGAAAGTAAAACTGAATGGAAATGAGGCAGGTGGGATGGGGAATGAGAGGATGGGTGAAATTATACCTAATAGGTGCAATGTACACTATATGGTTAAGGGGCATGTTTATGACTTGGACTCAAGCAGTACAAAAGCAGCCCATGTAATCAAAACATTTGTACCCCAGTAATATTCTGAAATTGAAAAGAAAATGCACTTGTTACATCTCCTAGGTTTTAATTCTTTGTATAATGTTGAGAGGCTATGATTGTGGACATCGATGAGAGAGGGTCTGATATTAATCAAAAAGATTGAAAGAAATTTTCCTCTTAACCATCAATATCAGTGACTATAATGTTAGCAATTTCATGATGATTACAATTATTTTTCTTGATTTTGTTCTGAGAACTTCTGAAAAATGGAAGTATATCCCCTCAATCTTTATACATTAGCAAATTTCAAGAGTGCTAGAACTTCATTCACCTATGTTTCTCACTTATTCACATATTAAGTTCTTTATATTGCATTTACTAACTGTATTAGTTAATAAACCAGAAACTTCCTGAACTTCATATTTAATTCTTCAAGGTTGTTTTTCATATGGTTCTAATGTTAGTATGTATAGTGAATGTGTTCCCAACTGAAGACATTACTTGTATTTTTAATTCGTTACATTACGTGAAACAGTCCCATTTAAATGCCATTTCCTTTTTGTTGTTGATTATATTTCCTTTTAAATGACTTTTCTAAGATAAGGTTCATGTAGTGAAGTGATTTTATTGTATTTGTTGAGAATTTGTATAAAAAATATTTGAAACATTGATGTTAATTAGATAACTCTAGTGGCTAGCTGTTGGACAATTACTGACTACTCTTTCTGCAGTTAGTTATTCATTTATTTATTTATTTTTATTATATAGTAAGTACTATATTTTATGAAATATAACATTTGTTTAAATAAAATATAAAATGCATGCCTATAAATAATTGTATACAGTTGTGTGATAATAGTTAAATAAATTTTACCTATATATGATGCTTTTAATTTCATAGAATTATCCAAAATATTTCACGTGGACAAATTGGCAAGTAAAAATGAACTACTCTTCAGGTACTTCCAAAGTTGCTGAGTTTATCATTTTTTAACTTCATGACCCAGTTTACATACATCATTGAAATGTAACCTCAGGCCAGGCAGTCAAGAATTCTTCTTTTGATAACTGTTTGTTAACATCTCACTCTGCACAGTTATTTTAGTCACATTGGAATTAATATGTGTTTAGGTCAGACTTGCTACATTTGTAACTGTGTGCATTAGTCAGTTTGGATTAAAGTTGGCTTAAGAAAATTATTTATTTGACTATAAAGTAGTACTTGCAATGACAAAGATGTGGATAGATTTGTAAAACTATTTCACATCATTCTCTTGTGTCTATAGAATTTGATGTATAAATTTACTTTGTGGTTTCAACTTACTTTAAATAAGACTTTCTGTTAAGCATTGTTTTATATTTCTAACACAAGTATAATAATTCCATTTATGATTTTCCATGAAACATAAGACGCAAGAACAATGACAACAACAAAAAAGCCTCTAAAATTTGAGTTTTTCTTGAAGGTTCACAAAAATGTGCTAATAATTTCGTAAAAGTAACAGGTCACATGTTCATACTCAAACTATTTCCTAATTAAATGTAATCAACAATATTTTAGTCCAATCAAACAAATTTGGTGTTAAACATCCCGCGATTCCAGAAGTATCCTATTATTTTTATAAAACCACATTCTTGCATTGCTGATTAATGTTGTCTTTCCCTCTACCTGATTAATGTTATTTTAGAATAGATATTTGATGTATTTCCTGAACTTGTGTGATTGCTATTGGTGATAGTGTGCTATATTAGAAAAAGTATGACAATTGGAGTCAGATAAATCTGCAGTAAAATTCTAGTTCCACTAAATATTTACTTGAGCAAATTTCTATCAAGTTATGTAGTGTTTTAAATTACATAATGTGGTTGGATTATTTCAAGGATTAAGTAATAAAGTTTTTCAGGTTCATAGAACCAGTGCACCACATATTTAGAACTCAAAAGTTTTTTTAATCCCATCGTAGTTCTCCTTATTCTTCTCTAACTGATATTATTCTTTAGTTGTCCACTCTTCAAATTATATTCTTTCCAATGCCCACTCTCTTTCTGAGCCTTTGCTACCCTTACTCTCTCTGAAAGGATCAATTACTGTAATTCATTTATCAGGTGATTAACAGAGGCAAGTTGGCCTAAGAAAGCTCAATATAAAAGGAAAAAAAATATCAAGGCTTCTGGAAAAACAAAAATAGCATATTAACATGAGCAGATACATTTCATATAGAATATGAGATGGAATAATGCTGTAAGAAATTTTAAGTATTGTAATCACTCCAGAGACTTGCTTTATGTTCTAGAAAATAGC
Source organism: Propithecus coquereli (assembly GCF_000956105.1). NCBI lineage: Eukaryota > Metazoa > Chordata > Mammalia > Primates > Indriidae > Propithecus > Propithecus coquereli. The sequence goes on from NW_012150419.1 coordinate 711,410, forward strand.
TACCATAAATTTTCATCATCACTTAAACAATCACTGTCTCATTTGACAATCACAATCATCTTTACTCTAACAATTCTGATACCTGAAAAAAATAAGCTAGGGTTTATTTTCTCATAGTGATTCCTTTTATAATGTTGTCAAAAAGCTTGATATTAACCTTAAGGTTCAGATACACTTACTAAATTGTCTACAGATCCAAAAGTTAGCTCTCTCTTGGCAGGCGTGCACAGCCTCTCTACAGGTAATTTCAATATAATTTATATCCCACAAAAGAGATATTGGATAGACTTAAGTATTAAATATTATGATAGTTTAAATCTTAATGTTTCCTAGCAAGACACTAAATGTACACTAATTCCTTATTGATACATGAAATATCAGAAAACATATATGCATAATAGGAAAAAAAGTGAGAGATTCATGTATGCTTCATTTTTAAATTATGTTGCGATAGCATGTTATGGTGATTTGAATGATGAAAATCTAAACTTGTAGAGTATGAATCTATAAAGTTTAAAATATGATCAAATTATA
>NW_012150419.1:711993-714577 GCF_000956105.1 Propithecus coquereli
AGTGGAATTTAAGGGCAATACTTTTCCAAAAGACCCAGTCTCCAGATTCTATATCGTGAAAGGTCTGTTATCACTTGGTGAGTAACAAAGGGCTTCTTTTATCTTATGAAAAAATCCTTTAGCACAATACAATACAGCCTTGTAATATTAAGTCATGTCAGAGTTTTTATAAGAGTGTGAGATACAAAAAATTGTTTTATTCTGGGCATAGACTTTCTAGTAACCATTTAATAAGGGGCCAGTCTATGTTTAAAAATGGAAGTGAATCTGATTGCATCAATTGTTATTACCTTTGACCAAGGCAATTCAATAGATACAGTTAGTGTTTATAATACCCTATTTAACTGTTTTACAATTTGTCCAGTGAAACCAAGACCTCTATTGCTGAAAATTTCTCAAGAATTTTTTTTGTTTGTTTTCAAGATTTGAATGACAGACCAATCAGTTGCCTTTTATTTTCCAGGAAAGTGTTTTGGGGCATTTCAAAGATTACAGCAACAAGAAAGAGGTGGACAGAGTTGGTAGAACATATAATCAGCAGATGAGAAGAAGGGTTTCAGCTGACTGAATGATTCTCATGGGAGAAGCACGGTAGAATAATAATAATTAAAAAAGAGAAGTCTAATTCTGAGAAACAGATTCTGAAAATGGTTCAAGAGTCATTTAGATAGGTGCAGACAAGGGGACCTTTCAGATGTGATGTAACTCCCCCCACCAAATAAATATTATTTTTTCTGTTAGAGAGATTCATTGAATATCATCCAGGAGTGAAGCGTTTGGGGGTTTCCTCCTGTGGAGAACCTGTCCCAGACAAAGGGATTTTGTCCACCAGATGGCTGGTGTGAAAGTGAGCAATTCATTTTCCAGTGGCTTGACTCTTTACATTAACGGCAGACAACGTGAAGCACAGGGTTTGAAACTTCTTTCTTTTGGTTTAAAATATATACAAGGAGGTTACCTTGGTTCCCATAGCTGTTTTAGCTATAAAGGCATGTGTCTGCTTGCTTTTTGTAAGGAATTTCCCACTGTGCTCACTGTAACTTACCTTTGGTAAGTTTCACATGTTTCTCTAGAAAAGCACAAATTCTAGATCTATAGTTCTTGTACATGAAATTGATTGGAGTTCTAGATAGAGGAGTTCCAGACTTCTTGTATCCAGATTTTCTCTATATTATTAACCTTACCTACATACTAAACATAGTCTAGTTCATGTTTTACCCAATTAGACAACTGAGGACTCCCTACAGGATCCAGTTCTGTTTCTATTACTATTGCTACTTCTAAGCCAAATTCAACCAAAAATGCTCAAATAAACCACGAGAGCTCAAAACACGACTTCGTGGAGATCAAATAAAAGAGAGATCTCACCCATAATCGCAGTTGCTGAAAGAGAGCAATGGATACAATGGGTCTGATAGGTAGCTGCACTTGGTTACTTGATGTTCCTGGGAGTAGCCAGAGTTTTATTTCAAATCCCACTTCTGATGCCAAACTATTAAAAAAAAACTTTACGCAAATTAAGTTTAGCAGACTTTATTTAAGCAAAGAATGATTCATGAAGTTGGCAGCCCTCAGTATGAGGAGAAGTTCAGAGAGCTACACCCAGCACCATGAGCCGGCTGTATTTATAAATAGAAAGAGAAAGTGACAAACAGAAACAGCTGGACTGGTTAAGCACAGAATTTGCTCTGTATGAACATGGCGTGATCAGTTGGAAATCTGTGATTGGCTGAAACTTACCTTCTATAAATTGGTTGAGACTCAGCTACTTGTTACAAGAATCATTGTTAAGTTAGGTTGTAGCTCACTATGAAGAGAGGCAGATTTTTGCCAAATTTAATGTATGTTAACATTATAAAATGAGGAAAGCCAAATTATTATTTCTTTAGAATGACAAAAACTAAGAGGTAGTTATTGTTATTACAATTTTTCAGTAAGAAAAATGACTTAAGGTGATTAGTTTGCCCACTTTTTTAAAAGAGGCAGAGCCAGGATTCAAATCCTGGTCTTTCCAACTTCAAAGTCTTTATTTCTTTCATGATGACATGCTGCTTCAAATAAAATGGGTCTGCTAAATAAGTTGTATAGCAACAGTTTCTCCTCTCCCACAACTCCCATTACTCAGAACTAATAAGCTAATTTGCTAGAAAACACCCATAGACTGTTCTGTTTTTTCTTTTTGTATTTTATAAAAATATGTCTATGACATCTGTAGAGGAATTGAGGATCATTATATCATTTAATTGATTTGTCCAAAAAATCAGCTATTTTTTTTTGTTCTGAAGTTATTAACACATATATGTCAACATCAAAAGACTATGGGGCAAGAAGACCCAGGGAGAAAAACAAATCCTTGACTTTTATAAACACAATTGTTGGTTGAGCACGGTGGCTCGTGCTTGTAATCCTAGCACTCTGGGAGGCTGAGGTGGGCGGATCTTTTGAGCTTAGGAGTTCAAGACCAGCCTGAGCAAGAGTGAGACCCCTTCTTTACTAAAAAAAAATAGAAAGAAATTAGCTGGACAACTAAAAATATATAGAAAAAAATAGCTGGTCATGGTGGCACATGCCTGTAGTCCCAGCT
>NW_012150419.1:726661-727376 GCF_000956105.1 Propithecus coquereli
AATATTTTCAAAAGAGAAATGCAATTAATAATTGCACAGTTTGAAAGCTGGAGACCAAAACAAAAATTGTGAACTAGTTTTATGATGACATCTTTTAGCAACTAAATCAAAATCTTGCCCTCTATTCTTTGAACTAATCTAAAAATATGTGAATGTTCGATTATGAAAGTTTGTGGGAATGGATTTTTTTTACAATCTTCTGAACTATGCTGGGTGGGAATCAGGCTGTAAAAACTGACATTTTTTTGTATGAATCCAAATTAGTTTCAGAGCAGGTGATGAACAGACATAAAGAGGAAATCCTTCTCCATCAGCAACTGTCTCAAGACAGTCAAACATAATGAGAAATCATGTAAGTACAGCAATTAAGCCAAGTGAATGGTTTTAATGCTTAATGACTGGTTTTATTTCTAATTGAAGCCAGGACAGAGTTACTGCTGTGGTATATGTTCCTGGGTGACTTTTGACAGAAAGACTGTGTCATATACTTTTTCTGACAAAATCTATGGAAAATCTTGAATATTTGTGAGATGCAAAAACAATAGCCAAAACTTTGCTGTCATTTTGTAAAAGACAAAGTATTTACTTAGGAACAAAGACAAGAGACTTTTTTGGCATTTTATAAAAGATAAAACATTTATTTTCCATGCCAACTCAATGAGAGCATCATCATCATCACATTATCATTCTAGTATTCCATTAAGAATGGACAGCT
>NW_012150419.1:728206-728566 GCF_000956105.1 Propithecus coquereli
GCACCTTGGATTTGGACTTCTTAGTCTCCAGAATTGTGAGAAAATACATTTCTGTTCTTTATAAATTACCCAGTCTCAGATATTTTGTTATAGTAATACAAACGAACTAAAACAGATGGTTACTGTGAGACTGGAAGATATTATCACCTTAGGAAAGAGTTTAGATGACAAAAGGAAAAAAGAAATTTCTTATTGAGAACTCATTGAAAAATCCAACAGTGGGATGTTAAATAAAGGAAGAGATGTCTACTTAAAATTTTCAAATATATTTTTCATTAAATACAGAGTAGATTTCAAATATGTAAGTGAGACAATATGACACAATTGATCTTTCTAGATTTCACACCACCTTCTGTCAAG
>NW_012150419.1:731591-732881 GCF_000956105.1 Propithecus coquereli
TTAGCTTCACATAAGCTAAAGTAAAACTAGACAAACAAAGAAAGTGTATTCAATTTTAGCTAGGACTATAAAGTAAAACAAAAATAAACAGAATATGATTGAAGCTTTCCCTTGAGGTGCCTGCAAGTCTTGCACCAAGCCCACTGTTATAAATAAAGTTATATTTGTGCCTGTGACGTAGCTAGGTTATATTTCTAAACATTTCTTGTATATAGCTGGTAGGAGATTCTTGTGAATATTTATTTTTAAGAATGAATTGAGAAGAGAGCTAGTTGTGAGTTCTATGTATGGTTATCATACTTACCAACTCTCAGGCTTTCCTTTAGGAAGAGAATTCAAGAATCTGTCCATCATGCTTGGGCATCCAGAATGACAGATTGATTCTCTACAGGTAAACTCACAGTAGTTGTTCTAGGCTCTTACAGAAAGTTATTTCAATTTTCTTTGATGTAAATCATTGGGATCTTTTACTACAGTCAAGTGTTAAATTGTCAAACTCTTCTGTGTATATTGCAGGTGAGTTCAGAGGTAGTCATAAATCAGTATGTGTCCTTTCCACTAAATATCCCTCTGTCATACCATGTGTTGGTCATCTGCCTTAGAGAAGAAGCAGAACAATGAGAACAAACAAGTTTCTGGAGGTTTCAGCAAAGGGATATAGATGTTTGACTCACTGTAACCGAAATCCTTCTTTAATAGAGGAAGATCACTGATGAAGTTCAAGCTGGAGAGCAATACATTTGCTAGTAAATGAGGGAGTGCACAAAGTTAATCAGATTATCTACATGAGCATGTTCCAGAGTGATGGAGATTGTAGAATGAAGTATTTTGAAGAAGGAAGAATTGTTTCTTATTCACAACTTTGCTGAGAAGTCAAAAAGAATGAGATCCTTATATTTAGTATAAAGTATAAAGTGAGGCCGAGGATGGAGTCCAGATGTACTTAACCTAAGGGTTAAGTAGCGAATATTATTCTAAGAAGAAATGGCAGAATGGACACTCACATTTTCTTTCTTCTCTTTCCAAAACCATTGAAATATAAACAAAAACTTACAGAAGGCACTGGCTGGAGGAATGATGTTGGATATCAGCAAAGATTTAGATGGATTACTGAATGAAGAATGGCAGATGTAATCATAATGACAGATACAACAGCTCAGAGTTTACAGAAAAGCAGTGAATATGTAAGCAGCTCAGAGCTTAGAGAGCTTCAGTTTTCATACTGAAGCATTTTTTTCATGTATGTACTCCCTCAATCCGACCCTTCTTCACAGTGACCTAGTCAGCACA
>NW_012150419.1:732931-733884 GCF_000956105.1 Propithecus coquereli
AAAATATGAGTTCCCAAAGTGCTTTAGTGATTTGAGAATTATATTGCCTATTTTGACACCTTTAAAAATATTTTAATAGAAATCATTTGATTTGCCTCATCATTATAGTAAGATTAAATTAAGAAAAGGAACATAGTATCATAAAAATTCATCAAGTCATTATAAGCTTGTGTTATCAAATTCTGATTAATGTTATTCAACTAAACAGCAAACTGCACCATAAGAAACTACAAATAGGCTATACATCTCTTATAATGGTCCCATTTTTTTATTTTGTCAGCCAGTCCATCAGATACATATCAGTCACTGAAATCTCTGCCTATTATTAGAAGCTCAACCTTTCCTATAATAATCTGGAACACATAGAAATAAGCATCAACTAATCATAATGCTAATGATAATGTTGATGGTGCCAAAGCTCATGACAATGAAGATGATGACAGTGATGGTGATAAAACCATCTCTAATGTGAGTCGTCTGGAAGCATAATCTAAGGCAAGTACTTGGATACAGGTAGATTATTTGAGAATAAGCAAGAGTAAGGAAGTGGGGACCGGGTAGAGAGGCGCACTAGTGAGACAAGGAAGGAGGAAAGGTGATTGCAATTGGACTATTGAGCTGTAAGCAACTAGGGCCCAATCCCTCTGCAGACTCTGTGAAGAATCACATAAAATGTCTCACAGACTTGCATCTCCAAAGTACAGGAGGTGAAGTTGCACCAGGGGCTGACCTCTATGCCTATCTCCTCCCCACCTTCACTTCTTGGGTCTCCTTTGAGTGTAGTGCATCTGAACAATCTTCTTCAAACAGAGGCAGAAAAGGTAGAGTCTCATCAGACACATGAAGCGAGACTCTAAGAGAAAGAATGGGAACTCTCAACCACAGATGAAGCTGAAATATGTGATAGATCAAAGACATGTGGCATAGGTACAAATAATATGTTACACCAACCT
>NW_012150419.1:737106-737595 GCF_000956105.1 Propithecus coquereli
AGTTCTATCATCTCAATAGGAGTTCATTTAGAATATTGAGTAATGATCAAATATTTATTTGAAGCCACATTTCATGAGATATTTATTTTTCTCTTTCCTAATGTAGCTTCTTGCTTCAATCATGAGTTGTTTTTATTTTTATATTTCACTTTAGAAATTGAAACAATGAAAAACAGGAGAATATTCACAATTACCCAAATGTTTTATTTTGCTAAAAAGGTACCTTGATGTTCTAGCCAAATATGTTGTCCAACGGTGTTAAGGATTCAGCAAATATCCAAGCTGAAAATTCTATTGTGATGGTAACTGAATGCTAGGGGAAAATGTCTTTTATTCAGCATCAGCTCTGTAGGAAGGACAGCTAAATTATTTGATAGTTTGTGAAAGCAAGAAAGAAACGTTACTACTATGTCCCAAGTCAATGGATTTTAGCACAGACATTCTAAGAAACACAATTCAGACAAATATAGATTAACAGAGAATAAGTAA
>NW_012150419.1:739285-741494 GCF_000956105.1 Propithecus coquereli
AGAAATCTACAAATTTAAATGAGTGTTTCACCTGGTTAGTATAAATTTGTGAGATTTTACTTTTCCCCCATATCTGCTTTATTCCTTCTGCCAGATTTTGTTTGAATCCCAATATTTCCCTGGCACTGAGAAACACTGTAGCACTCGACAAAAGGAGTTGCTGTCTACATATACTTTCATGGAGTAACTTGTGTCCCCCAAGTTTATATGCTGAAGTCCTAACTCACAATGTGATTGTATTTGGAAATAGGGATTTTTAGAAGGTAATTAAGGTTAAATGAGATGTTAAGGGTGGAATTTTAATCTAATAGGACTGGTGTCCATCTAAGAAGAAGAGACACCAGAGCTTACTTGCTCTCTCTCCTCAAGCACAGAGGAAAGGCCATATGAGGACACAAGAAGAAGGTGAGTATCTATAAACTGGGAAGAGAGGCCTCACCAAAACTAGTCCTGCTGCTATCTTGATCTTGAATTCCTAGCATCAAGAACTGTGAGAAAATTAATTTCTGTTGTTTAAGCCACCCAGTCTGTAGCATTCTATTACAGCAGCCTGAACAGACTCATACACCTACCAACACACACGTAGTACATATTAGGAGATATACTTGTGGTGATTAACTTACAAGGTGTTATAAAAATCCAGAAGAAACACAAATTTTCTGGAAATATTTCATGCCCCTAAACATAAGCACATTTTCATATATACAACAATGCTTCAAACTTTACCAAATCATTAACATTTCATTGACACTTCAAGTATACATCTTAAAGGAGCTCAATATTAGATAATGCTTCTTGTGTTGCTCAAATATTACAACATTTGCAGCTTTCTCCAACCATTTTTGTCCCCCACACACACATACCAACACATCCATTTATTTCGTATATACCTGATTTAGAGTCACACTATAAGGAAATGGCTGTAATGCTCCAGGGAGTACAGGAGCTTAGGTTAAACAAAATACATGTGCAGAGTAAGAAGGCCATGCATTGGGCCAATATTTGCTAATTTCCAGTGAAGTTATTCTGGTTGGTGAGTTCCAGTAATCTGGTACATATTCACATTTATTATTTTGATAGGGAATATCATTGCTTATAATTAAGTTTTAAAAAAATGGCAAACAGTATTTCCAGGGATTATAGATATTTGAATATTCAAGGTTCAGGATAGCCAGTGCAATTCCTAACTGAGATAAATACACCAAATTGTTTCACCAGTAGACTCAGAGAAATAAATATTGGAACAGTCATGTTACCTGTAGAAATAGTTTAGATTCATTTTATGCTGAAAGCCAAATAAGTCTATTTCTTGTTAGTCAAAAATGTCTGCTGCTTCCTGCTAGATTTTTAAAGATTAACACCCTTTGCCTCTCTACTGTATGGTTATGAGACAACTCACACAGGGACACCTGATCTTTGGCCAGAGTCGGTCCCTGTATTATCAGGAATTATTGAATGACCTTCCCATCCTAGTCAAATCAGGCAGTGGAACTTCTAGTGACTCTGTCTAATGATTTTGCTATTTTGTTTTGAAATTGTTTAAAGTGTTTTAAGGTCTAGCAAAGTCTCCAGAACAGCCATTCAGTTAACTCACTTTTCTAATCAGAAGAGTCACTATCGTCTCCATTAATGACAACACATTATCCTGCTCAGCAGCACAGATAGTATCATTCAAAACCATAATTGCATCCAAGATTCATAAAGCTTTTTCCTAAAAATTTTTTAGATCTTCAATAAAGCTTTCTCTCCTTTCCCTAGCATCTTTTTTTGGGAATTGAATCCAATTATTCCTATTGCTCTGTCCCCCGCTTTCTTTGAAAAGTAAAACGCTTTAATGCCCCAATAACAACAGAATATACATTCTTCTCAAGCACTCATCAGAAATTTTCCAGGATAGGTCATGCTATAGTTTGAATGTGCCCCCTACAAAATTCAAATGTTGTCAATGTGATAGTACTAAGAGGTGAGCCTTTAAGAGGTGATTAGGCCGTGAGTTCTCCTTCCTAATGCCCTCATAAAAGGGCTTAATGGAGGGAGTTTATTACTTTTGCCCATCTGCCTACTGTCATGTGAGGACACAGCATTTACGACACCATAATGGAAGCAGAGAGCAGCCCTCACTAGAGAACTAAACCTGATGACACCTTGATATTGAACTTTCCAGCCTCCAGAACTGTGAGAATATAAATTTCTATTCCTTTATAAATTC
>NW_012150419.1:745694-746640 GCF_000956105.1 Propithecus coquereli
AGATGTATCTTGGAGACAATATATCATTTACATCTTTGATGACTAATAAAATTTCAAAACATTTAAGTTGAAAGACTTGATAGTCCACAGACAAAAGAGAATACTATTGCTGTCATCCTTACTGAAATTTGGTATTTGTACTTATGTTAACTCGAGCAATCATTGTACATAAAGCATAGGGCTTTGCCATGCTCTTCGCAGTAGTTGTACAGATTTTGGGGAAAAATACATATTTTATCTGCCATGTCTTCTTTGCCTCCCCCTCAAAAATTGTATGTTGCTTCTCCACAATTTGTCATATGCTGTCAGATGAATAGAACAACTTAATCATTTCAAGTGATATGTGACATTCCTAACCTTCTCTTTAAGGCACAGTCATCAGCAGTGGGATATTTAGGTATATCTGGCTCCACATCCATCCTTAATGCATAGTTCTTATATATACATCTCCCTTTGCCTCTGCTGGAGCAGATCATTTCTTTTCTTTGACTTAGGAATTTGCTTGATTTAGAAGTTGGACACATGCATCCGTAGTATTGACAAAAGCCTATTCATAAAACGTGGAGATTTTGCAATCCATTTCCGAGGAAAGTCAATGTGCAAAGTGAAGTGCAAAATTATTTCTGACTCGGTGTTATTTTTGAGTCATATATCTCTGCCTTTTTATGAACAGCAGGCATATTTGGAAGAATTATGTCTGAGTCATAAATCCCAATTTGCTTGGGACATGACTAATAGGTGTCTTTAACGCGGTAAAAAGATATTACTGTCTTATCTTGCAAAAATTTTTTAAACCCTCAATCACAAATAGGGCAGGCCAAATTTACATGACAAACATTAGTGCTTGCCTCATCAGGAAATAAGTTGCCATTTCCTCTCCTAGATCATGTTGTGCAAATGTACATGCACACACAGACACAGATACACAATTTCATTTTATTATTTT
>NW_012150419.1:746690-749288 GCF_000956105.1 Propithecus coquereli
GTTTCCTTCTGGAAAAAAAAAAGCTGAATTGTATTCACTTGTTTTCCGAAAATATCCTTGCAAAATAGAGAAACGCCACAGTAGATTTGTTTATCTTATACATAATATAATACAGCACAATATTATGGCATAATATTCCTTTCCTCTTTTCTCCTCCTTTGCATTTACATAGAAGAAGACCTTAAACAACTTCTCGTTTATTATTAAACCTTGGAAGCAAGGAGATACTAGCAGTGCCTTCTCTCCTCTCTCTCATCTGAGGGCAGGATAAACCAAGTGCCACAGTGTTTCTGTATCTCACCACTCAATATGGTCAAAAAGAAAACTACTCAGCCAGACCCAAACTGAGGTAACAGATGCTATTTTTCATAGCAGAAGGTATCGGTGAAAATTCAGCCAGGAAACATTATCAAGATTGCCTGTTAGTGATAAGAAGTTAAAAAAGTAGCGTGTGGGTATTTTTGTCTCCCAGAATGATTTCTGTTTATTACTAGGAAATGCTCTCTGAATAAGCACTGGAAAAAGATAACCAGGGTGAAGAGGTAAAATACAAATTAAGTGTAGACAGTGCCTCTACCTACTAGACTCCCCGGGACAGTCTTCTGCCTATCTCCCCTTTTCTACCCTATAATCTTGTGGGAAATGAAAAGAATGAAGTTAACATTTGATTTATCAATATCTTGAGTCTCTCAGAAATTATATGATGATACTTTAATATTAGTTGTATGTTCTTAACTGCCTTCTATTCTCTATTCATTTCTGTATCCTTGGGGCTTATTTCTTATAAACAAGAATCCTACAGCTGGAAGTTAAGAATGATTTAGAAATTGATTATGTTTTCTTGGGATGGAATAATGATATTCCAGCATAAAGCTTGAATCTACCACCTGTCTCCAATTCATTAATAATTTAGTCATGAGTTTTCTAATACAGACACAGAATCACAATAGTCAGTGCAGAGGTAACAGGGCAACAAACTCCACATCCTTCACTAATATGGACTGAAAAAAATGTTTCCAGTTGGAGTGGTTCATGCCTGTAATCCCAGCTATTAGAGAGGCTGAGGTGGGAGATTGTTTGAGTTCAAGACCAGCCTGGGTGATGTAGGGAGACCTTCATATCTAAAATAAATACATATATATAATAGCATTCTGGAGCCTTCCTTGATTCCTCGATGAATATGAATTATATGGATTATGGGTATGCTACTGTTCCATAGTGAATGATCGTGAAAATAAAATTCATACTATTTGATATTTAAGTGAAGTAAATTAATTTAGGAAACACAAAAAGGGATATAATGAATGTAAAATTAACCCTTAAGGCAACTTTATTTTATATAATAAAGTTGTCCATTGTACATATACAGTCCTACCTCATTTTTATGTCCTAGAGCAAGTTGTTGATACACTAACTATATAACTAATGTTTTGTTTTTTTAAGTAGAAATTATGATTTTGCATATCATGATTTACTATTTTGACAGAGGCAACTACTAGCTAAACATTAATTGCTTTCTATATATGAAATTAAGTCACACGCATGGTGAAAATCACCATTGTTTGTAATTCTCGGATAATTATGTTTTTATAAAGCTCATTTTGTTTTAGTCTTTAAAGACTATAAGAGTTAGAAATACTTATGACAGCGAAGAATTGAAAATCCATCTAATGGGCTTAAATAAGTAGGGGATTATTTTTGTCATTTTTAAAAAATTGAGAGATCACGGTTGCTGTCAACAGTGTAGCTGCTAACAGTGCCATGAGGATACAAATACTATTTTCTTGCTTCCCACTCCCCCATATTTTGTTTTGATCTACTGCATGTGACCCCATGGTCAAAACATGGGCCCTGAAGCTCTATGTATCACATTCAGATTCAAAATAAAAAGAAAAGGGGAAGATACATCAACTATCATCTGTCCATTTTTACTAGAAAAGTTAATTTTTTTTCTAAGATCCACACAGTAGAATTCTCCTGTTATTGCATTGACCATTTCTGGGTCACCTTTCACAAGTTATAAAAGAGTTGGGAAAATTAATGAAATGACAAGTAATAGGACCTATAGTTATTGATGTAGACAAAATATGACATCATGTTCATCATATGTGGCTTGGGTACATATTCAGCCCAGGCAAAACGAGGAATCTGTAAGCAAGAAAGGTAGGAGAATAGACATCAGGTGGCAAACACATATCTAGTATGAAATGCCCAATAGTATGATCAAATTAAATTGCAACTCACACTGGCAGAGTGGATATTACATAACTAGTTACATGGGACTGAATCGATATTTTGGCTCCTCACCTCTCACAGAGACAAAACCTCCCCTCATATGCCGGATTGTTCATGTGACACAATTTTCAAATTTTCTGAGAAAGCTTATCAAGAAAATTAATGATAAATGAAGCTATCCATCATAATAGTGAAGAGAAGAATGTTCAGAAAACAAATGCACTCTTCTTTGTCTTTTAATGTGATTTTCCCCTATGGATCTTGGAATAAGAGATAATCTTTTTCATTCTAAAACTATTTGAGAGTATAGTATCAATACTTCTAATCAGAAATTGGTGATGTTTTTCAACATTATAAGTGCAC
>NW_012150419.1:752123-753444 GCF_000956105.1 Propithecus coquereli
GTTCTTATGAAATAAAGACATTTGCTAAATTTCAATTTGGCATAATCCAAACAACTCTTCTTCACGTTTCATTGCCAATCATCCTTCTTATTGTCCACACATAGTCCTCTGTTATTTCTGTCCTTTGAAATACCTTTAGAGTCTTTTCAATTTTTTCATTTGCCAATTTAGACAAGAAGCCATATCAAAAGTATCCGAAACCTCCTTTATAAGAAAGCACTGGTAAAATTGCACATATTTTGCATTTCTTGCCTTTACCTCTCATGATCTATGCAATTACAGTAACTCTTACAGGCTTGTCACACATTAACCTTACATTATCAATATAATCATGACTTTTCCACACCTTTGTCACAAAAATAGCTATCAAGGAATTGTCTTTATTTCCAATCAAATATATACAAATGAGGAATAAACAAGATGTAGCTCTAAATTATATTGAATTGATTTTAAACTAAAGTGTCTCTTTGTAGATTTAATAGCAATCAGTCTTTATTCTTTCATGGTAGAGTTGATTTTTGAAATTGGACAAATTCATTCTAGCCAATTTTGTATAATGAGACATGCCATTAAGCAGAGTAATAGTGTTTTCTACCCCAAATGTTACTTTAAGGGTAAGGTAGTCAAATAAATTCTCTTGAGTAGTTCACAAATTGATCCTATTTTCAGTTTCAGATTAGGAGTCCCAAATTTATTCTGAGCTACAGATATGGAGAGGATACACACATATATTGTATCCTACTCAAATGACTAATGTCAAGAGCACCAAACATTTCTAAGTTGTGGCTGCCTTTAAAGTCTTTGTTATTTTATATCCTTGTCATGTATAGTGATGAACTTTTTAATACAGAGATTATTTGACATAATTAATCCTTCTATGCAAACCATGACTCACTCCTCTGTTGTTCATTTATCTGTTTTTGTAAATAAAGTTTTATTAGGACACATTCTTTTTTGTTTACATTTTTGTTTATGGCTGCTTTTATGCTACTGCAGCAGAATTGAGAAGTTCCAACAGAGGCAGTCTGTCCACAATTACTTACTATCTATCAATTACACAAAGAATTTTCTGACGCCTGTTTTAGTAAGTGCTAGATTAATGATAATATCTTTAAGAATGATAAATCAAATAGTGATTCATTATACGATAATGGTACCATAGGGTGACAGTAGTTTAAGATTCTTAGGCTCCTCTGGTGATCTGGATGACTCTCATGGGAATTCTAGTGAAGGCTGCTCCACTGTGTATACTTAGTCACTAAGCTAAAAAAAAAAAAAAAAAAAGTATATATCTTAGTTAGGGAAAACAAGCAAAGAAACA
>NW_012150419.1:755214-756393 GCF_000956105.1 Propithecus coquereli
TGATTATGATTAATTAGAGAATCTTTAGATAGAGTGGAGGTATTTTATATAGAATGCATCTCTGAAAAACTACTGTTTAAACTGAGCTGTAAAAGATAAGAAGAAAACAACAATTCTAAATTTGAGAACAGGAGTTTATAGGCTGAGGAAGACCTTGTGCAAATGCCCTGCTGTGTGTAAGTGTACAGGTATATAAGCTTCAAGTGTTCCAGAGACTGAAAGAATCAGAATGGGGATAGAGTGACCAAAGAAGTAAAACAAAATGAAATTGGAGCTGTATGCTGAGGAAAATTCATGCAGAATCATATAGGCCATACATGAAGTTTTAGTTTTGTTTTAAATACAAAAGGGAACCACTGAAATATTTTATACACTGACACAATGAAATGTATTCACTAAATATGACTCTAATTGCTATGCGTGGATCAGTTGGAGTAGAGGAAAGAGCACAGGAATTAAGTGGCTAATTTTAGTAGATTAGGACATTGGCACAAGGGGACTGCAGAAGAGATGAAGAAAAGTGGACTAATTTGGGGGAAGTTTATGATGTAATTCAAGAACTTTGAGATTAATTGACTATGGAAGATAGAGGAGATGGAAGGAAGTAAATGCAACCTTCTGAGAGCAGGGGAGAAGAATTCTGGGTTTGGGATAGGAAATTGAAGAGATTGACTAAGGAATCGTAATTTGTTTTTGCAACATATTAATTTGTATATTCATGTGGTACTTTCAAGTGTAGATATCAGGAAAGCAGTTGGATGTACACACCTCTTGCTCAGAGAAAAGATCTGCCCCAGAGATGTAAACTGGCTTCATCATGATATCCATGAGATTTAAAGTCATTCAGGTGAATGGAATCTCTAGGGAATAAAGTCTAGCCTGAAAAGAGAATCTCGCCCTTGTACAAGCTCTGAAAACTTCACTTTTTATAGTCTGACAGAACAAGAAGATACTGGCAAACTAGATATAATAGATATGCTAGGATATCCTGGCAAACTATATTAAGAACAAATGACAATAAAGTAGGAAGAAAATTTAGAAGAGTATGGAGTCACAGAATCCTACAGGAAACAGTATCAAGTAACTGTGCCAAGTGCTATGCACAGCATGAGGTCTGAGGCCATCAGAAAAACTCTCTGAGGGAGGTAGCATTTTGTATTCTTTTTCAAATGGTTAGGA
>NW_012150419.1:765703-767834 GCF_000956105.1 Propithecus coquereli
TCATCAGAATTTGGGGAAAATTTTGTATGATTTGAAGAATAATTCCCATCTGTAGCAGTCAGCTTGGGCTGTCAGTACCCATTACCCAGTTCTGAAGCTTCTTCTACGCTTTTAGGTATTTGTCACAGATGCAACCTACTTCTTGGTACCAAAATCTGTTCTAGCCAACGTGGACTGCCATACTATAATACCATAGATGGTGGTTTAAACAACAGAAACTTATTTTCTCAGCTCTTGAGCCTAGAATTCTGAGATCAGGAAATTATGTCAGCATAATCAGTTTCTGGTGGAGGATCTTTTCCTGGCTTGTGGATGGCTGCCTTCCTGCTGTGTCTTCACATGGACTTTCCTTGATGCATGCAAGGGGGGAGAGAGAGAGAGAGAGAGAGAGATCCGGTGTCTCTTCTTAAAAGGACACTAATCCTGTTGTCCTGTTGGATCAGGACACTCACCCTTGTGACCTCATTTAACCGTATTACTTCGTATAGACTGTGTATCTCCAAATGCACTCACATTAGGGATTAGGACTTCAACATACATATTTTGGAGGTATGATTCCACGATTTAGTCCACAGCATTTCAACCTTGGACTCTCAAAAGTAATGTACTCCTTTCATTTAAAATATATTTGTTCCATCCCAACATCCCCAGGTCTTAAATTGTTCCAGCATCAACTTTAAAGTCTGAAGTCCAAAGTCTCATCTAAATATCATCTAAATCAGATATGGATGAGACTCAAGATACAGATTCATCCTGAGGCAAAAAAATCCTCTCCAGCTATGAACCTGTGAAAACAGACAAGTTATGTGATTCCAAAACACAATGTGGGATGGCATAGGATACACATTCCCATTCCAAAAGGGAGAAATTGAAAAGCAAAAAGGGTGATGGATCACAAACAACACCAAAACCTAGCAAAGCAAACTTCATTTGATCTCAAGGCTATATATATAATAACCCACTTTGATTCAATCCTCTGCCATTTAATCCCAGTGAGGTGACTGTTTCACCATTATTGCTCTGCAGGGCAGCCCTGCCCACCAATCTCTGAGGCCAGCCTGGCCTTCTGAAATAGAAGAGGGGTCAGCCTTGCCCCTTGGACTTACAGTAGGAATAACAACCTGATGGTTTCTGAATCTCCTGTGGAGTCATTCTTCCCCTCTCTTAAAGGATAAAACATTTTTGCAGCTGAATATCTCTATCATGCTGCCCTGTTCCTTATAGTCCAAACTGTTGCCTCGGTCCAATGGGACAGTGTTTCTGCTGGTTTAATTCCATCTTTATTCCTGGTTTCTGCTGAGGTGGCTATTTAAATTTGTGGTTTACATCCATTCTAATTTTATCAAATGGTTGTCAGCCACATGCTTGGTGTTCTTTTCAAAACAAACTTGCTCACATTTTAGAATATGAATAAACTAAGAACTCTTCTAATCCTTAAGTTATGGTTCTTTTTTGCTTAACAATTTCTTTTTTAAATTCATTCCTACCATCTCACATTTTACTATAAGCAGTAAGGAGCAGTCAGGCCTCATCTGAAATATTTGGTTTAGAAATCTCCTCAGCTAAATATGTTATTTCATGGTTTATAAGTTCTATCTTCCACGAGAACACAATTCAGGCAAGCCACTTTGCCACTTTTTAACAAGGATTGCCTTTTCCCCATTTTCCAATGACCTTGACTTCATTTCTATCTGAGACTTCACCAGAATGGACCTTAAGGTCTATATTTCTACCAACATGCTGTTCTTCATTATTTATATTTCTCTAAGGAGATAGAGACTTTCTCTCCAGCTCTCCTCTTTTATTTATTTTTTGAGCCCTCACTAGAATTGCTTTTAATATCTATATTTTTAGCAACAGTCCCTTCTGAGCAATCCTACCCTTTTCTAGCATGTACCTCAAAATTCCTCCAGCCTCTCTCTACCTATTATCCAGTTCTGCAGCCTCTTCCATAGTTTTAGGTGTTTGTTACAGTAGCACCCCACTTCTCGATACCAAAATCTGCATAAGTCAGTTTGGGCTACCATCACACTATACAATAGACTAGGTGGATTAAATGACAGAAATTTATTTTCTCACAGTTCTGGAGCCTGGAATTCTAAGATCAGCATGCCAACATGGTGAGTTTCTG
>NW_012150419.1:767884-770129 GCF_000956105.1 Propithecus coquereli
TAGTGATCTTCTTTCATTAAACTGTTTCAAAGCTATCTTCAAAGAAGAGATCTCTTCAAAGAAGAGATCATCAGCATATTGTCTGAATAATCCCAGTGTAAAAAAGCTTTTGTTTTTTCATAAAACATGAGCAAACTGAAATTAAACAGACAGGTACCGATTTTCATTGCAACAGTAGCATTCAGTGGAGAAAAAGAAATTTTAAAATGACTATTTGTTATATTAGTAATTCCTTTGACTATCTAGATTTTTTTTATCCGTGGCTGGTATCACTCAGTTCTTAAGTGGGCACTGCTGTATTGTTCTTTCTGTAAATTGCACTGTATTCGAATACTTTATAATATTTTAGATCATGAGGTTTTTAACACTAGAACTAAGGAACACAGAGCTCGAGTCTCTCTCTCATTCAGAAGAACACATGTTCTGTGGGTGGAATGGAGAGTTGCCTCCGATTCCACATTTCCTCCTTAACATGAGAAACAGTGCACTTCTCCAAGACATCTGTGTCCTGCCAGCGTGTTTCTCAGCATATTTTCTTCCCCAAGGTCCAAAAAGTCACAATCTAGAATCGACAAATTAATCTTTCAGTCCCCAGATGGCCCTGAGGGTACATGCCACTCTTATCTACCACTTCCTGATTGTCTACATCTCTGTAAAATGCTTATAAGCTATGTGAGTAAATTAAATGTTCTGGCATTTAATTTACTCTAAGGATCTTCAGAGATGAGCAGTTCAGGCATCCCCTGGGAGTGTTTTAGAAATGCAGAATTTCAGACCCTAACCCATCTTGACTGAGTTAGACTCTGCATTTTTACCCTGATTCCCAGGTGATTTGTATTCCAATTAAGGTTGGAGAAGTACTAGTAAAGTACTTATGGAACAAATTCCTATAAATGTGAACTCTAATGTCAAAATTCAGTGTAAGAATTCTTTATGCCACATTTGTACTCTGGTCTTTCATCCAACCAGTACTGTATCCACTACCTGTTCCCTCAGAATTAAGTCTAGTCCCATTTTCAAACCATTTCTTGACAATATTGTTCCTTTTGGAAAATTTATCCTTTGATCTGGCTCCATCTGTTAGGTCCTAAAATTTTACTTAATTAGTTCTTGATTGAGTTACATCTCCCTTTGAATCCTTTCATGTGGGACTCAGTATTGGTCCCCTGCCTCTCACCTTTGGATTTTTCTGCAAGTGACTGTCTCTTTTCCCCGTGAATATAATTTGTGTGGTAATTCCTTTCCCCAGATATGATCTTACATAGCAGCAATTCACTTTAAAGACAACTGTCAAACTTCTGTAGTTACAAAAATGTATCAATTCACCAGCTGTCTAAGGCAAACTCCAATCCAGACTTTGGTATCTGCAAGGAGTCACCGGTATCAGTAAGGGCCAGAGGACCAAAAGGGAAGAATTAGTGTTCATGTTCTGATGTGCTAAATCCATAATTGTTGTAACATCCCTTAATGATTCCTTTCTAGAAGTAACAGAGAAAATAATTAAGAATATAGAGTATTGGAAATATATTTAATAAGCTTGAACTATTATACTGTGTGAGTATTGTGACACTAGAGCATTAAACATGAACTTACAGACACACCAAGAATATTCATGTAATTTGATCATGAACAAAGCTGACAAATAAATCTTTAAAAAATTTAAACAAGTATTTCCAAATAGTTTGCATGGACTGATCAAAGTGTAATGAAATAGGATATCAAGAAAAAAGTTATTTTTTTTTAAATCTATGTATCAGGAAAAGTCAGTTAAGAAATTCTTATCTTAAAAAAGAAATCAAAGTAGGATCTATTTAGGATGGAAATATAATGAGTTTCTACCTGTCACAAAACAAATGAAAAAAAGTAAAAATGGTGCACACAAAAAACCGTACCTCCATATATATGAATTAAAAAGCAAGTGAGCTACATTAATAAATTAAGCTTTTGATGTAAATGAAAAAGTTAAAATGAATAGCAGGGAGAAATGAATTAATATTAAAAACTGAAATAAATGCAATAAGAAAAATGGCAAGAAAAGAACAGAAGAGTTGTTGATTAGTACATCAGATATAGTTCTTTGAAAACATTAATCAATGACAAAAGATTTGGAAAGCATGATAAACAAATGAGAAAGGGCAAAAAACAAGCAAATTAAGAATATTAGCAGTGATAATGATAGCACAGAGGACAGTGTGGTGGAAAAGAATGATGCTGAGGATGTTTTAAAAATAATGAAATTGGGTGT
>NW_012150419.1:770179-771728 GCF_000956105.1 Propithecus coquereli
ATGGGACAGTTTGGAAGTGTCAATAATTGGTCCTTATTTCATTCTTACTGGAGTAGTAAAATCTTATTTCTAAGATGTCCTAACTGGATTCAGTTCTAATTAAGAGTGCCCTCTTGTGATCGTTTTCAGTATGTTTCATAATAAATGTACATTTTAAAATTATACCTTGATATCCTTCCTACATTAACTAATCTCCAGACAATATGTAAAACCAGTATTTATATAATACATGCATTTTGTTTTTTATTTAAATTCAAATTGGGGAATTGAGTTGCATTTTAGCAGGAAAATAATTTCAATTTTTTAACTGAATAAAGAGGACAGAATATTAGCATTATTCAGAAAACAGGCCACTTGGCCATTGGTCAATTTCCATGCATTTGTTCATCCTATTAAATCTCTATAGGAAATAGTCTCGAAATATATCCACTCTTTTATACAGAAACATTGATGTGACAAATATAGAAATCACCATCATCTTCATAAAACCGTATAATTTGGAAATCTTATTATTTGCTACTGGCTCGGATCCAAGTGCTCAGGAGAATTATGTGTCAGACTGAGTTGATTTTTTTTCATCAGAAATCGAATCAATAATGAATTGTATTAGTCCAGTACTGTAATCTTATTAAACACATATTTGTAGTTGATACTACCACTTTCGATATCCATTATGGAGTCCCTTGATTCCTAACTTTGAACGGTTCACCCAATGCAGGCTCTCTTTCTACATATATGCACAATCTGTTCTACTACTTCAGAAAAACAGAAGATAAAAGACAGACAAGAGAACTTATATTGATAAGGCACTTAATCGATACTAATATCTTTCTACTTCATTTTACCTTCACAAAAATCCTATGAAGAAAATGTTATTATCCCTATTGTACAATTAAGGAAACTAAGGTAAAGAATGATTAAATAACTTGCCATCATATATTACTAGTAAGTAAAAGAATTGGGATTAGGTTCCCCGTTTGCTGACTACCACACTAAAATTACAGAATAAAACAGCACTTGCCTGGAACCAGGTAACAGTCAATATAGAAGAACTTCTTTGCTTTTAGTAAAAGATAGTTGAATATAATAAATAAAATACACAATATTAATGTTATAAATAAGGATTGACTTAAAATAACCATTTTGAGAAAAGCCAGATAGCATGAAAAAAAAAATTGCTCAAGTTTACTTGTTTATTCCCTAGGTAAACGAATAATTTTGAAATAGAAACCACAATGGCTCATCAAAGAGGACTTTCCTTCTCTTACCTCCATCACCTTTCTCTCTGACACACAGGACTAAACATATTTGGCAGGAACTTTTAATGATAACTGGGATAGAACAGAAGAAATTATTAATTTACATGGATCATATGACAGTTTGGAGGGGTGGCCTACTGGGGTTACTTAATAAATGTGCAATTTGGGAAACCTGAGTCTGGATATCTGAAGCACGGTGATTCTTTGCCAGTCTCATGTTTCAAATAGAAAGACAATAGATTTCAGAATGTGTATCTCTGGAAGATTGCCTCAGCATGCTGAAATGCTCA
>NW_012150419.1:782288-782918 GCF_000956105.1 Propithecus coquereli
CAATAGACTAGGTGGATTAAATGACAGAAATTTATTTTCTCACAGTTCTGGAGCCTGGAATTCTAAGATCAGCATGCCAACATGGTGAGTTTCTGATGAGGGCTCTCTTCCTAGCTTACAGATGGCTGCCTTCTTACTGTGTCTTCACATGGCCTTTTCTCAGTGTATGCTTGTAGAGAGAGAAGGAGAGCTCTCTGGTGTCTCTTCATATAAGGACATTAATCATACTGAACCAGGGCCACTTTGTGTCTTCATTTAACATAATTACCTCCTTATAAGCCTTACAGAAGTCGCATTAGTGGTTAGGGCTTCCACATATGAATTTGAAGTCTCCAGCATCATCTTACATAAATATTTTGAGAAAGGAAAGTTACCCAAATATTTTACAAGGATAGAGTATCTATGATAGCCAAATTAGAAAAGGATAGAGGTTTTTATTTTTAAGAAGATGACAGTGTTGATAATGTTGATACTAGGTAATAAATACATAGAGGTTCTTTATACTATTCAGTTTGTTTTGTGTATGTTTTAAATTTTCTGCAATAAAAACAGTAAGTATGCAAGATAGAACACTAGAGAGGAACAAAAAAGGAAAAAAAATTATAAATCATTATAATTTATTGTAAGTTG
>NW_012150419.1:786074-787722 GCF_000956105.1 Propithecus coquereli
GAGACACTGCAACAGATATTCATCGTCTCCTTCCTCTACGTCTAATCTAGATACCTCTCACCCTCAGCTAATACCTCTTCTAGTTTCTGGGTCTTACCTAATGCTCTGAATCAAACCTTCAGTCTTGAGGGACCTGAGACCCTCATTAGCATGTCATTCTCAGGGTACAGGCGCTGAACAAGTCTGTTTATCATCACAACAGCACAAGGAAGTACTGAAAGGACAATAAGTGAATTACTTATTTTTCAATATATTATCACTGTCACCATTTTTTAACAGCAGTTCCTTCTTTTGGGGATGATCAGGATCATGTATACTATGAAGATAATATTTTCTTATTGCCTATTTATCTCTGAACATAAGGTACCCACAGAACCCTTGAGATAGCTGTAAGGTTTGATGGGTCTTTTGCAAATTTCTGGTGGAAGTTTTTCACCCTTTTGTGGCCCACAGCCTCTAAACTTGTAGAATCAGAATTCTGGGACAGAAAGTACACATTCTGTAAATGAACCATGGAGAGTTATCTTAAGTAGGGACATTTTTGCTTTCATCCCTTGGTTCACAGAACCACACATATTTTTCCTATGGAAAACATCATACATTGAAATGGTTTTTATTCAGTGTGCATGCTGAATCCTGGAGGATGGCTTTCCATTGTTGTAAAATATCATTTATGAGCTTGTGCCTCAAATGGGCTTTCAGTAAATTGTTCCAATCTTCCATTAGATTTACAGCTTCTTGGCAGTTGATATGAGATATAGTTAATGAACTCCATGATTTGAGACCTAATTCTACTCTTCCGTTTCTGAAAAATGGGTTCCGTTATGCTATGTAACGTGGGATCTTGTGCCAATGAAATAAATACTTTGCAAACCTTAGACAATGGTGCTGACTAGGACCATGTAGAACAGACAAATCTATATCCTGTAAAGCTGTCAATTCCTGTCTGAATAAACCACAGGCTGCTCTAAAGTAAAAGAAGTTTGATATAGTAATCAATTTGCCAACCCGTGATAAGTTGATTTTCTCAAGGAATGTTGTCATTTCAGGGTTTAGTTTTTGTCTCAGTTGCCAGAATTCAAGATTTTTCAGGGCCTTAAATTTAATATATCTATCCCATACATTAGAATATCATTCTTACCCAAAATATTGTTGATTTGGCCTGTATTTTAAGCTGAAAATAAGTCTTTAATCTAGTCCTCAATTTCTTCTGACTTTTTACTATAGGAGACCAGAACCTGCTTATACTAAGGAGACTTCTTGACTTTCACATTTAGCATAAAATTGCTTGTTAATTATTTTAGTCTTCCATTATCTTTTTTTCCCACATTATTTTAGTGTATTTATGTCCATCCAATTCCATTGTCTTTATAGTTAATATATATTTCCTCCCAGGAAATACCTCCCAATTCCCCACCAGTGGAAATCTGCCACCATCCACCAGTGATGGGGTCTTCAATTTCAACACTATAATGAGTGACCCAGATCCCAAATGTTATCTCATCACCTATTTCTCAGACAACTGGTACCAACTCCTATGTTGCTCCATGAATTAATATTAAACGTGTTTTGGGACAGGATTTGTCTTAGGAGTTTTACAGAGCTTTGCCCTGAAAGAATATGTGAACGTGTTGGTTTGCATTTCGAA
>NW_012150419.1:790182-790512 GCF_000956105.1 Propithecus coquereli
CAAATTAAAATAACACAACATTGTTCAAATATCAGGAAAGAACAATTATACTGTTTGATAATTTTAAATATTAATATGGTGGGAAAGTGGATACGTTCAAAGAGAACTAGTGGCAATGTATATTCATAAGCCACTTTGGAGGGCAACTTGACTGCATTTATTTATACATCAAATGAACTTGATCAAAAGACCGGTTCCTGGTTTATACTCTAGAGAAATATTAATACAGATATTCTACCTGTACTGCTAAGTTAGGACTCCAAAATATACTGCAATTGAGAACATGAGCTGCAGAAAAAATATGTATATTATGACACCATTTATGAAAAA
>NW_012150419.1:793080-793737 GCF_000956105.1 Propithecus coquereli
CTTCACTATTAGATATGATATAGGAAATGTTTTGTTTTCAATATGTGTTCTTCAAAACCTATTCAAGGTAATTCATTCAAAAGCAGAAAATCTTGTAATTGACTTCCTGAGAGAGATTATTTTGAAATCTTCCAGATTTCTTTTATTCTTGAGGTCAAAAATTGAATGACCAGAGAAATACAAATTCCTCGTAGGGCTCTGGAACATTTACTATATGGATTTTATAAACATCGAGGGTGTTAGAGAAGAGAATTTTTCTCTTTCCTATTAGATCAAAAACATAAAATTCTTATGATATTTCTTCCATCAAATCCTACTGAAAAAAACATAAGTTTGACCTCTTTGGCGCAGAAAAGTATACTCTGGACAGATAAAGAGAAAATCTGAACTATAAAATCGCGGATATACCTATAAAAAATAATATCAAATACAGTGACACTGGTTGCCTTTGGGAGTGAACCTGCACATCAAGAGACAGAGTTGGAGGAAAATGTCCTTTCTCTGCATTTCATCTTGTGCATTTCCCACAGAGCAATATATACTTGTATTATCTGTTCAAAACATACATACGAACAAACAAACAAAAACAAGTAGACAAGTATGTTAAGTTACATAATTTCAGGAACTCTATTTTTTCCTCTCATTTCCATCTTTCTA
>NW_012150419.1:793787-795946 GCF_000956105.1 Propithecus coquereli
TTTTTTATAATGCCCAAAGGAAAGTAGTTCCAAGAGATCTCAGACCTCTTTGTGCTCTATATTCAACAGGTAATTATAATTGTAAATTGTCTAGAATTGTAAGATTACATGCTTGTTTTACTGGTAAATTGAAAGAAGGGGAGCAATAATACTTCAAGGTCCTAGTCCATTTATGAAGAGCAGGCTTGAAACTAAGTGCTAATTTTTCCAGAACTCTTTGAAATACATTAATACATAGTATTTCTGCTTTATGACAACAGACTATGAAAACACATTGGTTATCACCATTTTACCCTGCTCCAATTTGACACCTTCTTTTTATTTACTCTTTAAGGTTTTTCTAAATTGATGAACTCTTCATTAACACAACTCAGTGTTACCGGGTATAGCTGTGTGCCAGAAATAGTGGTTGTTCACCAAGATCTGTTATCCCCTTTCTCCTGAACACATTCCCAGCCTTCCTTGGAATTAGACAAGTCCATGTAACTAAATTGTATCCAATGGTATTCAAGTAGAGACATTTAGTCCAATTGTAGGCCTGATGCACAACCAACTCTCAGCATTTTCTAGCAGATTCTTTCACCTTTCCCACTGATTGGTATGGTGATCCCTGTGGGCACATTGGAAGGCACAGAGTAAAGATTGCAAAAAAAGAAATAATCTTTTATTGTGCTTGAAGCACTAGCTGTGTATTCCAGTTTCTACTTCACAGCATTTTAGCTTACCTTAAATAATTCAAGATTGAAATAAACAAGTAAACCTGTAAACCCATAAGGCAGCAGGGATTCAAGTATAAATCCCCCTACCTGAAATCCTAGTTATTATAGGTCATTGAGAAGAGACCTATAAAAGTGTACTGTAGGCCCGGGTAGACTGTCTTTTGTGAGTCATTGTCTAAAGGATACAGGGCTGTACTAACTGATTGGGATTAGGAATGGTATTATATAAAAATCAGGAGGGAAACAGTAGGTCAATATCTTCTGCCTGCTAAAATCCATCTGCGAATAGCGCCTGCACATCCCCCTCACCTCATAAATAAACTTTCTGGCCTAAAGATAGCCCATCTGTGTGTGAGAGAGATGGGGGAAGTGGAGAGAGAGACAGAGACAATCTCACGTTCCTAGGAAGCAGACACTGATGAGGAGATTTGCACATAAGAAATTTATTTGGAAGTGGTCGCAAGTTCAACCCCCGTGGGCAAGTTAGTAAGGGAGGATTTGGTAGAGGGAGAAGTTGAATTGAAGTGCAATTTCACCAAAAGTCTAGGTGGAGCACATGAAGAACTCTGGAGCTAGAAACATTCTATAGGAATAAACCAATCAAGGCAAATAAATCAGACTTTTATACCTCATCATTAGCTAGTCACCGGGTGTAGGCTGTCCACTATGTGGACAGCTCACTTCTGCTGAGGGTGTTTCCCAGGCATTAGTATCCCAATAACGTCCTACTGCATTCACTACAGAGAGGATCACCGACATTGTTAAGAACCATACACATGGGGTACTCTGACAATAACTCACTTACTTATGTTTGCTCTTGCCACCTAGATTCCATAATCATTATGAGTAGCTGTACTATTTAATTTAATGCAGAAAAGGCTAGAATGAATAGAATCTCTTACCCACAAGCTGCATTAATAGGTTGTTCAGGCTAGCAAATGGTGAGCACTAGCCCAAGGAAGAAATGGCTGTGAGTTTGAGACAGTCCTTTGAGACAGCGCCCATGATATTCGACTGATATCCCAGAATAGATATATACGGTGTTCAATAAGTATTTATTGACTGAAAAAAATTAGTTTCATCTATGTCAAGGAAATGTGTTCACCTTCATATCTTATATAATAATTTCTCACACAGGTTAGGCCATGAAAATATTTATTGTGTACAAGATTCATATTTTATGGTAAAAATTAAGATATCTATAAATATACCTTTATTTTGTGAGGTAAATTTGACTAACACAGGAAGCATTTCTTTTTTCTGGAGTTAGTTGGTGTTGCTGAGGGAAAAGGGAAATGAGTGTTATTTAATCTTGCACACACAAGTACATATCAATTTTAAAACTGAATTTAAACTCCACTAGGAAAAGTTCAAATATATCATAATCATTTTCCTTCCAAGGTCTCCTATTCCCTTTCTCTCCAGACAGGCTTCTGAGTA
>NW_012150419.1:798191-798765 GCF_000956105.1 Propithecus coquereli
CTTTTCTTATTGTCTCTCTCTATTTCACTTTTTATTGTATTTTCCTAAAGTTATTCTCTTCCAAAAGTATTTTCAGATATCTAATAACTGATTATTACAATCTATCCTAAAATTCAAGAAGTTAGAAATGATTTTCAAGGAGACACTTCTGAGGGAATGTAGATAGTGTGTGAAAATGAAAGAAAAAGGTACATTCTAAGGAAGGTGATTTATTGCCAATGTACAAATCTAAACTGAACGTGATCAGACTTGAGAAAAATACAGCTGCTATTTTATAATACACAAAGAGATGATTTGTTTCGATGCCATTCTACACATCTAAAATAACTGGTATACCCGATACATACTGTCATTCTTTACCACTCCCTCTAACTTTGCAAATACACAATTTTCCTTAATCCATATAATTGTTCTAAGTGGATGAAATAATTAAAGTAATAATTTATTCTTCCAGTATGAACATTCAGATATGATTAAACAAAGTGTAAGTGGTACATTGGTGCAGCGTATGTTAGCGGCTAGTCTTATAGATAGATGGAGAAGCAGCTGATAAAAACACAAGAACATGAAGAAC
>NW_012150419.1:803065-804181 GCF_000956105.1 Propithecus coquereli
TTTCCCCCCCTTTCATAATGTCAATCTTGGCATGAGTATTTTAACTTTCTTGTCATTCTACCATTCTGCAGATATGAAACTGCTCAGTTTCAAATATACATATACATGTATTTTGTATAAAGATTTGTGTGTATATGTATACAAAATGCATTATACACATATATAAAACACATTTCTAGTATTAGCGAAAATTTTTATATCTTCATTCCAATGATTTTATCTTTTGATTTTTCTAGTTGTTGGAAGGTTGACTTTAATTTGTGACTTCTGCTCATTGTGTATAATTTTGTTCTTTGACTCCAAGTAAACCTAGTTGGATGCTTATTGCACATGAAAAGACTTAAAATAATGTAGGATTTTTTTGGTCACAATTAAGTTTTCTTTTTTCCAATTTTCTTCATTATAGTTTTAGATATTTCTGGATGAGCATTATTTCTTTTATTTATGGGCTATATTTCTCTGTGTTCCACTTCAGATTATCTTTGCTTTTTTAGTGGTCACGTATTACTTTAATGATATAGAGCTTATTGTGAAGTAAAACTCTCTTGATTATCCTCATGCATGAGTCTATTTAGACAGGTCTTCATCACCCACGGCTTGAAGATTTGAGTTAAGCAACAGAAAGGAAATTTGGTATTCTAAAAACTGTCATTTTGTAATGTAGTGATTTCCAGTATCCCTTAAAAGTTTGCTATAATCATCTTTTTTATTGCAAATGGAATGAAATTTGCTTGGCCATTTATCAGAAACTATGCCTATCCTTGGGTGCCCTTGATAAATATGCTGACTTTGAATGGGCTATTTATCATGTAGAGCCTTCAGACATCTCAAAGGAGAGTGAGTCTGTGTATTGTCATATTCAAGTAAAATTCCAGTATGTTCACTCTAGGATTGAATACAATGGTGTTACAATAGACATCTTTGTATTATGTTTGCTTATTTTTCATGTCTTTATTTTGCATTGTATTATGATAAGGCACATTTACCTGTACTGCAAGATTTTATTATTTTCACTGGTAGTCTTGGAATTTGGCTTAGACCACCTGACACAATGCTGAGCTTATAATATGACTACAAAAAAGAAATGACCTTTACTTGCCCACTGCTTTCTCATAT
>NW_012150419.1:804231-804903 GCF_000956105.1 Propithecus coquereli
TATATTTGGGCCAGGTTTAGTTGCATTCTTGGTCTTCTTTCCTGTCATATGTTGAGATAACAGGAAGGGGAAGGAAAGTCAATTGTTCTTTTTGATGTGTGAGTTTTTTTATGAAGAAAGAGAGAAAGCCCCTTCCAATGACCGTTGATCTGTAAGGGCCTTTAATTCAAAATATTCTTTACACCAAGGAGACATATTTTGGGGTAAAATTTCCTGAGCTCCTCCAATATATAGTTATATATAAACACAATTTCCCCCTTTTAGGTTGCTCATTTTCAGTGTCAGATATTTGACCATAAAACTAACATTATTTAGATATTAATATCTTTTTAAAAAGGGAAATATTAAAAACCAAATAATGTTGCTAACCCAATTAAAAAACAAATTGGCTTGGGAAATATGTATAGAAAGAAGGAGATTAAAGCTATTAAAATGGAAAACAGGAAATTTACATAAAATACATTTTAGTATTATATATTTAGTATGATTTTTTAGTACATCTAATTTTGATTATTTCCATTTCTGGAGGATATGATATCAAAGATATAGCTGTTGCTAATCAGAAAGTAAGTAGAGTGGAGTTTTAAAAAATCAATATAATACCTATAAGGAACAAATTTTCAATTATTATATACTCCTAAAATATTAACATATGATTTAATTTTTTATGAT
>NW_012150419.1:805333-830861 GCF_000956105.1 Propithecus coquereli
CTCCTTTATCTTGATCCATGCCCTAGCCATTTCCTGAATGATTATGTTTGCTTCATAGTGTTGGCCCTTCCCTAATTCCCAGGAGATTAAAAAACAAATAACAACATATTTTAATATTACAATTAGTTTAACATATATTGACCCAATATATTTTTAAAGTTTGCCAAAACATAAATCCTAATCCTAACCAGGCTACTTCACAGTAGTTTCAAGTCCGAATACGTGGATCTTTCCACCTCCATCATACTTTTAGGACCGAGATTAAACTCAGTCATATTTTGCGGTCTTCGCTAACAATCTTAGTATTGCTCATATTTCTTGTGTTTAACATTTTCACATATTCAGTAATACCCATGGCTATCTCCAAAGTGTATCTAACCATAGTTTGTCCTATTTTTGAAGAGATGCGGTAGTAGTAAAGTGAGAATTGGAATTTTACTGATTGATGGCAGTTTACAGGATTAAGTGGAAAGTTTTATCAGTTAGTGCTAAATGAGGTAATTCTATTTGATCAGACATGACTTCAAGAAAGATGAAAAAGTCATTACAATGAGATCCACAGACTTTAAATCATAATCCTGAATCCTGACATGTATTGCCAGTGTGACCTTGAACAAAGGGTATTTCTCCTATGAGCCCCAGTTACATCATCTATAAAATCGCAATTAAGTTTCCACTTATACCATTGTTGTGACTTTTAAATAAGATCATATTTATGACAAAGACAGTCTTTCCAAATCAGTTTCTTCCATAGAAAGCTGGGTCCCATCTATTAATACATTTCTAGTCAAGACAGTGAGAACACTAATGAAGTAGGTGTGATCTCACCTGTTTGCAACCATGCTGAGTTTGAAGATCACTGTTTTGTGACAAAGCTTTCTGCTAGTTGCATCTTTTCCTTTTCAAATGCTGTACTTATTTTGTTCCTATGTAAAATGCATTTATGGTTTGAGAACAAGAAGGTTTTCATTGTAAGAATACTTAATCTGTATATAGGTGGCGGTAATATATGTAGTGGCTGTAAACTACAGAGAACCAAAGACTTTTTCTTTGGTCCCCAAAGATTATAGTGCTCACTATTTTGCATTCATTATTCATCCCTAAAAAAGCAATATACACATATCGTAGGATTCAACAATTATTTATTGAATGCCTTACTGAAGTATCCATCAATTCATTGAGGAAAAATGTGGTTTCTTAGTAATCAAGACTATTGAAATAAAGAACTTTACGATATTATATTCAGATATTTTCTATTAATGAGATAATAAACAAATATTAAAGGTAAGCATTAAAGGTTAATGATAATAAAAATTAGCTCTGAAGTTTAGCTGTCATGATTCAAATCCTGACTCCACTGTTTACTGTGTTTGTGACCATTAAATGATATTTAAGTTCTCTACAATTTTGTTTCCTCATTTGTAAACTGGAGAAAATGATAGTAGCACCTTCATATGTGCTGTGAAAATATAAATGGAATGTTTAACACTATGCCTGACACCTAGTAAGTGCTCAGTAAACATTAACCCATTTATTATTAGTAATAGACATCATAGTGGGTTTTTTATTATTGCTACTGGATGATTAGCCAAATCTCTATTTTCTGCTGTGCTCTCTGGCAGCAGGTTCTATCCAGTATTATGAATCATCAGCTCATTCTATTCTATCTGGATAGTCTGTCTTAATCTAAATATCAAAATATTCAACATCACAGTTCTGAGAATTTATCTTCTCCTTCTGTCCCTTGTTATTGACATAAATGTTATCCTAGGATATCAGATGGCAACTTACGTTTTCTTGGACCCTGTAATTTTAGTTACAGCTAGGAGGGACAGCTTCATGTGGCTGTGATTCACAATCTTGGTAAAGCCCTCAAGTGGGCACAGGTGAGCATGGTTTGTCTTTGCCTTTGGTGTAGACTCCTTCTGCACTAAAGGGGATGATGGGAGACACTTTGCTTATGTGCATGTATCTCAAAACAGGGTGCAGTTATATCCCTGAGCAGAGCCCTAGGCCAAAAAAGGGAAAGTGGCTTCCTTGTCTTTTGCTTGGATAATCCTGGCAGGTATTCTGTGTACTTCCCCAGAAATCCCAGTGGAAGTAAGGATGTTGCTCACAGTGGCCACCTCAATCATGCCCCTTTACTCTGGCTCTGGAGATCATCTGACACATAAACTGTGTGCACACTGGCCTTTGATTTGTCTTCTGCTTTAATAAGAATACAAGCAAGATGAACAATTTTCAAGATTCAAAAAATACCGAACACTTTTCATCCCTACTCTCTCCGTAGACACATATATATGTATAGGTACAGCTTAATAAATCCTCTCAATGATTTCTATGCAATTTCTTGTATTCAGTTTTCTTTCGGTTTCAAATCATTTCGATTTAACAAGTACACATATGAAATGGCAAAACAAATATAAGGAAGATATGATCTTTTCCCTAGACAAGCAGACCCCCTGGTAGGCAACTTCTCTTTGTTGTTTTAGCGTCAGAAGAGAGAGTAGAAGGCTGCATAATTCAAAATTATCATCGGCCCTCTGTGCTGTTCTCTCCCTCTAGGAAGGTTATGTGTTTCTGTCACATTGAATCTGGCTTAGCAATGTGTCTGTTACTTTATTTGGCCAAGAAAATATACACAGAAGTGAGGTTAGTCACTTGTGAAAAAAAAGTTATTGTTTTTATTTGAAAATATCCTTGTTTCTGTGTCTCATTTCCCTCTCTTTTCTATGAGAATGGCAATGCCCATCAGCCTGGTCGGATCTTGGAATAATGAAACTGTGAAACAAAGCTTCACACATGTTTCATATCGTTGAATATAATTGCATACAGTTGACCAATAATAAACAGGTGAAGAAAAGAGAGATACCCATTAAGAGACCACTACAAATGTCCAAGGAGGAAAGGGAAAAGCCAAATCAAAACAATGACAATGGTGGATAAAATAAATGATAAAATGATGCTTTTAAATAATATTTGGAAGTCAATTGTTGACTAATTGGATGTAAGTTTAAGGATGACAATGCTTGAGTCCAATGTTTTGGTCCATATTACATCATGTTTTAATTTTCACAGTCTTGTGATAAATTTTACTTTGTTTATTGCACTTCTGTCTCTTCCTCGACATCAATATAATCCTCTTATAATGTAATTTTTTATGTCATTCATTTTCTAAACAGCCTTCCCTGGCTCCCCATTGCTAAAGAATGAAGGTTGATATCCTTAGCCTTTGTTAACTGTCCTAATTATAACTTTCAGTTCTTTCTTTCCTTAAAAAAATTCTATTGATTCATTGTTTTTTACCCTGAAACAATTTTTGAGTTTCCATGCAAATGCCTTGTCCCAGTTATCACATTTTTGTGCTTGTTTTCCTACTTCTGCTTACTTTAATTCTAACTTGTTTTAGTCAGGAGAGACTAGATACTACTCGTACAATAACAAATGATCCCAAAATCTCAGTTGATTACAAATAAAAGCTATTTTGCCCTTCCTTGCTAGATGTCCATCTGGGGACAGATGAGACTCCAGTGTTCTCTTCATTCAACAATCCAGCCTGATAGAAATGTGTACAAAATTAAATTTATTCTCCAAACTTCTGCTTGGAAATGGCAATGTTCCTTTTCATACCGAGTTCAAAGCAAGTCAGATACCAAGACTAGAGAGGAAAAGTACATGGGGAGAGGAGCAGCAAAAATCTGTAAAACACACACACCAATGTAATTTACCACAGGATCATATTCAATCTATTTAAAATACCACTGATTTCATTAATCTCACTCCACCTTCAAATACTTTTTCGACTCTTGCCATTTGTACTAATTATATTGCAAATATTGTAATACCCTAGGTGGTTATCAACAAAGTTTTCTTAAGGGACAGATAGTAAACATTGTAGGCTTCAGGCTGTAGGTCCCAGTGGCAACTATTCAACTCTGCCATTGTACTGCAAAGTAGTCATAGACAGAACATAAAGGAATGAGTGTGAGTCCTGTTTCAATAAGGTATTATATACAGAAGCAGGTATATTTGGCTGGTCTTCTGCAATAGTTTGCAGACTTCTTTTCTAGAACAATGACTCAAACCTGAGTGTGAATGGAAATCATCTGGAGGGATAAAACATGGATCCTGGGTTACTACTCTTAAAGTTTTTGATTCAATAGGATGGAGAAGGGCTTGATAATTTGCTTTCTCAGTAAGTTCCCAGGTGGTGGTCTGGAGACGACACATCGAGAACTACTGGCCTGCAGAACAAAGACAATGTTTTGTATTCAAAGACTTATTTGTGATCAACAAATGAATTTAAACAAATGAATAAACTTTACTGCAAAATTGAGGAAAAACAATGTTTATGATTTGTACTTCATCGGCATATTCTTTTTTTCACAAAATCCAGGTGACTACACTTAGCTAGATACTGCCCTGAATAAAATTATATTGGCTAGGCTACATAAATGAGTTACAATAAAGTTTAGCATTCACCTTTTTATAGTGACAAAACATAGAGTGCTGCAAATATTACATTTTTTCATGCCTCTCTTCACATGATGGACAGGTAATGAAATTGTTTTGTTTGTAAAGTCTCCCCAAGCTATTTCAATTTGTCACGATACACAAAGCTTGGGCACACCAAATGCATCAACCCATTTGTATTACTTCAGTGAAACAAAGATTTCAGAAAGACACATTAATTTTATTCTTATTCAACACTGACATTGAAAAGACATTATTATTTGTGTAGTTTGAGCTACCAATTCTACTGGATTTAATACATATTTTTAAAACTGCATTTAGACTCTACGCTTGATTTTGACATACTTAAATGATTATCTCAAATATTGCAGCATTCTTGATATATAAATTGTACAATAATTTAGATTATTGGAGAGAAAAATAAATGATTCCTGATCAACTCATTTGAGCAAACTTTTACTCAGTATTTAGCACTTTATTAGTGAAATGCAAAGAAAGATCATCATGGTTAAAGCAGGCATTGTGGTTTTGTGGATTTTGGAGGAATTGTATGATTGTTTTCAACAGTGATACTTTTCATTGTAATATTTTATTACTATTGAAATATTTTTAACATTTTGAGTAATCACTAATAAATTTCCTCATTAAAAATAATGTTAATTTAAAATTTTTACAATATGTAAATATGACAAAATTAAGAAAGACTAATTCATATAGCCTGAACAATTTTTAGTTCCTCATAGAATCCAGACCAAATTAAATCAGCCTAGAAACAGGGAAATGATTTAGAAGAAAGTGCTTGAACATGGTTGTTATCACCAATTAGCATCCTATTCTCCTTCAGACAATGCTTAAAGAACTAAACAATGTCCAGGTAAACGGACTTTACTGTCTTGTTCCATAAAATAAAACAATCAAGCTACTTAGTTGAGGGAAGACGACAGTCCAAGCCTTTTCCCTCCCAGCTGACAGTACTCTGATAGGCAAAAGACCTCAACATTTGAAAAGAAAAGCTTCAGGTGCTAACCCAGGTGCTATCGCTTTCTCAGCGCCTAATCTTCACCCTCTGCTAAACTCGTTAAATGAGTCTTCCGAGAGCTGTGGAGTCCTTGGATTCACTGAAAGCATTCTACAACGAACGCTAGGGGGGAAAAGAACAAACAACATACATTTCAAATATAGGATTCAATTACTTTTCACAACTCAATGATGTGTCAAAGGCACGCTGTGTTTTGTTTTGAGGGCGGGGAGATGACAGGGAGGGAATCCTGAGCCCCCATTGGCTCGCCGCTCGCCGCTGCAGTTGAGCTCCAGCCGCTCCGAGAGCATTATTGATCCGAAGGGGGAATGTGGAGGGAGCCACAGAGAGGGGTCCAGGCGTTTCTGAGAAGAGAGGCAGCCTCTTCCAGGAAGAGAGTGGTGTCTACTGGCTGCCCCGCCTGAAGAACCTTCTGTGAATGAAAGGGGACAAAATGCAAAAGCAGTGTGTTGCTACAGTGATGTAGAAAGGGGAAAAGGGAGAGTGAGAGAGAAAGAAGGGTCTCACCTTCCGTGCAAGGCTGGGTGTTGCATCCTGCTGCTGCCGTTCCTGCCGCTGCTCCTGCGGCTGCTGTTTCTGCCGTCAGGTAAGGCTTCCGTTTTTGATGGGGATTGCTTCGTGTGTGTGATCGCTGCAGGGTACAAGCACAGAAATTCATACATGATTAAGAAAGTGATGCCTAGCGTAGTCAGAAGCTGAACGAGGCTGCACACAGATCTGGCATCTGAATTAGGAGCTTGTGCGTGGTTTTGCTTTGGGAAACTTCGGTAAGTTCTAAACAAGACTCTAGTCCTCACGGCGTGAGAGGTTGCATTGAAAGAGGAGGGAAAGAAAGATTTTAACCACGAATGCCCCTTAGCATGGCTAAATTTTCAAATGAAAATAAGTAGGTATGCTAGATGTTCAACTGGTTATTTTATAAATGGCTTGATTGATATCCGATTTTACAACAAAATAATATTTTCAAACAGCTTCTGTGAAACTGGCACCCTTCATCCCCTTCTCCACTGACACTGAAAATTTTAAACTTCATTCTTCGCTTAAAAAGAACTGTGAAACAATTTAAATGTTTTAAAAGCCTGTCTCTCAGAATACAGCCATCTGAGTTTCCTACCACAAAACTAATTTGGGAGGAATGGAAGAGATACAGATTACCAGATCTGCTGTGAGTTATATAATATGAATTTCAAAATCATCTTAAGATTATTAATCATTTGGTGATACGTTTAAAAAGTAAGGAATATGTGTGATATAGGAAATGATAGCAAATCATTTTTCAAAGAGACCTTCAGCATCTTAGAAATATTGTCTTATTTTTTTAACATCATTTGTTTTTCCTACATCAGGATCATAGTGGCTTTAGAACCTCCAGAGTGCTTGATGCCCCTTATAGACACATTTCTGAGTGCTCTCTGGAGAGGGAACAGACATACTTTTGGCTGACTCTGTGACCATTTCATGGTTTTCAATTTCTCATCGGGTGTTTTGAAGTTCATTCATAAACTGCTCAACTAGAAAATTATCTTACATACTAAGGGGGAAAATTTAAATACACTAGATTCTGAAAATGTGTTTACAGTATTAAATTACACTATACATGAACAAAACAGGAAAATTCCAACCATGTCAAGCAGGTGTTAGTTTGCTTCATCTTTACTGAACACCTGATAGGTTGTAAGATTTATAAAATAAAATCCAGACACACAACTGTCCAGAAATATTGAACCTCACCATTCAGTGGCATCACTTAGCCATTAAAATATCCTAAAAAATTTAAAATACAATTTTAACATATGTTTTCATTATTATTTCTAGAAAGAAATTTAACTGAATAGGTTTTTATTATAAATATTTCCAGGACTCTACAGAATATCTCTTGAAAATTGAAAGGCGAATGGTTACCCTTCCCAAACCATAAGCAGCTGATTGATGAATTGTTTTGGAGTGCTCAAGTGCAACACACAAAGTGGGAGCTTCCATTTAACTAATCTAACTATCTGGTACATCAGGTTATTCAACAACAAGATTTAGGGACTGTCCTCCACCTGCTATAGAAACTACTGAAGTAAAGAGAGGTTTCATATTAATTGAAAATCGAATTTCAGAATATAACATACTTTCCCCTTAATTAATAGCTCTTACTTTAAAGACTAAATCCAAGGTTAACACTGCCACCGTTCAGCTTCTTCTCTATTAAAAAAATCCCATTTTATTTTTGTTTCATTTTCCGTTGTGTTCAGCAATCTCCAGTTGCTGTGTTCTTAAGTTCTACTGCTGTGTGCCATTCCCAGCAGTAGGGGGAAGTTTTCAAGCCAAGAATGCTTTTTTTCCTACTCAAACTCACTCGTTCCACTGATCTGCTTAGTGATGTGACCATTTTAGATAATTCCTACTCCCCCCCCCCAAAAAAAGCTTAATTACTGTGTGGGGGCTGTTATTTGTTCCACATGTGGGATGGTAGGTATTATCTTCTTATTACTGCAAAAACAGTGCTTAGTTTATAGAAAAAAAAAATCACTGTTAATGCTTCACATTACATAATTACACCTAAATATGACTTCATCCTTTAAGGATGAAGGTCAGTTTTAAGGACCATCCTTAAAACTGATCTTAAATTGAGCATCTTTTGTATCTGGTATTTTGGCACAGCCTATTTCATGTAAGAGTCTATGTATGATACAGCTTGAAAACCATCAATCTTTTGTCATTTTGTGGTTGATAAGATCATATGTTATTCTTGCCTCTTAAAATGCATTGTGATGAACATCAAATAACTCTTGCTGATTAAATGGAACTGAAATATTTGTCTTAAACTGTTCTTACATGCAATGTGAAATATTACTGTGTTTTCACACCTATGGCATTTATATGTCATATC
This sequence comes from Propithecus coquereli, assembly GCF_000956105.1. NCBI lineage: Eukaryota > Metazoa > Chordata > Mammalia > Primates > Indriidae > Propithecus > Propithecus coquereli. The sequence continues at coordinate 813,724 of NW_012150419.1, forward strand.
ATTGAAACTAACAGTTGTGACAGGAGGATGCATAGAGTGATGACTCTCTTTAGAAATGAGGCATGTTTTCATGTAAAAATATCAAATCTAAAGACTTGTGTAATACAATGACTTACTAGTAGACTCTGTTATAAATGTCTTCATATTTCCAAAGGAAAAGTGTGATTACAAATATCTCATTTAAAGTGAGATTCTATTCTCTTCATCTTCTAATAAAGTATTGCTGTTTTAAAAGTAGTTATATCATACATTACCAAGTGATTATTGCCACATCCATAGATAACATTTTGCTTATAGTGTAGTACCAATTCATGATCCTATTTATATTTTGGGTGGAAAATATTTTTCCTTTCTATCTAACAAATACTGAGTTTTATGTTTATGAATAGGGTCAACTAATACAAAAATAAATTTAATCATTAAATGAGAAGTGAAAATTTATGATTTTTCTGGGAATTTTCTTTGCATTTTACTAATACATGATAATTGAACAATTTACACTCCTATAGCTTTTAAAAGCATTTTAACATTTGGCTTTAAGGCAATTGAGTTTCTTTTCTGAATTACTGGGCTGAAAGGGTGATATATCATATCCACACTTAAAAAGGAAAATGTGTGTGTGTGTGTGTGTGTGCGTGTGTGTATAAATGTGTATAATGCTGCCTGTGTCGAATATCAATAGCATATATTCAAAGTTATTTTTAAACATGTCATGATAAGATGATTAATAATATGGAATAAATAACATTTTTACAACAGTCCAAGTGAAAGTTATGATTATGGAAAGATTGAATAATGGATGAACTTTATATAACATTATTCTACTTTTCATGAGAACCTGGATAAATGTTCTAAAAATTTAATTATTTATCTAATTATTATCATTAGATAATTATTTCATTTAATAGCACCTGGTAAACTGTTGAAAACAAGGCATATGTTTACCAGTCTTCTAAATTTAGCTTTATTCAGGTTTGTGTCACTCTATCATATTATGGCTCATGATATTAAGGCATAAATTAAATCTTCGGTATGTTTCAGTTATTTTTTGACATTGGTTTCCTTTAATAATCCTTGCTCTGTGATTATCTGAGTCATTGCTCTGTAAATGAATTTATATATTACCTTAAATATAGAGTTGTGTTACTTGAACATGTAAAATTCTTCTTAAAATATATATATCTTATGCATATATGTGTGAAGATTCTAGTGAGAAAAGAAACTGTACACAGATACCCATTAGGGAATTACAGAACTTACAAATTAATCCCTATCTGTGTTCCTAGGCTGAATGATGCATGCTTAGTTCCAGGTGCATGTAAGTAGTCAAACATTAGGGCATAGGCTGTGAATTTAGACTTATCTGCAAAGTATAATGCTAGGTACAAGTATGCTTGAGTATACCTTAAGTGGGCCATATAATCAATGGGTTCTGTAACTCCAATTTGCTGGAAAATTATTATAACATATAAAAAAGTTTCCCCATGTACAAAGATGAGAGTCCTGCTGCACTGTCTGCATAATGATGTGGAAAGATCAAAACTTCAGAGTCTGACAATACTTTCAATCACTATGTTGAGAATTATTCCAAGGGAACTTTGGGGCAAATTACTTAACTTTTTGCTTTTTCATTTCTTCTCTTGATTTAGAATAATACTACCCCACAGACAACACTCATGGTCAAGTCTTTCTCTTTTTAACCTTCCTCAACTATAGAAAGCTAGATTTGTGAAGAATGACTACAGCCAGAGCTGGCCCATTGGGTTACATGAAGGTGTGTGAGGGCTAAGACTTGCCATAGGCTGAGCTTTACTTGTCCTGTCGAGGTAGACGTGGTGCTCAGTCATTTGCCTGGAAAAAATTCCTTATTTTGGCAAGAATGCTTTCCATAGACAGGCATGGGTATTTCTGGCAGTTGAAAGATCAGTCAAGTTTACATTGTGATGAAACTTTTGCCATTATATTAATAGTTCAAAAGGCATAGTTGTCAAAAAAAAGAGGAAAATATGAGGCAAGTGGATACAGAATCAAGGGAAGTTTGTGGCATTGTTTGTCACAGAGACTTGAACACATGAATAAATGAGATAGAAATCATTAGAAAGAGGCTGATCATACAGAGAAGGGAATTAATTGATAATATTTTAGTGAAGATGAAAATTGATAATGTAGGACAATCAGTGAAAGATACAATTAGATGAGGTCATTAATTTTAATAATGCCAGTGATATAGTACATAAAAACCAAATATCAAACCATTTTATCTGTCATTTCAATGTTTATTAAAATAATATCCTGAATATAAATAAAAGATTGTTAGGAAATAATCAAAATGTGATGCTAATTAAATTATTGAAAGTAATATTGTTAAATGTAATTAAAAAAAATTAAAATGCTTAATAAATGTTGAAAACTGGAGGAAATTCACATTAATAAACTCCATTCTGCAATGAAAAAATATTTTGTGGTGCTACCATTAGCATTAAAAGGTGTGATGCATTTAAAACTATTTCTGGAGAGAAAATGTAGGAATGATTGAAGTAACAGTAGATAACAAGATATTCTAAACATGCAGTGTCCTCCTACAACTTTGCAAGTCAATATTTCCATGAAGAGTTGCCATTATTTTAAAGGATGTGATTGCAGGCAGATTTTAAAGCAAGATTTTACTGAAACACCACTCTTTCCTAATTACCAGCAACATGATAGTGAACGAAAAGTACAAAATAAGCTCTTGACAAGGCTTTAATCTGTATGTTTCTTAGGCAAGAACGAGAAGCCAAGAATAATTTTCTGAAATAAGAGTGTCTCATAGTGAGAAATCTAGTTATCTTAATCAGTATCCAGCATTCATGCTTAACTGCCTACTAGACGAATGTTACCATTATAAGATTCTAGCAGAAGGAAAGGCCGTTATTAGAATGGTAGTTGTTGAGACTGGAATTGGAATTGTGTCAAGTAATCTAGCACATACAACAAATTCCTATTTATACTAAACATTAACAATATAAATTTTAACAGCAGTAATAAAAAGACAGTCGTTTTTATCATTATATCAAAAAGATACCTCCGCTGATACGAATATCACAGGACGATTCACAATAGCATATCAGGATCAACCTAAGTGTGCACCAACTGACGAGTGGGTAAAGAAAATGTGGGTTTTACATATGAGAGCTGTCCAGAAAGTATCCAGCCATGTACTATGTTCTTGTTATATTGACAATAGGCGGATACTTTCTGGACATCCCTTACACACACGTGTGCGCACGTGCGCGCGCACACACACACACACACACACGGAATACTACTCAGTCATAAAAAAGAACAAAATAATGTCCTTTGCAGAAACTTGTATGGAACTGGAGACTGTCATCCTAAGTAAAGTTAACTCAGGAATGAAAAACCAAATACTGCATGTTCTCACCTATAAGTGGGGGCTGAACTATGGGTATGCATGGTCATGCAGAGTAGAATAATAGACATTGGAGAATTCAAGGGTGGGAGGCGGTCGAGGAATGAAAAATTACCTATTGGGTACAATGCACACTCTTCAGGTGATGATACACTGAAAGCCCAGACCTTACTGCTATACAGTGTATCCATTATAGAAAATTGCACTTGCGCCCCCTAAATGTATTGAAATAAAAAGTAGTCATTCTTTAATACACTCAAATCTCAACATTTCACACTTTCTTTTAACAACAATTTTTATATGCCTATAATTATATAACATGAGTGACGCAGGAGACAAGAGTATAAATGAAAATGTGTGGTATGTGATCTGCCCTGGCCCAGAAGTTTACATATACCTCCAGAGAGGTATGTTCTCAAATAACTGTTACTTTTTAAAAGCAAAAATTAAGGTCAGGCATGTTTAACACACACAAGAACACCACAAAAGCACAGGGCCATCTCATAGAGTTTTGGTTAGATGGTAAAATGTGAAATCTTTGGGAGGGAAATTTAGAAGTATTTATCAAAATTCAAATAATCCAGCAATTCTAATGCTCAGATTATTTTTTTTCTCAGAAATGTTTTCATGTACTTTTCATTCTTTCCTTGTTTTGTTTTTTCCTCACTGAATGCTGCTCTTCATTCTCCTTTGCTGAGTTCTGTTTGTCTTTAGACCTGTAAACAGCAACTATCAGAATATCCCAGGACTGAGTTGTATGCCTACTCACCTCTCTATCTAAGGCACACTGAAGAGGTCATCCCATCAAGATAACACAGGTTTAAATGCCTTCTGGATGCCTATTTCCAAATCTGTGTCTTTATCTCTGATTCCTGTGCTGAGCATCAGGCTTCAATCCCAGAATGCCTGCTCAATGTTAATATTTCCACTGGGACATCAAAGAGTCATTTGAAACACAACTCATTCAAAACCAGACTTCTAATTTCTGTTCCTCCTTACTGAAACCCAAATATGTGCATTTTTCTAATCTTTTTTATCTTGGTAAAATACATAATTATCCACCCAACCTCTCAAGACCTTAGGGTCATCTCTGAGATCTTGCTTTTCTTTCTTCCACCCATACATAGCACAATCTTGAGTCTACGGATTTGTGGCTTCATTGTCTACATATATCTTTAATCCACTGACTTCTCAATTCCTCTGTCTCAGTCACCTTTCTCCCAACCACTATCATCTCAGACCTAGACTGTACAAGATTCTTTCAACTGATCCTTCTGCTTCTACTTTTAAACCTTCCCCTCCTCCCCCTAAGTTGTTGCACAGTAGCCAGTGGTAAACCCTTCAATACCACTGTTAAAGTACATTCCATGGCTTAAAGCCAGTATGTAGCCAGACTCTCAACTTCTTTTCCCATTAGGCCAGGTTCATCCCTGCCACGAGGCCTCTACACTCAACCAGCTTTCCCCTTTACTTCATATAAATCCCAGTTTGATTTTCATTGCTTCAGCCTGACATTTTCTAACTACTGTCTGTAAATAGCATTTTCTTCCTTAGAAAAGTCATCTTTTTAAAATTTTATTTTTTTTAATTTCAGAATATTACAGTGATACAAATGTTTTGGTTACATGGATTTCTTTTGTACTGCTTGAGACAAAGTTGTAAGTGTGCCCATCTCCCAGATAGTGTGCACTGTACCAGTTAGGTATGATTGCACCCATCCCCGTCTTGCCTCCTCCCACCTGTTTGATTTCCCTTGAGTTTTACTTCCTATCGTGTACATTAATGCTGTTAGATTAGTTCTAATTTTTTAAATTTCAGTATATTACAGGGGTACAAATGTTTAGGTTACATATATTGCCTTTACACTGCCTGAGTCAGAGTTACATTTGAAAATGAGTACATGTGGTGTTTATTTTTCCATTCTTGTGATATTTTACTAAGGAGAATTGTCTACAGTTCCATACAAATTATTACAAAAGGTATTCATTTTTTATGGCTGAGTAGTATTCCATGCTTTACATATACCACATTTTAGTAATCTAATCATGAATTGATGGGCACCTGGGTTGATTCCACATCTTTGCAATTGAGAGTGGTGCTGCAATAAACATTCTAGTGCAAGTGCCTTTTTGATAAAATGACTTTTTTCCTTTGGGTAAATACCCAGTAGTAGGATTGCTGGATCGAATGGTAGGTCTACTTTTAGTTCTTTGAGGAATCTTTATACTATTTTCCCTAAGGTTACACTAGTTTGCAGTGCCACCCACAGTATATAATTGTTCCTTTCTCTACTTATCCATGCCAGTATCTATTTTGGGGGGAATTTTTGATAAAAGCCATTCTCACTGGGGTTAGGCGATATCTCATTGTGATTTTGATTTGCATTTCCCTGATAATTAGTGACATTGAGCATTTTTTCATATGTTTTTGGCCATTTGTCTTTTGGCCATCTTCTTTGAAAAGCTTCTGTTCATGTCTTTTGCCCACTTTTTAATGGGGTTGTTTGATTTTTTTCTTGCTGATTTGTTTAAGTTCTTTGTAGATTCTGGTTATTAGCCCTTTATTGGATGTATGACATGCAAATATTTTCTCCCATTCTGTAGGTTGTCTATTCTCTCTGTTGATCATTTCCTTGGCTGTGCAGAAATTTTTACTTTAATGAAGTCCCATTTATTTATTCTTGTTGTTGCTGTGATTGCCATTGGGGTTTTCTTCATAAATTCTTTCCTAGGCTGATATCTATAAATCTATAAGAAACACGTAGCTATCCAATTTTCTCAGCACCATTTATTGAATAGGGATTCTTTTCCCCAGTGTATATTGTTGTTTGCTTTGTCAAAGATCAGATGGCAATATGTGGATGGTTTTGTATCTGGGTTCTCTGTTAAGAATCATCTTTAACTTTACTTTTATTTTTTTAATTGGGACCTACTTCAGCTTATATGATATTGAATATTATTTTTCCACCAATGTAAAATTCAAGCCCCATGAGGGAAGACCTATAATAGTGCTTGGCACATAGGAGCCCTCAATAAATATTTGTCTGGTAAATGAATAAATGAAGGAATGAACACTAGTTCACTAAATTACCTGCGTAAACATACTCAAGTCTATAAAAGGAGTTTGAACAATTTACATCATGCTATGTTAAGAGGGGTTATCTTTAGGGAGGAGGGTGAGACATACTTGTGAATTTTGGACTTTTTATTGTACTGTATTCATGTATGTAACTTGGCCTATAAACATAAAAATCGTTAACTAGTCATGTCCTTTTTGTTAGTATTTAGTACAGAGACAGTGTTCTACTGTTAAAATGATGAGGGGAATGGAATGAACACAGGAGTATCAGCCCCCCCCCACACCCCACACACGCCGTTTTGCAATTTAAGTCAAAATAATGTGGATGTGTATTGATTATCTTTTCAACTTAATATCCAATACTATCTCACTATGTATAATGTCCCTAATTTACCATGGTGTCTACAATTAAAATAAAACTCCCAGGATACCCTAAAAAGGGGAAGAAGGCCTTTAAAGTTTTCTTTAATTGGCTCTGAGATTTGGTTTTGTTATCTAAAAAGAACAGAGGAGAATCAGTATTAACACCTGGACTCGGGCCTATGCAATGTGTGGAGCTCCTAAAGTAGCAATTAAATGGCTTAATCTTAAAACCCTCCAAGGTTTAATTCAGTAGCTCTCTTCAGAAGGGCATTGCTAATTCTTCCTGAATTGCTGATGCTTCTAACTGCACTGCCTGAATTTGAACAGTATTTGAAATTCCATTCTCTCTAATGGAGTTAATTGCATTATGAAAGTCAGTTTAGAGTGGTAACTTATTTCCTCTTATGGAGATTCTCTTTGCAGAGTCCTTTCTTTTCCTTTCAACTTGACACATATGCACTTTTATGCAGGATAATGTCACAAATTCAGCGTTCCCTGTTTAAACCAAGTATCAAAGGATATTCTTTAAAATATTTATATATACACCAAAACATGTTAGCTATCTACTGTTCCTACAATTTTGTACATGCTCAGGCTGTCTGATCCTAATAGACGCTAAGTCCTTGGAACATTAACAAATCTCTGAGCTTTTAAACAGGCAGTGACCTATTCATTTAGAGGGCTGCTTCAATAAAGTGAAGGCTCACTTAGGTTAATGATGGATCATGGAGCTGTTTGATTTGCAGTGAGCTAAGTTGTCCATTATCGCTAACATTCACGTGGGTCATGTTATCACATCCAAATAATGAGTCAAGCCCCCTCCCTGTTCCTGCAGATTTCTACGTTATTATAGGAAACCTTAGTGTGCAAGTCCACGAAGCTTTATGTCTAATAACTGCAGATGGATTTCAGCTAAGAGTTGATTTCCTCTTGAGAATAACAGCTGCTTATTCATAGTTCATATGGACTTCTTCTTGAACAAAAAGACATTTTCCCTCCCTCCCTCTCACCTTCTCTTTTTTGCTTTTTTTTTTTTCTTGATGAAGGATAGAGAATCCATTGACAGGTTGTGTACAATTAAGTATCCTTAAAAGTATGCTCTCATTTCCCAGTTTTCTTTGTTCCCTCGTGTGTATACACAGACACAGACACATATACAGTCCTACATAGCTGCAGACAAGGTTGGTGGACACTGAACCCACTCGTAATTTTTGTAAAAATCATATCACTTATAAACGTCATATCAAACAGCCAAAAAATCTTTACATAGCCAACATGATGATTGTTTTCTTTACGTGTCTGTCTTCTCTTTAATTTTGTGGAGTCTCTGGAAGCAAGCGTCTGTGCTAAGCCGTCTTGAAAATTAAAGACGAGACACTGGAAATATATTTTAAATATTTTTAAAAACACTTTTTTTGTAATTCCCTCACATTTCATGTTAATTATTCATGTATGTGCACACACATACATACACACAAGTGTTAAGAGCAACTTCTTCAGTTGCTAAAGCTAGCTAAATGTTTCTGATAGAAGGCAATAAGTCCTTTTGGCATTAATCCTTCCTAAAAATGAAATACTTTCACACTATAGAGAAAGCTATGAAATATGAATGACAGGGGGAAAACAACTTCATTTATTCTCGCTCTATGATTTACAGTGTAGAGATGACAAGCACGGGGAAAGTGAAGAATAGTGAATTCTTCTCTGTTTGATGCTAATTTCACAGCACTACAGAGAAAGAGAACATTGTGCTATATTCTGGATCTCTAAGTGAATTTATTTAAAGATGGTCCATTAGTTCATGTCACCATGGAGAACTAGTAAGTTATGAGTGTTTTTACAGATAGAATTCGGGAAAAAAATCCCCAGTATTGTGGATTCACAGTGAACTACCCTGAAAAATTATTATATTTTGCTTCCTAGTCACAAAACTATGATTAATAACTTTAGCACAGAGCCAAGATATTTTCATTAATGACTATTTAACAAATTTATGTAAATGCATTTACCCTTCCATTCTTTAATTCCAAGAAAAGTTTCAAACTCCATGAAAATAAGAAGATAATTGTAACTTGAAATGATAAAGCCAAAATTTTCTTTACAAAGACAAACCAAAAAAACGTACCTGTCTTTCTCTGATAGAAATCAAGGAAAGTAAACTAATAACTACAAAATGAAGGCATTTTCTTACTTTTCCTTTGATTTAGTGCTCATTGTTTAAAATAGATTTAGAAAACTGCCTCAGGGGATTTTACCATAATCGAAATCAGTTTGAACGTTTTTGATGACTAATTACAAAAATGTTATAATAAACTCTCTCATAGCTTCTATTCCTAGTTTTTCTTTATTTCCATAAGTATTTCCACCTCATTTCGGATCCCATACTAAAATATCCAAATAGTTTAACATTTCCCATTTTATTATGGAATTTCATCTTTAGTCCTAGGGTGACCACATACTGTGTGACTTATGACACTAGAGATATCTTGCCTTTCTCCTGACTTGCCATGCACCCTTGGCTTGTAACATCAATGGATCTTTGGTTAATACCCCATTTCAGGTTTTTACTTGATTAATCTCTGGTCCTTGACTAATCGTTGCCTTTAAAATGATCAATGACATTTCAGTGCTTTCTCGTAAGATATTCTCATGGGTCATCCATGTCTATAGAGTCCCAAGATTTAAATTTAAATTTCATCCTTATGTTGCATGATGTTTTTTCTTAGCTGTCTTGATACACATATTATAATTTTAGCCATCTTCCATTTAAACTAGTTTTGAGATTATTTATTTAACATTATCCATTTCAGGTAGCATGTTTATATTTTAAAAGAAGCCATCTGGAAGTAAAGTTTAGTTTAAGTAAAGACTAACAGAGCTTGGTTTGGGGTTCTACTACAGTTGCAGTTGCATGTATGCTATTATGAGGATTGTTGTTCTTTTTTTTTAATTTCCTTTTCAAATATAATATGTTTGGGGTTTGCATTTGTGATCACTTGATGTATTTTTTGCCACCTAGATGATTATTATTATTTTTATTAAGTATATTTTAATATTTTATTCCAAATGTAATATATACTCTTGGTGAAGAAAATTCAGCTGAATATGTTAAACTGAAATCTTCATCTCCCTTCCTAGTCACTTGCTATCTCACTTCCCAGAGATAACTGCTCAAATCAGCAGTGTCCTACATATTCTTCTAAAATCTCTCTGCCAACTCATAAATGCATAAATATATAGTAGACTATTTTTTATCTTCAATTTACTCAATGATTATTTGACACAATTAATTTCTTTCACCTCCTCAACAAAATGTTTAAATTTGGATTTTCAGTTGCACATGGCTTTGGTTTTACCTTTTACCTCACTAGCTATCCTTTCTCAGTTTCAATTGCTGGTTTCTTCTCTTCTCCCCATTAGTATTGGAGCAGCTTAGTTTAGTCCTGTCTATCTACAGTCTACACCCACGTCCATAGTGATCTTATCCAAGTTCATAGTTTTAAACACCATATGCTGAAAACTCCCAAATATATATTTTCAAGCTCAGATCTCCCAAAATCTAGTCTCCTGTACCCAATTGCTTTTTTTGGCTTAACCACTTGGCTAACTAATAGGTGTCTCAAATTCACATGTCCAAAATGAATTCTTGCTCTTCACTCACAACTGTAGGCTACGCTCAGATTTCACCATGTCTCTTGATACCAATGCCATCCTTCCAGTTATTCAAGCTAAAATATCTCAAGCAAACTCTATTACATCCTTTATTTCTCTCACAATGCATACATTATTTGCCAGGAGATCCTGTTGGCTCTACATCCAAAGTATATGTAGAATCCTACCAATTCTCATCATCTCCTCTGTTTTCACCATGATTCTCCTAGTAGCAATTACTTACCTGAATTACTGCATCTAGCCATCCAAAGATTAGACTTTAGAGATATGTTATCCTTTTAAAATATGGAAGATCATGCATGTCACCTCTCTGTTCAAAACCAAGTCATGGTGCCCCATTTATGTCAGAGGAAATGCCACCCGTCTGTTTGATCTGTGCCCCCTCATTTTATTTCTGATCTATTTCCCCTCCATTATTCCCCTTGCTCATTTGCAGCACTTTACAACCCTTCTTGCTTTTCCTGGAACTTAGGAGGCTCACTCCCATCATCTTTAGCCATTCCCTCTGACTGGAATGCTGATTACCAGATTACCAATTGCTTAGCTAGCTGCCTTGAAGTCTTTGTTCAAATCTCCCCTTCTCTAGGAGGTCTATCATCACTACTGTATTTAAAATTACAAATTGTACAAAACCCTTGGACAATACAGTTCCCTTAATCTGGTCTACATTTTTCTTTTTCCATATTACATTTAGTATTTATTTCCATATTTCCTTTCTGGAATATAATCACGTGGAACACAGGGTTCTATATATCTTGTTGCTCATGTATCTGAAGAGACAAGAACAGTGTCTGACAGACTAGCACATAGTAAGCACTTGCTATGTATTTGTGATTAAATGCATACAATGACTGACTTTTTTTCTTGTATGAAAAACTGAAAACAAGTGTGTGTGTGCTCATGCTAATGAATGTTCAGGTATTCCTGTATCACCCAAAAGTCAAAGTCAGTCATTGTATATATTTGTTTTTAACAAGAGAAATGTGGCTGAATTTTAAAACTGCAAAACAAAACATCTGCTGTTCTTAGTTTGTTCTGGTTTGTTTGTGTGTGACTGTAATTTTTTGGTTTCAATTGCACTTGATGAATTGAAATCAGAGTTTTAACTTCACATTTCTAAAAACATCTCAATGATGATAGAAGATAAACTTAAGGTAAAATATACCTTTACCTGCTGTTTGTTTTGCATCTAATATTTATCCACTTTACCCTTTCTACTTCTAAATGTTCAGCCATTTACAAACTAAAGTGAAAGTGTGGTTCTGCATGTATACAAGCAAGGATGCAAATGAGTGTCTACTTATGTGTTTATGTATTTGTTATTAAGTTGACTTAAAGCAAATTAGAGTTTATAAGTTTACAGGGGTATATGTCATTTCTATTGTAAACGGGCACAGAAACACACACACACACACACACACACACACACACACACACATGCACATCCAGAGAAAAATAGGGAATGAAAATGAGAGACAGAGAAAAGAAATATTTAAATGACGTTTATGAAGAAAAGAATTATACCCATTTCTATGAATTGTGAATATTTTTTCATTTATTTTCTTGCATATGACATTTAACTCTTTTATCGTAGTGTGATATTTAATCCCTTACTTTTTTCTGTTATTATACAAAGAATCTATGATACACCAAAAAAGTGAGAAAGAGTAAAGAAACTTCCAAATATTTTGAGTAACATATTTACATTAACACTAACACCTTCACCAATAAAAACTTTTAGCTTAAATGGAAAACTTGCATAAAACACTAAAATATACATTTTAAGAAATGTACATTACCGTTAGATAAATGTCCCCTAACCTGTCTTTAATGGAAGATGTTGTTACTGATGTTTTAATATTGATAAAACTAACCAGTAAGTCAGTGTTTTAGTTAGGCTTCAATCATAGAAACAGAGCCCACTCTAATTTTTATGAGAACAAGGATTCAGTTTTAGAATGATTTACACAAATAGGCAGTGAGTGAAGAAAGTAACAGTCTGGGAAATGGAGACTGAGGACCACATAGAAGTCACTCCCTGTGATGCCTGAAGCCCTGGTACAGGTGGAACAGTCAAAGCTGGCCAGAAAATCTGGGAATCTAAGCACGTACAGCCAGTCAGGTGGTGGGAGCATGACAGAGTGCTCATGCCAAGGTCTACAAGAAGCTGTTGCCTTCATTGAGCAACTGCTTCTGTGGGTCTGCAGCCAAGAAAATAGGGGTGAGTGTGCCAAAGGCTGCTGTTCTAGTCGTCAGAAATAAGAGTCGAATGAAGCTGGACCTGCTTGTCCCCTCTGGGTTTGTCCAACAAATCACTCTCCATAATGGCCCTTGAGAATAATGGTTACTTCTTCATTTCTGTCTTCAAATTATGCTCAAATTGTACTTCTGGTCAATTTTCATCAGCAACCATCTAGAGTCTATGAAGCGTGCTTCTAGTTTCACCAAGTTGATATAGCATAATGCAATAGGTTCATTCTTTATCATGCTGGCTTCCAAACACATCTGTTTAAACTGTTTAACTTCCACATAAAAGAAATAGCGTAATTAGGCTTCCATCTACCATGGTCATCCTATGGTTCAACATCTAAGTGTGGGTTCCATGTAAGTTGTATTTAATTTTTAATAAGTTATTATATTTAACAGCTTGTTTTTACTTTGTTATCTAGTATACATCAAGAAATAATAAAAAGCAATGTGTATTAAATGTTTAGCACTATGATTTATCCAGAATGTATATTGAAAATATGATGTGATCTTTTACTTCTCTCTTCATAACACATTTTTGCATGAATAAAATCTCAACAATGCATTATTATTTTTACTTATATTGATGGGTAATACAAATTGTCTGGTGTATGGCAGCAGTCTGGAAGGCCTAATGATATCATTTAAAGTTTAAAATTGTATCCTCATATATTTGGGATTATTTTGTATTGAAGTCCCAACATTGTGCCATTTTTTGTTACATTCTTTCATTTACTAAATATTTATTTAGTGATATAATATATTCCAAACCCTGTTCTAAGCACTATGTATATAGCATTGAAAACAACAAAGTACATGTATACATAGGACTTTATATAATATTCTTCTTTTGCCCTAATTCATATATCCCATTAAACGATAGCTCTATTGGAGCTAAAGAAGTTCAGATAAGGAATTTAAGAAAATTAACTAGAGCAGTAGTTTTGGATTAACATAATCTTGAAATTTCTATGGACATGATGGGAATGGTGACAGTATTCATTGTGGCTTTATCAGTTACATGGTTACCTTTAGTTTCCTGAACTGCTTATAGTAGAATTGGGATAATTTTATAGCAAAAAACCCAGAATTTTATTTATAGTTTCTTTGAATAATTACCTGAACTCAGAAAACACCCCTACAATCATTAGTTCACATAGCTTTCTACCACCCAGCAGAGGATGTCCGTTTGAATAAAATGATCTCCAATGTTATGGGGAGGATTGAAGTCAAAAAATAAAGCCATGCCAAAGGTATTAGGATTTTCTGTGCCTAGTTTCATATAATGGTTTCAGTTTAGATTAGGCATCTATTCCTGGTCCACTTCTCCTTGCTACATTTGAAATTGTCCCACAAAGTGCCCTTCATGTAATTGCTTGTGAAGGAAAGAATAATATCATACTCCTCTTATGCAGACATTGCTACGGTTGAACAATAGTTTACCCCCTCTTTCTGGGAACAAAGGAAGATTGTAGTTTCCAACAACATTGAAGTTAGCTGGCCTCTGACTAGTTTACTAAGTGAAATCAGACACAATGGGACAATCACTTCCCTATAGGATAAGTTAATTGCTGGGTCTTTATTTTCCAATCCTCCTTCCAGGGCCATGCCAACCAGCAATTGTGGAAACATGAACTGATTTTGGAACTGATGAGCCATCACAGTGAGGACAGCTTTCTGGAAATTTGCCCAGATCCACAGTTGACTTTGCACGAGTGAGAAATAAATAAATATAGAGTAAAGGAAGGTGCAATTAATGGTTTGTTAGCAGAGGATTCTATACTGAGTGCAAATACAATTCCCTTGCCAGAAATAGGTTACTGGTGAAATAACGCCATAGAAAAATTGTTATATTCACAGAGAGATAATGATGGCCAATGAATAATCACTAAACGAACCCATCTCCTTATTAGAAATATTATTCTCTTTGATCTAGCCCTCATTTAAAGAACAAATATGAATGTTTAGTTATATTTTTGTTCCTAACACCAGAAGGATATTCAGATAAAAACTCCCCAAGAAAATGGTAGGCTATGTTTGAAACATTAATGCAATGAATTTTATAATACTGCTTCCCATCTGTAATCTTTCCTTTAGAACATCCTAGTTTTCCATATTTTATAAATCTATTAATCATGTGATTGTTTTTAATGTCCAGAATATTTTCCTAAATCAAGAACTAGAAGATATAAAAGGCCTAAGTATTTTGGTCCTGGGAAGGAAAAATTAAATATGTTATGTGTGAATAGAGTGCAGACAAAAATATAGAAATCGCAATAATATGACAATTAGATTCATATCCAGTATTCTAAAAGAGTTGTGCATTTTAATAAAGGGCTAACAAATTCTTGCAGAAGAAATCTTAAAAATCCCTTCTCATCGCAGTATTTTGCTAAATAGAAATGCAAATTTATTACAAGATTATGTGGCTTTTTACTTTATGAGCACATTTTATGCTTTTTTATTTGCTGAAATGCGAAGCTTATATTCCATAGTGACTGATTTTTCTCTCTCTCTCTCCCTCCCAGTTTCTATCTCCCTCTCTCTGCCCCCTCCCTCATCACCCCTCTCTATCCCTCTCTTCTCTCTTCTTTTCCTTCCCCATTTCCTTTCCTTTTCTTTCTTGGAAGTATATGTTGACAAACTCATTCTTGGTAAAAGTACTGTATAAAAACATGATTACTTGGAATAACATACATTTGCTAGTACAATCCAATATGATATATAGTTGAAAATAATTTGTTTCTGACAGTAAATATATATGTCCCTAAATACCAGTGATAAATTAATTGTCTTTCAAGATATTTGATCTCCTGAGTGTGTGATTTCTACAAAATGAGTATAACCTCATTTATTCAGGGCCATGTTGAACATTTTCTTTGCTTTATACTGAAAGGGAATAAGATTGTAAAAGGGAGCTTTTAAGCTACACCTGTTTTAAAATCATAGTGAAAGAGAACATTGTTTTATAATAAACGGGTCATTAAAATTAACATACTTAATTACCACATACCTAGGAGAACTCTACTTTCTTTCTCTTGGTGTCGAGGTCAAATTAATTAAATACTTGAATTTTCTCAGCAAATATTCTATCATTCTTTGGTTTTCTCTAAAATTATTATGAATTAGTCAGTTATTTTATTTTCCCATTGTGCTCTCTGAAAATCAGCACTCTGGCTTTCAAACAGAGGGCGTGAAAAAAGCCATTTAATTGTGTTTCTCTCTGTCCTAACTGGCACAGCAGAAATTGTACTGCTGCTGAACACTCACCTATTCCAAAATAAAAGGAGGTTTAACTAATGAGTGAAGAATTTTGCAATTATAAAGTGCAATCGACTCAACAAAAATACTTTTTGTTCAGTCGTTGAAGGTCAAGGATTATTAACTAAAATATCTGGTAGTCATGCTGTCCAGCATATCTCATGGGGAAACAGCGAGTGCAGAGTTAATGGAGGGTCACGTCCTTTGGTTCAAAACAAAGCTAAAGAGGACTGTTGCATGTCTTACATAGAGTTTTTATTTTTAGTGGAAGTGTATTTCCTGATGGCTTTACTGGATTTGTGGGGAAAAAAAGAAAAACCTGTTATAGCATTGGCTGTTTCGTCAATGAGAAAGGGATCTTGCAATCATGATGATGGAATTTTGGTATGTTGTAATATGTCTTGATTTGATCAAATGACCATTGGGACATTATACATTATGCTTATTACCAAAAAAAGAAAAAACTTGGCAATTATATGTCCTTGAAAGAAAAAATTATTCCCACATAGAGCGTTTCAAATACTTAAAAACATTCAATAAATACAGCAGAGAGACTATGATCTACTATTTCTGTGTTTCGTAAAATAATGCTATTTCCAAATATGTATCAACTTTAACCTTGCAAGTTCTTTATAATTAAGTGAAAATATTTTGCTATGTAATTTGTGATAAAGTACTTGATATTTGTATCAATCTTTTAACAATAAGAAGGATAGTCATTGCTGATTGTAATATGACTTTCATATCAACAATTTTGCATGGTTTGCAATGTAAACTTCTGTGATTTCACAAAATACATGCCATGTAGAGCATTTCCTTGGAATCTCAACTATGTGTCAAGCACTGTGCTCTGGTATGGAGAGATTATGATGAATACAGTTTTATCTTTGCTTTCTTTACACTATTCTTCAGCTAGTGTCTTAGCAGTGGAGTATATTGCCACATTGTTAGAAACATAGAAAATATTTGAGATCTCGTTATATTGATTCTATTGGCTTCATGCCTTGATTTTGTGAGTCCTTAAGTTCAGATTCTAACTAAAGTTAAAAATGCAATTTAAAACACCAGATATCTACTTGGAAAACACTGAAAAAGCAGTTCTCTA
>NW_012150419.1:831636-832445 GCF_000956105.1 Propithecus coquereli
TGAAAATGAACCTGTAACACCTTACTCCTGTATTTATTCCCAGAAATATTGGCTAACATTTCTAAATGTTTACTTAATATAAGGCACTATACTAAGTAATTTACATGCATTATTTCAGTTAATGCTCCAATAACCCTCAGAGCTATTAAATTTTCCATTTTACATATGAAGACAGTAAGTCTCTGAGAGAGAAATTTAGCATCAAGGTCAAAAAATTATTAAATGGAATAACTGAGTTGGAAGGCAATTGTGTCTAATGCCAAAGCTTATTCTCTCAGTTATGATTTACAACTCCTTTATTTCTCACCCTAGTCAGTAATAACATCTCTTATTTAGTCATGAAAATCTGTAACCTGGGACAGTTCTTGAACCTGTCTTTTTCTCCAGTACCTGTTGAATCAATCATCAAGACTAAGTTACATTTTAAATGTCCCCCAAAGATATTTCTATTTACTATTGTTTTTAGAAGGTTCTAATTATTTTTCTTACAAAATTAGATAGTACCTTACTTTGTCTTTTTATTTTCTGTTTTCATAATTCATCATTGGAGGTATAGCTAATAACAATCCATCCAAGAGGAATTGGCCATACCCCATCACTTAAGCTACTCAGTTTACTTCCTATCAGCTGGAAAGTTTGAAGTCCTAAGCATGAGACTCAGCATGTTCTATCCCCTTTGTTTCTGGGCTCATTTGAAACAGACACACACACACACGCACAAACTGTTATATTCCTTTGCCTTTTCTGTTTCATTTCTCAGAATAAGCCCTATTCTTTTTTGCTGATTCACGCTTATATTTGAATATTTA
>NW_012150419.1:833045-834409 GCF_000956105.1 Propithecus coquereli
TATGAAGACAGAGAGGCAAACGGGGGTCGATTGTGGCTTACTATCACAGGAGACATCCGACAATGAAGGGGATTGAAACTGGGGCTAGACTCAGGATCAACAGTCTTTAGATTTTTCTACTCTGCACAAAGTTAAATTAATATTAGACTTTTAACTTACATAATGTGACTTAAGCAAAAACTACCTTCTTATTAAGTCTTTCTAATGGGGTAGTTTTTTCAGTTATATTAGAGAATTAAGGGGAATAGCCATCATTTTTGAAAACATACTAAGTAGATAACTAAAGTTAAAGTTCTGATTAGGGTTCATTCATACCATAAGATAATATTCACTTACTAGGCTACAATTTAGTTATTATTGGCACATATATAATATGTATGCATATATAAATTGCTAGCTTTAGAATTTTTAGAAGCATATAAATATTATGCTACTTTTCACATATGTATTAGATATACATTAAATTAAACTTTTCTTAAACAATTTGTCTAATACAATCTTTAGAATAAATGAAAAATTTGTGATTCACATGACAGAAATTTGTGTTTTATTGTCCTTACCATTCAATAATAAATGAAATAAATAGCCCATGTTTAAGAAACCTTTTGATGAGATTGAATGAAGAAGACATTAATTTCATAGCAAAAGTAGGCTTTGATTTAACCTTTAGAAAAATCATTCAGCCTTTAGTAGTGATATATGATATAATAACCATGTTATATATCCTAAGATTTGGCACATATGTTCTATTCTAATATAGGTACAAAGGAAAAGCCCTAATGTTAAAGAAGGTTTTTTAGATTCATGCACTTGAGTCATGTGCTGTTGTAATATTGCCGTGTAACAGACCATCCACAACAGACACTTATTCTCATGCTCTTGTATGCCAATTGACTGTGATTTGGTTGATTAAGGCAGGACAGCTGTGTTCCAGGCTCTGATCAGCTGGGGTTAGGTAATTGTTAAGGTATTCAGTCTGACTGGCAATGACGATCTGTGGCAGAATCTTCCCATTGTGAGACCAGAAACAGAAAAGGTCCAAACTAAAGGGAATAAGAACATTCCACATTTCTATACTGTTCAAGATTGCCACTATCCCATTAGCCAATCAAGACATGTGGCCAAGTCCAAGTTAAAGCATGAGGAAGAGCTTCCTTCTTTTCCAATAAATCGTCTATTATTAGAATTATTTTTATAGCAAATGTATTATGAAATTGAGCAAACTTCTTTGGATTCCTTCAATAAGGAGAATAAACTCTTCTTGAGGCTGCCATGTTGACCTTCAAAAAAACTGAAAATGATCTAGTTGCTTTTTGATATTCCTTTTTCGAGCCCTGGAAAACATAGAATAATAATAATTTTTC
>NW_012150419.1:837759-838067 GCF_000956105.1 Propithecus coquereli
CACTCACTCACTCACTCACGTTCAGCCATACAAGTCTTTGTTGTTTCTTAATCAAATCAGATAAACTTACAATTCAGAGCTTTGTACTTTTTATTATTCAATCTTCCAGGAACATATATTCATCATATATTTGCTTGCTTAGAGAGAAGACCCACATTTATAAAATCAGAGATGAAAAAGGAGACATTACAACTGATACTGCAGAAATCCAAAGGATCACTAGAGACTACTATGAGCAACTATATACCAATAAATTGGGAAACCTAGAATAGATGGATAAATTCCTAGACACATAGAATGTACCAAGA
>NW_012150419.1:840062-840607 GCF_000956105.1 Propithecus coquereli
TATTTGTTAATGATATGTTAAGCACAGTGAGTAAGGAGCCCAAAAAGACCAGTGCACAGAATAAAATTAGCATCATTAATGTTGAAGAACCCTGGGCACCCTTTGGAGTTTCCATCTCTTTATTCCATTTTTAAAGGCAATTGCTATTCTTAACTATTAGTTTATCACTATCTTGCATTCTTTATAGGCTTAACAAATGTCTTTTGCCTTAAACAATATATTATTTTAAAGTTATGGGGCTTTACACCAGTGATTGACGACTTATGTATTCTTCTGAGATATGCATGTACAATTCAGAAAGGCAGAGAATTGTAAAGATGAAGAGCATAGGCTTGTGGCTAGACTTCTAGGTTTGACTCCTGGGTCCTGTACATATTAGAAAATTATATAACTACATAACCTCTCTGTGCTTCAATGTCCTAATTTACAAAATATGGAAAATTAGTGAACCCACCTTACAAGGTTGAGAGTACTGAATAAGTTATACTGTTTAACAGGCATAGAATGATGGCTAGCACATGGTAAACACTATGATAGTGACCTCT
>NW_012150419.1:842158-842585 GCF_000956105.1 Propithecus coquereli
ACTATCCCTTCCTACTTCATGTCAACCAGAGTATGTGTATAACCTTTAACATGGATATATAGATTAGCATTTAAAGAGAATAAGGTCGATGGTAGATCCCAGTGACATTTCTAAAGAATCACCTATCAAATTTTTCTTTAACCAAAAATAAGGCATCATTTTGGTAAGGGCATTTGTTCAGCCTATAATTATCTAATTTAAAAACTGTATATTCCTCAATATCTCTCAATTTTTTCCACTGACATATAATCTATAACCTATGGAGATATACACAATTCTTTCCTTGAACCATAAGCCTTGTAATATATTCAAGGTAAAGGTTTACACTTATTTATGACTGATGCCATGAAATTGTTTTATATTTTCTAATCAAGTTCTTTGCTGTTTTCAAATGCTACAAATTATTTCACATCTGACTCCTACAATG
>NW_012150419.1:845252-845565 GCF_000956105.1 Propithecus coquereli
TGGAGGAATCACATTACCTGACTTCAGATTATATCCTAGAGCTGTAGTACCCAAGACAACATGGTACTGGCATAAAAACAGACACATTAGACCAATGAAACAAAATAGAGAACCCAGAAATAAATCCACACATCTATAGTGAACCTTGTATCTTCCTTTATCATCATTGTCTAGAACAGCGCATGGCTCCGAGTAAACATTGACAATGGCTATTAAGTGAATAAATGAATGAAGACGAAATGAATGGGGGAATGAAGGTGTGATTGTAGAGATATCTCTATTTTATTGTAGTCACTTGTTTTATATATTGCTA
>NW_012150419.1:847632-848143 GCF_000956105.1 Propithecus coquereli
CTAAATAAGGAATCAAATAATTAAGAAGTGTGCAATGGTACTTATAATTTGTCCTATGAATGTCAAATCAGAGACAATCATTCAAAGGAAAGGATTCATCCAACCAGTGAATCTTTATATACTTTTTATATCCTTATTCCTATAATGATTAAAGTAGCAAGCACCAAATTCTTTTTTGTCTATTTAATATGTAGCTGTTATAAAAATTTTATTTTAGATTTAAATTATCTTGCTGAGGCAGGCAAGGCATTTTAATGTGTGACTCAAACATATGTTTATTTTTGGAATTCCAACTTGACTGATGGGGCAATCTCTGGGCTGATCCCCATCTGGTACTCTCTGTAGGCCAAGCACTTAGGTTATTTAAGGAAAGAAAATGTCTTCATTTGTAGACATACTTTATTTTTAATGGCCCAACCAACAAATACTCAAGCATTCCTTTATATCTCTGCAAACAGTTTAAAGTGGAAACATGGACTTTTCTCAAGCATATATAATTTAGGAAAGTTGG
>NW_012150419.1:848193-849524 GCF_000956105.1 Propithecus coquereli
ATAGACTTAACCTGTGGGTTGGAGTGAGAACAAATGAGCTCATTCAGGGACTGAGACTGATAATGAAAGCTCTGCCATAACTCTGTTGGCTACAATTTTCTCAGTTTGTTGTCTTGGGCCATATCTAATCAATGCTAAAATTGGTTGGAAAGTTAGTATGCTAATTTATCTTTTTGCATGGCAGCAAGTAAATGGTTTTACCCAATAGTAGGTATATTGGCTTAATCATCCAAGAAAAGGAGATCCTTTCTTCTATGGTTCATGTCAAGACTGACAAATTCATCTTTCCTGGACTGCTTGCTAAAATATTCCCATTTGCCTTTTCAGTCTCACTGATTAGGCAAACTCTCTGCATCTAAGAAATCTAGCTAGAGCTATTATAAAGATGCAGAAAGGAATTCAGCCGTCTGGGAAGAAAAAAAAAACCTATAAGCTTAATGGGCAAGCCCTCAGTTTGAATCCTGTCAGAATTCTACTCTGGAAAGTTGATTAATTTCTTGTACCTCAATTTCTTCTTCCTTTAATTGAGAGTAATAGCAGAACTATTTTTCACAAAGAAGCATAAATCAATTTCATTCAACTTTCTCAACTTTAAGCACGTTTTTAAATAAGAAAGTAGCTTTCAAGTAATTTTAGTAATAGAAGAAATGATGTTTACTTGCTGAAGCCTGGTCCTGATTTTATGCTATGTAAATGACTTCTGGTAAGATCTGGTTTAAATCACTGTATCATCATGATGATATTGTCATTGCCCTTCCTGCTCTAAGCTCTGGCCACACAGGACTTCTGTCAAGTCCTTTAACACCTTTCACAATGTGTACATTCTTTTTTCCAAACCTAAAACACAATTCATTTCTCCTCTGATGCTATAACCCACCTAATGTCTTCTTTCTCTTTTAGGTAGCAGCTTACTCATGTTTTACCCTCAGATGTTCTCTCTCCAACAGGATGTCTCCATGTATTCTATTTTTAAGGATCTCTGTATTTCACCTCTCCTAATCTCCATTATTCTTAATTGTAATTACTTGGTGAAACTTATATCTCTGCCCTTTACTATAATTACACAAAAAAAGAGACTCCCTAAGTCATGTTCATTGTTACATCTCTCATGTTCATTGTACATCAACAATGTACATCTCATTGTACATTGTTACATCTCTAGTTTTTACGTTGAAACCTATCAGGTAATAGATACTCAAACATCTATTAGTGGCGGAAGGCAGAATAATCCACTTCTATAGTACAAATTCTGTTCTGTTCAAATTCCACCATTGCATCAAAAAATTTTGCTTTGTGCAACCTGCTTCACTTGTGATTTTGGCTCCTTCATG
>NW_012150419.1:849574-850475 GCF_000956105.1 Propithecus coquereli
TACACACACACACACACACACACACACACACACACATTTATATGAAATATAGGGAAATTTATTAAAACAGTGATTTTAGTAAATAAAATTTATTGAACATGAGTGAAAAGGTTGGAGGGAGAGAGTGAATGAATGGCAGAGATAGCAGGTGAGGGGAAAGCTTTGATAAGTAATGCACAATGTGATGCAGATGAAACCATTTAGTAGTTAATAAGATGATAGAGCGAAATCTGACAGTAAAGTAGAGCTAAGTAGCACCATGAAAGAATAAATGAGAGATGCCAGATCTGGACTTTGCAGCACATTATATGGCTTCCCTTATAGTGTATACTTCAAGCCTCACCAGGAAAGCCATGCTTAGTCCAAGTGAAAATCAAATTTTGGAGGAGAAAAACTGGTATTTGCAGAAGGTCTTTGATTCTGGTCTAGCTTTCTGATATTTAAAAGGCATTGTTGAATATATGCCACGCTTTGCTGCAGTTTGATTTTTATGTTCTATATTTAAACACGACCCACATACTACACAATCCCTCCACTTTTTACTCTTCAATTCTTTTCACTTTCCATGGTCCACAAAATCTATTTCAGGGTTTACTTGGAACATAATTAACAGCATGCCTGCAATGAATTTGAGATGAACAATCCTAAAATTCAAGAATACCAAATTTATGCTTTAAAATTCCTTTTATACATGAGTTATGATATGGAGAACACAGTTTTACATTTTTATAGGATAAATGGATAATAAACTTCTAAAGAACATAACTTTCTTCTTAGGTTATTATAAGTTTATTAAGATCATATGACTTAAAGGTACATATAAAGTTATTACATGCAGACTCTGGATAATGTTGTTAGAATTAAAACAGATAATTGCTACTTAAGGGAATGAAGGAACATA
>NW_012150419.1:860344-860670 GCF_000956105.1 Propithecus coquereli
AACACTTTTTATAGCACAGGTTCTGAAAGGTATAGGGTATGTCAAGGCAGGCACTTATTAAACTTTAGTAATAGGACAACTTTTTCACAGCACTTGCACTTACTTCACCTCATGGCAATATTATTAAAATTTGGAATCTGTCCATGACACTACAACTTTAGTTGTCATTTGTAATGTAGGCTAATAATTGCCCCAGATCTCCCAGACTGTAGAACCAAAAGGTTTTATTCACATTCTAGTAACTACATTTACTCATGTATAATCTTACACAAGGTTCTTTTTTAATAGGGCAGGAGTACTTTTTCCTCAATCTCATTATTACAGAT
>NW_012150419.1:864040-864494 GCF_000956105.1 Propithecus coquereli
ACCTCATTTTGTTCCACTTGGTTATGTTAATTAAACATAAAAAACATAATATATAGTGTTTCAAAATATTCTGAATAAACAACACTAGTGTTAATTCAATCTATTAATGTAAATGAGTTTTGTAACACTAAAATAACATATAAGAGTGTGAGGTTTAAAGTAAGATATTCTGGATGTTCTGAGTGAACATATTTATTTGATAAATTTTTCATAGGACATTTTCTCACCATTTAAACTAGTAGATATTTCACTCATAATTTTATAGAAATATTTTCTGCCACTACTCTGTTCAAGGCCCCCTAATGTATGAAAGCATATTTTTTGGCCTATAAAACCTCCAGGTTTTGTTTTATCAAGTATCAGAGTCAATCTTCCTCAAAGAATAAAATCTACCTTCTGCAATCCTTAAGCAAGTGCTTCTCTCTGACTTTTTCTTTTGAGCCAATTAGAGGTA
>NW_012150419.1:866187-866579 GCF_000956105.1 Propithecus coquereli
ATTCCTATCATATAGTGACATTGTAGCACAATTGCTTTATATTTTTAATAAATTTAGTATGGCCCAAGTGTACAGTGTTTATAAAGCCTACAGTAGTGTACAGTAATGTCCTGGGCCTTCACATTCATGCACTACTCACTCACTGACTCACCCAGAGCAACTTACATTAATGTAAGCTCCATTCAAAGTAAGCTCCCTGTACAGAGGTACGATTTTTTATCTTTTATATACGTTTTTACTGTGTCATTTCTATGTTTAGATATGCAAATATAATTGTGTTACAGTTGCCCACAGTATGTAGTATAGTAATGCACTGTACAGATTTGCATCCTAGGTGCAATGGACTATACCCTATTGCCTAGGTGTGCAGTAGGCCATATCATCAAGTTTTA
>NW_012150419.1:877518-877988 GCF_000956105.1 Propithecus coquereli
ACCATTATGGTGGATACATAGTATATAATTATCAAAACTCACAGTACAACATGAAATGTAAACGCTAATATAAACTATTATAAACTCTGGATGATAGTGATATGTCAATGTAGGTTCATCACCTCTAACAAATATAACACTGATAGGGTGTGTTGATAATGGTGGAGGCTACACGTGTGGACGTAGGGGATATAAGGGAACTCTCTGTACCTTCTCAATTTTGCTGTGAACTTAAAACTACTCTAAAAAATGATGTCTATTATTAAAAAAAAGTAGGAGATAAAAACAGAACAAACTTTAACTGCTTCTAATTATAAACAATAAGAAAGAAAACAAATTTCTTTAATCAAGAAACTAGTTTGAGCAACATTATGTTTGCTATTATCATAGCTGTTGTTGCTGATGCTGCTGTAATTTTCCCACACCAGTGGCAACAGAAGCATTTATAACAGTTTACAAAGCACCTATAT
>NW_012150420.1:0-2578 GCF_000956105.1 Propithecus coquereli
CGTTCAAGTCGTGTGTTATTTCCTTTGCTTCTCGCAGCAACCCATTTCAGGGGTTTTCATCTCCATGCTACAGACGGGGACGTAGACGCTCACACAGGAGGCAGCATGTGGCCAAGACCTCCGCCCTGGCCCTCCCGGCTCAGGAAGCAGAGACCCCCACTCTGGGGCTGCAAGGATTCAAAGTGTTTCTTGGGCTCCCTCTTGTGGCCACAGTGGAGAAATTCCCTTTTACATTGAATTTTTTTTTTTTTCTGTTGGATGCATTCATTTGTTTTTCAGTAAGCGTTTTTGTTGATCATCTACTTTGTGCCAGACACTGTCTGAAGCTCGACCTCCGTCAAAATACAGAACAGACAAACAGCTCTGCCGTTGAGAAGCTTCTATTATTGCAGAGGGAGACAGACAGTAAACCATGGATGTAATAAGCGCACGTGAAAAGTGACTCGGATAAACGAGGAAGTGGAGCAGCCGTCCAGGGTATCTAGAGGGTGCAAAAGTCAGAAGGGGGAACAGCGTGGCTGGTGTGGACGGAGGGGTGGGGCGAGGGAAGTGACGGGAAGTGAATTCAGAGAGGGAGGGGGTAGGGGCCACGTGGGGCCCTGCAGGTCACTGCGTTTACCCTGCGTGAGAAGGGAAGTAACACGAATGACCCCAAACTGAACTCAGGGACTCTTTTTCCTGATCTTCTACTAGAAAGTGGAGCTGCTTCCCACGGCCGCGGATGCACGATCCCATTAACATGCAGACAGCCTCAGCAATTCCTGCCCCCTTCTTCCTAGGAGTCAAGGTTCCTCCAACCTGCTCTAGATCTGCATCTGAACGCCCCCTGGACGCCTGCCCTGGAAGACTGACAAGGCTCCTCACACTCACACTTTGTGGTATGGTGACCCCAGAGTTGTACAGTGCACAACCTACACAGCTGTACGTGGCAGTCCTGGCGCTCCTGCCGAGTTCTGTGCTGGCTCTGTCATTTCACTGGGTGACACAATGTCTTAATTTCTCTCCTCTCTTCTCAATACCCTGTAAGCTCTATAAGGATAAGATAGGATCGAAGTTTTATCTACGTCCTTGGTACCCAGAAGAGGGGCTGAAACATTGAAGGCCTCAATAGCATTCTAAATAAACAAAATAAACAAATTGCCTGAATAATTATGATTGGATTCCTATAAAAGGCCAGATAATTATGTCAGGTCCTAGGAAGTGGCCTATCATTAGTCACTAGAATCAGCTAGGGAGCCATGGTGCAGTCTCAGGAACCCGCTGGATAGTCGTGCCAGGAGCTCCCGGAACCAGCTGGGTAATTATAGGAGAGTCGCTGGAATCCGACGGGTAATTATCACGTAGTCGTGGAATCAGCAGTAATAATAGAAGGGTCCCAAATAGAGACATTAGGCAAAGTCTGGACACATTTTTGATTGTCACAGCTCTGAGGAGACGGGGGTGCACCTGCCATCGCAGTGGGCGGAGGCCAGGAAGGCGGCCGGATCGCGCCAGAAAAGACAGCGCCACACAGAGGATCATCCAGCCCCAAATGCCGAAAGTGCCCAGGTTGAGAAATTCTTTAAAAAAAAAATAGACTTTATTTTTTAGAGCAGTTTTAGGTTGACAGCAAAATTGAGGCGGGTACAGAGATTTTCCCTGTGCGCCCTGCCCCCACCCAGGCACAACCTCCCCAGGCAGCGCCAGCCTGCGCCAGAGCGAGCGCCACATTTGTTACAGTCGGTGACCCTGCGGGATGCGTTGCTGTCACCCAGAGTCCAGAGTTCGCACTAGGGTCCGCTTTAGTGTTGTGCATTCTGTGCGTTTGGGCAAACGTACGATGACATGCGTCCACCGTTACAGCGTCGTGCAGAGCACAGCCACGCCCTGAAACCCCTCTGTGCTCCGCCTGTTCGTCCCTCCTTCCCCCTCACCCCTGGCAACCGCTGGTCTTACCGTCTCCAGAGCTTTGCCTTTTCCAGAGTGTCACAGAGTTGGAATCGTACAGTTTGTACTCTCTTCAAATTGGCTTCTATCACTTAGGAATTTGCATTTAAGTTTCCTCGGCTTCCACCTTTCTGTCTCCTCTGAATCGGACCCTCCTGCCTCCCTCCCATGGGACCCTTACAATTACATGGGGCCCACACAGATAATCTGGGGTAGCCTCCGCATCTGAAGCGCCTTAGCTTAATCACATCACGAAGTTGCTTTTGCTGTGCGAGGTAATGTATTCACAAGTCTCAGGGACCAGGACACAAACGTCTTTGGGGGTGTGGGGGAGGGTGTTATTCAGCCTACGACAAGTGTCAGGCTGAATTATGTGAATTATGTCCTTCAAGTTAGTGGTTCTAAACCCTTACTGCACATCAGAGTCACCTGGAGGGCCACCCCAGAGGTTCTGATTCAGGGGGTCTAAGGTAGGACCCGTGAATTTGCTTTTCTAATGAGTTCCCGAGGGCCACTGGTGCTACTGTTTGGGGACTACACTTTGAGAACCACTGTTTAAGCCAAACAAAGAGAGTGTTTTGAAACCTTTTCAAAAATCAGAAATAGGCCGGGCGCAGTGGCTCACGTCTGTAATCCTAGCACTCCGGGAGGC
>NW_012150420.1:2628-6069 GCF_000956105.1 Propithecus coquereli
GATGGATAGGTTTATGTTGCAGACTGTGGTGATGGTTTGGGGGGGGCGTAGTTACCTCCATACCCATCAAGTTGTACACCTTACATATGTACAGCTTTTTGTATGTCAATCATTCCCCAATAAAGTGGTTTTTAAAAACTTACAAGTGTCTCCAGAGAACTTCTACAGGTTGGGAGGCCCCTGAGATTCCCATAGGTGCACACCCGCAACCTCGGCACCTGCCCTGCCTCTGTCCCCACTGAAATAGCCCAAAAGAAAAAGGCGCTTTCCTTAAGACTCCCCTCAGTCCCCATCATTCTCCCAGACATTCCCCAGCGCCCCAGCTTTCCCCCCAGGTGAGAGCTCCGCTGACGGGCTCTGAGCACACCTCCGTCGTGGTTGTCCTCTCCCACGTCGCCCCAGCCCTAAAGAGCAAGTGACTCGGGGGCTGATCCGTATGTCCAGCCATGCGTGCACCCCAGGATCTGGAAGGACGGTCTTCTCTCCCCTCTGTGGGGGACGGGAGGGCACTAGGTCCTCAAGAGTCACAGGGCAGGACTGGGCTCCAGTTCCCAGAGGGAAGGGAAGGTGCGCGCCTACCTCTCCCTGTGGGTCCACACCTCTGTCTGTGTCTGCACGTCGGACCCTGTGCCTGCTGGTATGTGCTGCACGGCACGCCACGTGCTTTCTACGTATGAACCTCGTTTAATCCCCACAAAAATTCCACAAAGTCGTACTATTTTTGCCTCCATCTTATAGATAAGGAGCTGACTCTTGGAGAGGTAAAGTCGTGCAGCAAAACTCACGGCAGCTACCAGCACAGGACCCCACCCTTGCAGTTGAATAACACAAGGTAGCTCCCCCGTCCCACCCTTTGCTGGAGAAAATCCCCGCTGCCCATCGGACAGCTGCACCGGGACGTCCGCAGTCGCTCCGGACGCCCAGGCCCTCGGCGAACACTGCACCATCTCCCTTCATTACTCAACACCCAAGCCACGTTTCCGCGTTTTCTCCGCAGCAACATCATCCTTCCAAGTTTCTCTCTCTCTGCTTCTGCCTGCACGTTCAGTCTCGTATCCTTCCATGCTCTAAAGGACTCGGCTGTCAAAAAAAAATCAGATTTCTCATCAAATCCATTCGCTGAGACTTTCCGGGACAAGTGGATTTTCCAGGACACTTTGGATTCCTCTGAGAGCCCAGCATAGCCTGGTACACTACAGGCTTCTAGAAAGACACTTTCAAGACTGGAGAGACTGAGCACTCCGAAGTCCATTCTACAGATGGAAAGATGATGGATGAAAGAGGAAGAACCATGATAATAGACAATAGCTATGAAGCTCTCATTTTCCCTCAATACGCTCATAGCAGGGTCTTGCTATGTTGTCCAGGCTGGCCTCAAACTCCCAGGCTCCAGCGATCCTCCTGCCTCAGCCTCCTGAGTGGCTGTGACTACAGGTGTAAGTCACCATGTCCAGCTAATATTACTATTTTTTACTTTGTCGATATATTAGAATCTGGATTGATTTCCTTTAGGTTTCTTGTGCTAGCCTAATGGCTTTGTTGCTGTTGTCCAATGCAATTTTTAGTCTCTATTTCTTTTTTAGCAGCTTTATTGAGGTATAATTGATATATTTTTAAAAACCTTTTCATTTAATGTATGCAATTTGATTAATTTGGACATATGCGATAATCTTTTTAAAGAGCGTTCAAGTCGTGTGTTATTTCCTTTGCTTCTCGCAGCAACCCATTTCAGGGGTTTTCATCTCCATGCTACAGACGGGGACGTAGACGCTCACACAGGAGGCAGCATGTGGCCAAGACCTCCGCCCTGGCCCTCCCGGCTCAGGAAGCAGAGACCCCCACTCTGGGGCTGCAAGGATTCAAAGTGTTTCTTGGGCTCCCTCTTGTGGCCACAGTGGAGAAATTCCCTTTTACATTGAATTTTTTTTTTCTGTTGGATGCATTCATTTGTTTTTCAGTAAGCGTTTTTGTTGATCATCTACTTTGTGCCAGACACTGTCTGAAGCTCGACCTCCGTCAAAATACAGAACAGACAAACAGCTCTGCCGTTGAGAAGCTTCTATTATTGCAGAGGGAGACAGACAGTAAACCATGGATGTAATAAGCGCACGTGAAAAGTGACTCGGATAAACGAGGAAGTGGAGCAGCCGTCCAGGGTATCTAGAGGGTGCAAAAGTCAGAAGGGGGAACAGCGTGGCTGGTGTGGACGGAGGGGTGGGGCGAGGGAAGTGACGGGAAGTGAATTCAGAGAGGGAGGGGGTAGGGGCCACGTGGGGCCCTGCAGGTCACTGCGTTTACCCTGCGTGAGAAGGGAAGTAACACGAATGACCCCAAACTGAACTCAGGGACTCTTTTTCCTGATCTTCTACTAGAAAGTGGAGCTGCTTCCCACGGCCGCGGATGCACGATCCCATTAACATGCAGACAGCCTCAGCAATTCCTGCCCCCTTCTTCCTAGGAGTCAAGGTTCCTCCAACCTGCTCTAGATCTGCATCTGAACGCCCCCTGGACGCCTGCCCTGGAAGACTGACAAGGCTCCTCACACTCACACTTTGTGGTATGGTGACCCCAGAGTTGTACAGTGCACAACCTACACAGCTGTACGTGGCAGTCCTGGCGCTCCTGCCGAGTTCTGTGCTGGCTCTGTCATTTCACTGGGTGACACAATGTCTTAATTTCTCTCCTCTCTTCTCAATACCCTGTAAGCTCTATAAGGATAAGATAGGATCGAAGTTTTATCTACGTCCTTGGTACCCAGAAGAGGGGCTGAAACATTGAAGGCCTCAATAGCATTCTAAATAAACAAAATAAACAAATTGCCTGAATAATTATGATTGGATTCCTATAAAAGGCCAGATAATTATGTCAGGTCCTAGGAAGTGGCCTATCATTAGTCACTAGAATCAGCTAGGGAGCCATGGTGCAGTCTCAGGAACCCGCTGGATAGTCGTGCCAGGAGCTCCCGGAACCAGCTGGGTAATTATAGGAGAGTCGCTGGAATCCGACGGGTAATTATCACGTAGTCGTGGAATCAGCAGTAATAATAGAAGGGTCCCAAATAGAGACATTAGGCAAAGTCTGGACACATTTTTGATTGTCACAGCTCTGAGGAGACGGGGGTGCACCTGCCATCGCAGTGGGCGGAGGCCAGGAAGGCGGCCGGATCGCGCCAGAAAAGACAGCGCCACACAGAGGATCATCCAGCCCCAAATGCCGAAAGTGCCCAGGTTGAGAAATTCTTTAAAAAAAAAATAGACTTTATTTTTTGGAGCAGTTTTAGGTTGACAGCAAAATTGAGGCGGGTACAGAGATTTTCCCTGTGCGCCCTGCCCCCACCCAGGCACAACCTCCCCAGGCAGCGCCAGCCTGCGCCAGAGCGAGCGCCACATTTGTTACAGTCGGTGACCCTGCGGGATGCGTTGCTGTCACCCAGAGTCCAGA
>NW_012150420.1:6119-6934 GCF_000956105.1 Propithecus coquereli
TATTA
The DNA here is from genome assembly GCF_000956105.1 of Propithecus coquereli. Taxonomy (NCBI): domain Eukaryota; kingdom Metazoa; phylum Chordata; class Mammalia; order Primates; family Indriidae; genus Propithecus; species Propithecus coquereli. The sequence goes on from NW_012150420.1 coordinate 6,125, forward strand.
TTAGTAGGAGCATGAATAATTGGCTTAAAAAATTAAATAGAACTACACTATGTTTCAATCATCCCACTTCTGGGTATATATCCATAGGAAATAAAATTAGTATTTCAAAGAGAGAGCTGTACTCTCATGTTTATTGTAGCATTATTCACAATAGCTAAGATATGTATCAACCTAAGTGTCCATCTGTGGGTGCATGGATAAAGAAAATGTGGCCTATTTGCCCGTGGAATACTATTCAGCCTTAAAAAGGAAAGGAATCTTGTCAGGTACAACATGGATGAGCCTAGATGACATTATATTAAGTGAAATGAGCCAGACACAGAAAGACAAATACTGTGTGATCTCATATATGGAATGTCAAAAAGTCAAACTCACAGGGAGTATAATGGTGGTTACCAGGGGCTGGGGCGGGGCAGGAATTGGGGAGATGTTGTTCAGAGGGTATAAAACTTCAGAGAGGAGGAATAAGTTCGAGAGATCTATTGCACAACATGTATCGTATTGTTGAAAATTGCCAAGAGAGTAGATCTTAAGGGTTCTCGCCACACACACACAAATGGTAACTATGTAAAGTAATGAATATATTAATTAGCTTCATCATGGTAATCATTTCACAATGTATACATGTATCAAAACACCACATTTTACACCTTAAATATATACAATTTTTATTTGTCAATTATACCTCAATAGAGTTGGAAAAAATCATTGGTACGACTACCTTTGGAAACACTTTGATACTGTTACATAAAATTTAAAATTAGCAGTCCCTATGACCCAATAATTCCATTCTTGTATGTATATGCTAAA
>NW_012150420.1:12238-12689 GCF_000956105.1 Propithecus coquereli
ATTAACTATTAATTATTTCATAGTGTAGCATTCAGTGGTATTTAATATATTCAAATGTCATGCACCTGCCACCCATCTGGTTCCAAGACGTTTGCATGACTCCAAAAGGAGACCGTGTACTCATTAAGCAGACACCTCCGTCTCCCCTCCAACCGCCTCTGGAAATCACCAGTCTGCTTTCCGTCCCTGCGAATGTGTCTGTTCTGGATCTTTCACATAAATGGGACCCTACACGTGGGTTTTGTGCCGGGTTCTTTCACTGAGTACCATGTCTATCCGTGTAGCGACATCAGTGCTTTCTTCCCTTGTACGGCTGGGTGATGCTGCGCTGTGCGGATGTGCCGCATTTTGCCCGAGCTTTCATCTGCTATGAATCGTATTTACAGAAGTCTTCCAACTAGTTTGTGGAGTGGGGAAGTTACAGAGCTTGGCTGTGGAGCCGCACGTCCTA
>NW_012150421.1:0-667 GCF_000956105.1 Propithecus coquereli
ATGCTTTCTACTGTAAATCCTCTGATGCTTATTTAGACTTAAGTTATGATTAAATTTTTTAATATTTCTTGTTATCTCTAAAATATCTTTTAATATTAATGCTAAGGTTTCCTAAGGCATATTTTTTGAACAAATGTTTTTCCACATTTATTTTATTTGTAGGGCTTCTCTCCAGTCCAAATTATGTGAAGCTCAATACAGTTTAAGCAATTGTTGGGGGCTTACCCTCCAGTATGAATTCTGTGTACAATAAATAAGATCTGTGATATAAGTAAATGTATTGTACCACTCGTTATACTTGTAATTTTTTTTTCCTGCATCAATACCACAGTGCACTCTAAGACTTTTATTTTGTGGAAGGTGTTTCAACAGGCTTTACATTTATACTGCCTTTATCCAGTATGACCCCTGTCATGTCAAGTAATATGTGAGCAGTTATTAAAGGATGTGCCACATTGTTTACATTTGTAGTATTTTTGTCAGGTATGAATTCTGTCATGTATAGTAAGGTAAGAGCACTGGGTAAAGGCTTTGCCACATTATTCACATTTGTAGGGTTTCTCTCCAGTATGAATTTTCTTATCTCTGGTAAGCATTGAACACCACTTAAAAGCCTTGCCACATTCTTCACATTTATAGGGTTTCTCTCCAGTATGATTTCTTTTAT
>NW_012150421.1:11768-12929 GCF_000956105.1 Propithecus coquereli
ACTTGACAACTCCTGCTCTTGGATACAGACCAAGAAATGGCTCACTCCACTTGGTACCACTGAGAATTCTGAAGTGACTCTATAAGCATCTTCAACTCTTCCCAGCCATGGTCTAGGGATGGTCCTCCCTATCCAGAAGCCTGCAGGGAAATGTCCATTTGTGTCCATGGATGCAGGCCTACAGACCCTGGCACTCACTGTGGTCTCTGAATCAGCTGTAACTCAGTTCCAGTTCTCTCAGCCACAATCCATGGCCAGTCCTGCACACCTAAGGACCAACACACTGCCCTGGGGAAAACCTCTCACACATTCAGTGGGAGCCACACTCATAAATATACTTGACATCCTCCCCACCACATGCAGACCCAACTGCAACTTCCTGCCCTACAGATCAAAGTCCCGAGGGCAACCCAGTCTGTCCAGGAACAAGACAGAATTGACAACTGCCCAAGCCCCTAATAACAGAGCCACTAAAGGGAAGCATCAAAGCTGACCTAGAAACAGCCTTGTAAGCCAGCTAGAACCCCTATTCTTTGCAAGTCCAGAGGATAATCCTTCAAGCTGTGAACCCAAAAAGGAAAGATCTTTACCTGCTGAAATTGGTTTATAAAAATTGGATGACACATTTGCTCCTTCAAACGCACAGACACAAATGCAAGGCTATATTGTGCCCACTTTCAATCCTTCTATTTTATCATAACATTGGAAGTCTTAGGCAAAAATATTGGGAAAAAATTTTTTTAAAGCCACCATATAGACAAGAAAAAATGTCACTATTTATAGATGACATGATCTTATATATAGACAACCCTAAAGAGTACAAAAAAAACCTGTTTAAAAATGCACCAAGTAAATGAGAATATTAAATTAACATACAAAAGTCACTTGTGTTCCCATACACTAGCAACTATCCAATAAAAAAGAAAATAATCTCATTTATAGTAGCATCAAAATAATAAACACTTTAGCAATCAATTTTACTGAAAAGGTGAAAGAGATTTACACTGCAAAATATAAGTTAGTGATGAAAGAAACTGAAGACACAAATAAATGTAAAGATTTCACAGGTTTATATATTAGCAGAATAAATACTGTTAAAGTGTCATATTATCCAATGTCATCTAAAGATTCAATGGACTCGCTACCAAAATTTCAATGGCA
>NW_012150421.1:12979-13882 GCF_000956105.1 Propithecus coquereli
TGATTCTTACAAGCACCACCCAACTCAGAGCTTAAGCCAGGGGTCCCAGTACAATTTACACTACTGGGAAGAGGAGAAGACAGCAGAATTGAAGTAGCACTGCTTTTCAGGAGAGGAATAAAATGTGCAGGCAGCTTGAACTGTGAGAGGTCTCCCCATCCAGGGCAGACCTCTGAGCTGATTGGGGAGCTGCTCAGAATCCATGCAGTGACATTGCAAACGAGAGCAGAGGATCATGGCATGGATGCAGAGATAAAGAAATTCTTACACACTGTTGATGGGACTGGAAATTAGAACAACCTCCATGGAAAACAGTATGGAGGTTTCTCAAAGAACTAAAAATAGACCCACCATTTGATCAAGCAATCCCACTACTTGGTATTGATCCAAAGGAAAAGAAGTCTTTCCATCAAAAAGACACCTGCCCTCAAATGTTTATTTCAGCACAATTCAGCACAATAGCAAAGATGTGGAATCAACCCAAGTGCCCATCAATTTATGATTGGATTAATAAAATGAGGTATATGTATACCATGGAGTACTGCTCAGCCATAAAAAAGATCAATTAATGTCTTTTTCAGTAATTTAGATGTAACTTGAGACCATTATCCTAAGTGAAGTATCTCAAGATTGGAAAAACACCACATGTACTCATTATTAAATTGGAACTAACTAATGAGCACACACGTGCATAGAGGGAAGTAAAACTTGGTGGAAATCAAGCAGGGGGCAGGGCAAAGAAGGAGAGAAACAAAAACCTGACTAATGTGTACAATGAACAATATCTGGGTGATGGGCACACCTGTAGTCATGACTCAAGCATTAGAAAAGTGATCCGTGTAATAACCACAACTATTTGTATACCCTTAATATTCTGAAATAAAAGAAACCCTCTCTGGGAAA
>NW_012150421.1:18202-18635 GCF_000956105.1 Propithecus coquereli
GTACACAATTATATATAACTTTATTTGTAAAAAAATGTTACACAAACACACACGTGTGTGTATGTATGTGTGTATGTATATGAATGAGACAGTTCTGGTAAACTTCAAACTAAATAAAACTATAAAATGGCAGTTATTAAAAAATAAAGTAACAAGTGGGAGTTTAATACATGCTCCGCAATGTTCTAAGCTTCCCAAAGACATACTATATTTAAGAAATGTAGAAGAAAGATACCTTCATCTATATTAAAGTTGAGGAATTTAGACATATAGAGTTTAAATTATTTATCATAGTTCATACAAAAACAGAATTTTGAACTAAAATAACATCAGATTCCTTATCTCTAGAGAGTTCTGATAAATTACTGAGTATGAATTTCCTGTAAAATCACATTTAAAACCTCCATAGGGCAGGAAACCATAAATCAGAATA
>NW_012150422.1:0-484 GCF_000956105.1 Propithecus coquereli
AAGGGAGGGAGGGAGGAAGAAGGAAAGAGGGAACTTAGAACATCATTTACAGTATTAGAGATTAAACATCTTAAAAATAAAAATGACAATTTTTCATGTCAGACACTACACTAAGAACTGTACATTTTTTCTTTAAAGTCTCACAATAACCATGTGATTTTTGTCATTACCATTACCCTCAATTTGCTGATAAAGAAACTTAAGTTCAGAAAGGTTAAGTAACTTGCCTCAGTTCACACAGATACTAATTTGCCTGGGTTTGATTTCAAGATTGTCTGAATCAAGAATTAAAAGTCTTAACCATTATAACATACTATCTTTTGAATCTTAATTTACATAGCTAAAAAGCCATTTGATTTATCATTTATTACAGATTATATATCAGTGGAAAATTCACTAAAAATTCAGAATATTCCTAAGGACAGTAAGTACTATAATACATAGATTTATATTTTAAGGGTTTTGAAAGTATCTACAAATTAAA
>NW_012150422.1:11524-12802 GCF_000956105.1 Propithecus coquereli
AACCTACAAAAAAGAGCTGGTGTCCATACCGCAGAAATTATTCCATGACATCAAGAAAGAGGAAATCCTCCCAAATTCATTTCCTGAATACAATATTACTTTGATACCAAAGCCAGGAAAGGAAATACACACAAACAAATGAAAACTGCACATCAATATCCCTTATAAATATAGATGCAAAATCTCTCAAAAAAAATCCCTCAGTAAAATACTAGCAAACCAATTTCAACAGCACATCAAAAAAATAATCCACCATGACCAAGTGGGCTTCATCCTAGGAATGCAAGAATGGTTCAACATATATAAATCAATAAACAAAAAGCACATAAACAAAAGCAAAAACAAATACTATATGATCATCTCAATAGATACCGAAAAAGCTCTTGAAAAATTTCAGTATGCTTTCATGATAAAAACCCTCAACAAACTAGGCATAGAAAAAACATACCTCAAAATTATAAAAGCCATATACGACAAACCATCAGCCAACCACATATTGAGTGAGAAAAGTTAAAATCATTCCCCCTAAGAATTGGAAAAAGACATGAGAGCCCACTGTCATCACTTCTGTTCAACATAGTGTTGGAAGTCCTAGCCAGAGAAATCAGGAAAAAGAAATAAAAAAAGGATATCCAAATTGGGAAAGGGGAGATCAAACTATCAGTTTTTGATGATACTATGATCTTATATCTAGAAAATCCCAAAGATTCTGCCATAAGACTACTGGAATTAATAAATAAATTCAACAAAGTCTCAGGTTATAAAATCAATGCACAGAAATCAGTAGCATTCCTACACACCAACAGTCAAACTGAGGACCAAGCCAAAGACTCAATATCCTTCACAATAGCAACAGGAAGATAAAATACCTAGGAAAATATTTAACTAAGCAGGTAAAAGACCTGTACAGGGAGAACTATGAAACAACGAGAAAGGAAATAGCAGAGGACGTAAACTGATGAAAAACCACATCATGCTCATGGGTTGGCAGAATCAACATTGTTAAAATGTCTATATTACCCAAAGCAATCTACAGATTCAATGCAATCCCTATTAAAATACCAACATCATTTTTCATAGATCTAGAAAAAATAATTCTATGCTTTGTGTGGAACCACAGAAGACCCTGTATAGCAAAAGCAATCTTAAGCAAAAAGAACAAATTGGGAGGCATCAATTTATCTGAATTCAAGCTATACCACAAGGCCATAGTAACTGAAATATCATGGTACTGGCACAAGAACAGAGACATAGACCAATGGAACAGAACTGAGAACC
>NW_012150422.1:15092-15429 GCF_000956105.1 Propithecus coquereli
AGTCATGGGAGAGATATGGACATCCAATACAGGAAGCTTGAATAACCTTAAATAGATAGAACCCAAAAAATCCTCTCTGAGGCACATTATAATCAAACTGTCAAAAGTCAAAGAAAGGGAAAATTTTAAAAACAGCAAAGGAAAATTGTCAAGTCACATATAAGGAAATCCCCTTTAGAATAACAATAGATTCTTAGCATAAATTTTACAGGCCAGGAGAGAATGGGATAATATATTCAGATTGGTAAAAGAAAACAACTGTAAGCCAAGAATACTGTACTCAGAAAAGCTTTCATTCAAGAATAAAGAAGTAAAATCTTTCACAAAATAGGAAAAA
>NW_012150422.1:17484-17833 GCF_000956105.1 Propithecus coquereli
AAAAAATAAATATGAGATAATACATGTGTTAATTAGCTCTATTGAGCCATTCCACTATAATGGATTTTTTGGACACAATTATTCATCATATCCTTTTAGGATATTTATTTATTTACTTATTTATTCAATAGATACAGTCATATCATCAGAAACTAAGAAAGAGTGGGAGTGAGAGGGACTTGTGGGATATATGCTGGGTATCTATCTACTCAAAGGAAAAGAAGTCATGTTATACACAATATGTACAATTTTTATTTGACAATTAAAACAAAAAAACACATTTATTATAATATTGCCTCCATGCTCATAAAATAATTGATTCATTTCTTCATGTCCAAAGATAATTCAT
>NW_012150423.1:0-695 GCF_000956105.1 Propithecus coquereli
TAAAATTAATAGGATGCATCTTAAAATCTTCTTAAAATTTTTCCTTGAAAACACAAAATCTCCCAAATGGTTGGTCAGTTGAGAAACTGAGAGATGGCAACCAGATAGGACCACTGGCGTCCAAATGACCGCTGAGTGACCCAGCAAGCATCTCCATTTCCCTCCGGAATGCATCATCTATTCACCTTTGATGGCAGGCATTTCTGAAGCCTTGGGAATTGACTAAAAAACAATGGAGCTACCTAGTAAGAATCTAAAGGGAGACAATGAGAAAATGTCCAGCCTCCCTTTTGTGAGGAGACCCTCAGAACTCTCTCCCTCTACCACACAGTCGTCATGTTCGACTCCTTCCAACAGTAAGTCCTTGCATCCAGCATCAGGCAGACTTGTCCTCACTCATGGACACTTTAAGGATCATTTATGAAATGTAATTAAGAAACAAATATAAAACATGGATCAATAAAGCAAATATAGTGTTGGCATCATAAGACAGTATCTTTTCCATTTTAACATCAGGACCTGTATGTGGCCATGTGTGTGACTCTTCTGTCCAAAACAATAATATGCTGGGACTCTTGATGAGCCATGAAATCCTTCAAGCTTTGTATATTGTGTCCACTTAAAATTTACCATAGTTTTTTCAATTCTAATTGGATATCTGTATCCCTAACACATGAGTAACTTTTGGGGACTAA
>NW_012150423.1:1776-3178 GCF_000956105.1 Propithecus coquereli
CAACCTCTATGCAAAACAGTATGGAGATTTCTCAAAGAATTAAAAGTAGACCTACCATTCAATCCAGCAATTCCACTATGGGTATCTACCCAAAGGAAAAGAAGTCATTTTATCAAAAAGACACCTACACTCAGATGTATACTGCAGCACAATTCACAATTTCAAAGATGTGGAATCAACACAAGTGCCCACCAATTCATGAGTGGATTCACAAAATGTGGTATATGTATGCTATGAGATATTACTCAGCCATGAATAAGCATGAATTAAGGCCTTTTGCAACAATTTGGATGGAAATGAAGACCATCATCCTAAGTGAAGTATCTAAAGAATGGAAAAACAAACACCATTTGCACTTGTTGTTAAACCGGAAGTAACTGATGAGCGCACATGTGCACAGAGGGAAGTTAAACTCAGTGCAAATCAAGCAGGGGGAGGGGGAAGAAGGGAATGGGCAAAAACCTATCTAATGGGTACCATGAACACTATCTGGGTGATGGGCACACTTATAACCCTGACTCAAGCATAACAAAGTCAATACATGTAACCAAAAACATCTGGACCCCTGTAATATTTTGAAATAAAATTAATTAGTTTTTTGAAAAGTATCTCACAAAGTTATGGTGGAGATTAAGTTACCATAAATAAGTTTTAGGATGGTGTCCAGCAAATAGGAAGCACTCAACGTATTGCTTACCATATATTAACACTTTACACAATCAAATCATACCATTCATGATTTGCCTCAAAAATGTATCATCATTCATTTCCAACTTCTTTTAATATATTTCTACAACCTATTAAATGTATAAGTGGCACTCTATTACCTACACATCCTCACTCTCCTCATTTAATTCATTTTTGCACATTTAGTTGATCTCAATCATTAATTTCTCTATAATCAAAAATCACAATAGATCTAATTAATTCACATTTTCTTCTTTAACTCAGCCCATTCCTCCTTTATTACCGTATAGAGGAGCTTGTATGAACAGAGACTAATGAGGTCAGAAATAGGGGGACAGTGATCTAAGGTAGGCCAGGTTGCCACAGCCTAGAGTGAGAAAGAGTTTACAGGAAATTATGACATGTTTGAAATTAGATATATTGCATAGGTTCTCCCAAATGTCAGTATGCAATCTTGGTCAAATCACTTAGAATCTAAATTTCCTAATCTCCTCAATAAGGAGAATGCAGACTTAAATTAAGAGCATTAATGTAAGGATTAAATGAAAGAGCATATAAGCAATCACTTTAGAAACTATGAACTATGGAGCAAATGCAAACTACTGCTATTGTTAAGCATTGAGCAAAGTATTATTTTGTGATTTATAGTGTTAGGATAGAGGATTTTCTATAATTTTAATTTTGTGTTTCTTTTTCTTTCTGATAATGCTTTTAT
>NW_012150423.1:6203-7426 GCF_000956105.1 Propithecus coquereli
AAACAAACAGCCTGATCCATGGTAATAGAAGTCAGAATAACATCTACCTCTGATTACACCATGTATTACTTTCAAAAATCCTAATTCAATATTCCAAAAAACGACTCACCAATATATACCAACCATCTTCAAAAGTAGCTAGGCAGTTAGAATCCGGACCAATTCAGAATATAATCGGAGAAATTTCCTGGTGGATATGTGAAGTGCTGATTTTTAGAACTAACTCACCGGTAGAAGCTCAAGACAGTAAAATTCCTGCTCTAATTAAGCAGAACATCACAGGTGGTTTCTCCAATCCATGTGAAGTATAGCACTTTAAAAATAAGTTAGAAAGAAATAATCTGCCCACAAATGGCAGAAAGTATTGGAGCAGTCTCATTCCCTAGGATGATGAAGAAAAAAAACTCAGTGATGGGAGGAGAGGGAAAGATAAATCTAGAAAAAGAAAATGGAAGGGCAAAAAAAGAACCTTTAGAGAGTTGGATAAGACAGACTAAATGTTTAGATTTAAAAGTACAACAGAAGCTTGTTGAGCTTACTCAAAATACATAGTCCTAGGTTTCACTTTAGAACCACTGAAATAAAATATCCCGAGTTGAATCCAGGATGTGATGTATGGGGTCTGTGTGTCTGTATTGTGTCTTTCTGCATGCATGCACATCATCACAATTGCTTTTGTTCACCATCCTCGTGTGTGGTCATTGGCATTCTTGGGTTTGAGGGCCACTGGTTTAGATTTTCCCCTCCATTTATGTGATTCAAAGGCATCTTCATACCAGGAAACAATGAGTGTAAGGAAAAATCAAACATGTTTTGACTTCTGTATATTTCTTATAATATTGAAAAATAAACTATTAATACATTCTGTCATTTTAGAGGGTACCAGAGACAGCTGGAGGTGGCAGGAAGAAAGATCTCTGGAGTAAGACTTTGGCTTAAAACCAGACTCAGTCAACCATTAGCTACATAGCCTTAGTCACTCAGTTTGCTCATCTGGAAATGGGAACAATGTTCCAAGAAATGATGTTCAGGATAATACAAGAGGTGTTAATACATGATTTTTTTGTGGCTGAGTAGTATCCCATGGTATACATATACCACATTTTATTAATCCATTCATGTATTGATGGGTACTTGGGTTGTTTCCACATCTTTGCAATTGTGAATTGTGCTGCTATAAACATTTGAGTGCAGATGTCTTTATTATAGAATGACTTTTTTTC
>NW_012150423.1:18971-19327 GCF_000956105.1 Propithecus coquereli
CTCGGACCTTTCTAAATTAGAGTCACTTCTCTACTTCCATCTCTTTCTGGGTCATTACCCTGGTTGTTTGTTTTATTTCATTTTTTGCAGTGCACATCACCTACTGAATGTATCTTTGTCTTAAAACCTCTACCATCTGCATTTTCCCATTCACCCACATCTGTCGGATTTTTGTAGTATTCACAGGCACGGTGTCTGGCACACAGTTAAGCAGTCAAATAATATTTCCTGAATGAATAATCAATCAGTAAATCATCTTTAATTCCTCCAGGGTTTTGAATTCAGCATGTCTATTATTACACTCTAGAAAAATCTGGTAATACGAAAATTAGCAGAATAATTACCAGGAATTTATG
>NW_012150424.1:0-719 GCF_000956105.1 Propithecus coquereli
GTAAACCTAGCACTTTGGAAGTGGAGGTGGGAGGATCACTTGAGGTTAGGAGTCTGAGACCAGCCTGAGTAAAAGTGAGACCTTGTCTCTACAAACAGAAAAATTAGCCAGATGTGGTGGTGCACACCTGTAGTCTCAGCTACTCAGGAGGCTGAGGCAGGAGGATCACTTGAGACCAGGAGTGTGAGATTGCAGTAAGCTATGATGACCCCACTGCACTCTAGCTCACGCAACAAAGTGAGACCCTGTCTCAAAACCCCGCCTCCAAAATTCCCCTACGGAACAAATCTCCAATAAATTCTCCAAGATCAGATCTTTTTAAAGTATAAAAATAAGTTGTTTCCTGGAATAAAATGGAAGACTGGTCAAAAACTAGCCAAATTTAAATATACACTTCATAGTTTTTAAAATTAGTCTGTCAGTCTGGATTTTGCCCAATTTCTGAGCTACTGCAGTTATCCCTTGTCAATTCTGCATAAAAACACGTGAAACGCCGGTCTAGAGGCTTACTTTTAGGATTCAAGAGATACGTAGCTACATATATATTTTTTCATCAAGTTCAGTACTTGCAAATGCTAAAGTGTCAATATTCCAATTTTTTTTGCATAGGGACTCCTAAACTAAAGTTTCTGATTAATTAGCCAAAACACAAAAAGCCAGTAGAGATGGGTCAAATTGACGATATCACTTTTGAAGATTTCCCTAGCCACTTAGAAGGC
>NW_012150424.1:3678-4004 GCF_000956105.1 Propithecus coquereli
GGTAAGGAGATGAGGCAGACCATTGTGAGCATTAAAAGAATGTACAGTATTTAAAGTGTGTGGAACATATTGGGTCATCAATACAGAGGCTGAAATCCAAGTCTGCTGACCACAATACCATTCTGCCTCTTTATGGCATGTCTGCTATGAATTCCAGGAAATAGGGCTAGAACATTTGATTAAATAATCAAATGATTAGTAAGTGCTAAAAAACCTATAGATGTTTTTACAAGAATATTTGTATATTACTGAAGATCATTTCATATTGTAATCTAGATAACTGATGGAGATACCTCTACCAGAACTGTATGAATCTCACACTTCCA
>NW_012150424.1:5609-7029 GCF_000956105.1 Propithecus coquereli
GTAAGCCAGCATTCTTCCTAACTGTCATTTGGTAGATGGAAAACTAGAGACAAAGGGGAAGCAGATTTATCTAAGTCACCAAACAGGCCACTCATAGAACTGCGATTAGAATCCAAAAGGTTACCTTAGATCTTTCAATGAAAGCTCTTCCTGTACTCTTTTAGGACCCGACCACACCCTTTATATGTTCTCTGTTCTCCAGATTTTACATTGTACTTAATCATCTTTTGTTTTCAAGAGAGCAGAAGGATGCCAAATACAAAGGAGAGAACAGATTATGTTAGTTATAGACTGAACACAAGATAAGCCACTAACACAACCCAGGTGAATGAAGAGATAAAAATGGGAATGTTGGGAACTGATTTCTGTTAGCCTACTAATCTTGTATAAAATTATTTAGTGTATAAACAGCTTTTCAGGCAAAAGAAATGGATAATGGAATCTTAGCCAGCTATTAATATTGGTGGGTCCACAGAAGGTTGTACACTCTACATGTCTTTTTCCCCAAACCAATACTTACTGCTGGCTACTTTCCAGCTTTTTAAAATAAATGAAAAAACAAGAGATCCTTTTATACCTTCTGTCATGGTTTGAATGTCCCCTCCAAAACTCATATTGAAATTTAACTGTCATTGTGATGGTAAAAGGTGTTTAGGCTGTAAGAGCTCCACTTTCATGAGTGGATTAAGGATTAACTCTCCTTATCGGGGAGTGGGTTTGTTATTTTAAGAGTGACTTGTTAAAAAAGAGAGTTTGGCCCTCTCTTGCCCTTCCATTCTCTGCCATGGGATGACAAAGCACGAAGGTCCTTGCCAGATGCTGGCACCATACTCTTGGACTGCCCAGCCTCCGGAACTGTGAGCCAAATAAGCTTGTTTTCTTTATAAATTATCCAGTGTGTGGCATTCTGTTATAGCCAACACAAAACAGACTGAGATATCTTCCTATTTTTCCTCTGCCAGTGTGACTGCTTCACCAAGTAGAAACTGCTCCTAGACTGACATGGTTTAAGAAACAAACTTTTTATTTTAAAAGGAATAGCTCTGACTTAAATGTTGTGTGGGACACATTAAGCAGTAGAAAGGCAGTTATTTAGGATAGAAACAAAATAAATATTAAGGTCACTAACAATCTAATAAGCTTTTTGGCACATCATATTTTTATACGTTTAAGAGGCAAAACAGGCCGGGCGCGGTGGCTCACGCCTGTAATCCTAGCACTCTCGGAGGCCGAGGCGGGTGGATCTTTTGAGCTCAGGCATTCAAGACCAGCCTGAGCAAGAGCAAGACCCCGTCTCTACTGAAAAATAGAAAGAAATTAGCTGGACAACTAAAAATATATAGAAAAAATTAGCCAGGCGTGGCGGCGCATGCCTGTAGGTCCCAGCTACTCGGGAGGCTGAGGCAGGAGGATCGCTTGA
>NW_012150424.1:8809-9205 GCF_000956105.1 Propithecus coquereli
GATTGTCCAGGAAAATGATTACACAATTTAAAAATTGTATGTTTAAGACTTCTTTCTGGGTAGTTATTGCCACTTGTATCTTCTTGCTCTTTATTTGGTGAAAAGAAGAATTAGCCACTATCTTTTACATAATATTCCTTCATAAACTTTATAAAGGACTAGGTCATCCTCCTGAAACTTCTTTTTCCAGTAAAATAACCCTGAATCCAAATTCTCTAAAAGTTTCTTCTTTCCTTGAACTTATGAGGCAAATCAATTGTATTTGAATAACTAAGGGAAGCAACTACCTATGGCTTTAGGTATTGTTTAGTTCAGACCAATTTTAGTTTTATTAAAAAAAAAACAAAAGCTGTCAAGTTTTTGATCATATTCCTTTACAAACAGCATTTTATTACA
>NW_012150425.1:0-309 GCF_000956105.1 Propithecus coquereli
AACAGAGAAAACAATCCCATTTATAATAACATCAAAAAGAATAAAATACTTAGGAATAAATATAACCAATGAAGTGAGACATCTGTATACCGAAAAGTATAAAAACACTGATGAAAGACATTAAAGACACAGGCAAATGGAAAGATATCCTATGCTCATGGATTTGGAATAAGTAACATTGTTAAATATTAATGGCTTACTTTGAATGACCCTGTAATTACATTAGGTTTGTCTAGATTAGCCTCTTTATTTTAAGGTTAGGAGATTAAATACCTTATTTCCATCTGCAACTGCATCCCTTAATTAAAT
>NW_012150425.1:3594-4713 GCF_000956105.1 Propithecus coquereli
TAAATGATAGTTTCTTTAATTTTTGGCAGACTAAAACTTCAAAACTTTATTTTAACTTATTGAATTGGGTTAAAAAATAAAACCACTATCAGTGTTAAATTTACTTAGAAATATATTGATGATAACAATGTAAAGCTTTCTTCATTTAACTGTTTCCAATTAACAACAACAATGTGCTAGATAATCTATAATATATTATTTTAAGCTGTTCAGTGAGCTGAGATTTAGTGAACTGACACCAAGACAGTGATAAGCCTCTCCTTGGAGAGATGAAACCCATACTGTGTTTGTATTTGGTAGAGCAGTAGGAAGAAATGGTTTAAAATTCCAGGAAACCCAAACATAAAAGAGACACCTGCTGATTCTTTCTCACAGGCCTCCACCAAGTGCCTACAAAATATTTAGTGGCAGGGGAGGGGTACTGAAAATACTCCCTTTGAAGAACTGGTCCTGCTGTGATGTAAGGCAGAAGTAGATGTTCTGGGAAAAAAACTTTCCATGCTCAATTCCTAACACTGAGAACGAGGTAGTGACTGCCTACCACTGGAAGCATGGCAGCAGAGCTGAAAGAAATCCCCAGAATTGTAGGTCTGCTGAGTTTGCAGTAGTCTGAAGCCAGGGTGGAAGAACTCAAGGAAACAATCCAGATATTCCCAACTGAATGAGTCAGTATTCATCTACTCAGATTCCAATCCCTGCTTTAATATTCTGTTATCCTGCCCTCAAAGATTATAAAGCCTATCATGTTTCAATGTAACTAAAGAAAACAAACAAATCCAAACCCAAAATAACTACTGACTACCCTGATTCAACAAGACACACTAATGGCTTGACAGAAAAGTATAAGTGTACCTTTATCTGTGTATAAATATTATTTACCTCTGCCTTTAGTGTTCTTTTACTGTAATGTCCTGCATTCAATAAAAATTACAAGACACAATGTGACCCATCATCATGAAAAAAATAATCAATAAAAAAGGGCTCAGTTGGCCAAGATGTCAGAATTATTCCACAAACATTTTAATATTTTGATTACATATTTACTTTTATTATGAAGCTCATTGCTATTAAAAGGGTTTACTATAAATAAAAAATATTACCAAGAAGTAAAAGAATATA
>NW_012150425.1:7323-7652 GCF_000956105.1 Propithecus coquereli
CTTACATATCATGGCTTTATATTAACACAGAATGATATGTATGATGGCTAAAGAACACTCAAGAATAGTATATTTCTCCCTGAAAGGAATATAATATTTACACAGTCCACGTGCATATAACATATGTCAAACAAAAATCAAATTACAGCAATAATTTGAAGATTCCTTTTTGAATATTGGTAATTCCACTTATAAACTATGTAATGTTATTTAAACTTAGTGGAATTTTTCAAAACAAAGAAAGAGTCTGATTCTAATGCTACATAGACAGAAATCTGCTTCCAGCTCTTAAAATATAGTTTTCCCTAGATTTTGTTCAATAATATTCC
>NW_012150425.1:10499-10980 GCF_000956105.1 Propithecus coquereli
TTTTGGATAGAGTTTTTAAATATAATACCCCTAAATGATAGTTTCTTTAATTTTTGGCAGACTAAAACTTCAAAACTTTATTTTAACTTATTGAATTGGGTTAAAAAATAAAACCACTATCAATGTTAAATTTACTTAGAAATGTACTGATGACAACAATGTAAAGCTTTCTTCATTTAACTGTTTCCAATTAACAACAACAATGTGCTAGATAATCTATAATATCATATTATTTTAAGCTGTTTAGTGAGCTGAGATTTAGTGAACTGACACCAAGACAGTGATAAGCCTCTCCTTGGAGAGATGAAACCCATACTGTGTTTGTATTTGGTAGAGCAGCAGGAAGAAATGGTTTAAAATTCCAGGAAACCCAAACATAAAAGAGCCACCTGCTGATTCTTTCTCACAGGCCTCCACCAAGTGCCTACAAAATATTTAGTGGCAGGGGAGGGGTACTGAAAATACTCCCTTTGAAGAACTG
>NW_012150426.1:0-1319 GCF_000956105.1 Propithecus coquereli
GTATGTCTTCTTTTGGGTGCTTTTAAAAATGAAATCACAAGAAGTCCACCAGCCTATTTCTGCACTTGGCTGCTTCCTTGACTTACCAACCAATCGGTGAAAATGTAGCCCTGATTCCCAGTACGAGTCCAGAGGTACTTGTAATTCACCATGAGCCCTGGGACTTACCTGACCAGGGCCTTGGGGAGCTAGACATTTGCTGACACTGCCGGCTCCAGCCTCCTGCAGTACTGTCTGTGACTGGTGTGGCAGTACCAGTAAAATTGGGACGGCAGTGCTGGTCTTCGTGCCCGTGAACGCTGTTTGAAACGGGCTCTCCCCAACCCTCAGGGTCAGGATTCATAGACTCACATCACTTCAAGTCTGAGATGGAAAGTAACTCTGCTGTCCTCCACGCTGTGGTTCATGGACAGTTTAGTGTAAGCATCACTGAGGAACATGTTAGAAAATCAGTGTCGTGCCCCACCTCAGTCCTACTAAAACAAACTATCTTGGGATGGGGCCCAGGAAACCATGCTCTAACCATCTGTCTGGCTGATGTACACTGAAATTTCAGAAGGAAAGAGGACCTAGAAATAGGTAACTGGTGTGTTATTAAGATGTGACTCAGTCAGTCTTCTGACTGGAATAGGCTGTCAGGAAATATGCAGTCTCCGAGGGAATGAAAGGGTGGGAGCTTATTTACCTTTGGAACAGATATTTGGGAATTAATATATATGTGTGTCTAGAGAAGAGGGATACTTTTCATAAGTAAGTAGAGTATTAAGATTTAGTAATTGCAAGAACATCTCAGGAAGCAATGTCCTGCCAGAGTCAGGGCGGTTAGAGCGAAGTGTTCTTAATATGGTTATAATTCCTGTTAGATACTTTTTAGAACAAAACTGATTTGACTGTTTTCTAAAACAAGGCTGGCAAGGATCTGGCGCTTGTGCATCTAAAGAGGCCAAGCCTAGAGTTATTAATTTAAGAAACATTCAGAAACCTCAATTCCTCCCTTTTGAGATATTTTACCTGTGTTACAGTTTCCCAAAATTGAACAGCTTTGTATCAAACAGCTGAGCACTCATCCTGAAATGGAGAGAAATGACTGCTGAAAAGAACCTCCTGTTGTGTTTTTCATTATTGTTGTTATTGATCATTTATGAGCAATAGCAAAACAGTAAGGATTATGCTGAATGCAGGTTTCAAAACCCACCTGCCTCCTGGGCTCAAAATGCAAATGAGTGAGACCAGGCACAGACCTGAAGAGGGAGGAGAAAGGCACTCATGCGAAGTGACCAACTGCACGTTATAGAATATCTAAAGTGTTTGGTCTTCCC
>NW_012150426.1:3064-3399 GCF_000956105.1 Propithecus coquereli
ATTCACATAGCAGACAGAATTAAAGCTTGCACCAATGCCAGTGCTCAATGATGTGGTTAGCTATGGGGCATATATTGAAGGATGAAAAGCAGAGAAATGTGGGAGATGTGATACAGATCACAAATGCAGACTAATTATTTCTTGTATTAATAGTAAGAATGCTTAAGAGCAAATGAAAAATAAAAAATTATATTTTTCTTCTGAAGTTAAAATGGGAAAAGCTAAGACCAAGATTTCTTTTTCCATTCCCAAGGCAAATCGTGACTAATAAAACTTTCCTAATGCAAAATTCACTAGTATAATGCATCATATTTGTGATGTTCATCAAAGGAAAT
>NW_012150426.1:5633-6910 GCF_000956105.1 Propithecus coquereli
CAAGAAATAGCTCTGAAGGACAACACCACTTCCACCTATATTTCACTGAGGCAAGTAAATCACCTGGCCTCTCCTGAATTCTACAGATGGGAATGTTTAAAATTCCTGAAGACAGGATAACACAAGAGAAAAGGTGATATTTCGCCAAGAGAAATATGATCTTCCAAAGAGAAATCTAGTGTGATACAGGATGAGAATGACACCTTTCTGTAACTCCTGCAGGCTACTGACTTGAAACAGGGCTGGTTGGGAAGTGGGGAAAAGGGGATTGGGAATAAAAGTGAAAGTCCAAATGCCAGCTCGCCAATGAGGTTGTTGGCATTGAAAGTATCAGCAAATTCAAGAATCTGGGGAAAGTCAGCTGAAAGAAATTTCCAGAAAAAAAAATTATTACTAATCATTTCCTAAGAGAAAAAAACATTTTAACACCAAAATGTAGGAAATAAAGAATTTTTTTTAAGAAGGACAATCCCTTAAGTTGAATATATTTACTATTTTGAGGGAAAAAAAATTATACTTAACCCATTTCTCCATGGAACAGTGAAGAACATCCCAGTGTTTAGAAAGAACGTTTAGAAACCATTGTTTTTGGTGATGCTACAGCAAATACCTCCTCATGAAAGAGGTCAAGACTCTGTTTTTGGAATACTAATTAGCCTATTTTATCACATAATCAAAACCCCACTGTCAATTCTCCCTCATAAAAATAATAGGCTTTTCTGTATGGTGTGTAACTGCTCAGCTATTGGAAAAATTTGGTTAACCTGGTCAGTGCTGTTTTAGTGGAGGAGTGTTTCTGAATTTTGTAATCCTTTCCTTAGAATTATACCATCCTAATTGTATGAAAATTTTAAAAAGCTAAGGTGTCAGAAGATGTTGAAACTTGTTATAAAGTGAAAGAATGTGATAAGAAAATAAAACAATAAAATATGCTTACTGATACATCTTTTCTTTCTTACTATAGAATGAAGGAGACTGCAAGAAACTGTATTTTCTTTTATTTCTTTTCATTCAAAGCACAATTTCTTCAAATTCTCCTCGGTTTGTATGATGTAGAAAAATTGTATCACCAGGGATGCATGTGGCTTGGGAACAGAAAGGAAAGAGAGCATTGGTGGCAGTGGTTTTTGTATTTCCTTAGAAGCTGGCGTTATCTGGAAGAATAGTTGCCCCTTCATAGCATCTCACCTGATTCCTGGGCTCAGATGGGAGATTTATATCTGATCACAGAAGTTTTGTTTTCTTAGTCTGCCTCTTCTACTCCTTCCCTACAACAC
>NW_012150426.1:8288-8693 GCF_000956105.1 Propithecus coquereli
CATAGTGCCTGGCACATAGAACACCTCACTTTGTGTTTGTTGAACGGAACTGAACTGAGCTGTCCTTAAAATGCTCCAGGTGAGAAGGCAGCACACAAGATAATATAAAAGACCTGGGGTAAGAGGCTTTGGCTGTCATCACAGCTCTACAGTGAGTATCACTGGAAACATCACTAAAACTTGGATCTTCCGTTCTCATCTATAAAATGAGATGCTTTGACCATATGAGCATAAGTAATGGACCCCGCCTCAACACTGGCCCATTAAAAGGCATTTGTTATAAAGGGAAAAGGCCAGTTTCTACATAAGGTGTCAGCTACTTCCAACAACATAAAAATGAAATTCTGCTATAGATTCTGTAGATGAAAAAGATTAAATAGAACAATAAGGACAATATACCTGGTC
>NW_012150427.1:0-382 GCF_000956105.1 Propithecus coquereli
CTGGGCATCGTGATGCCCACTAGTCCCAGCCACTCTGGAGCCTGAGGCAGGAGGATCCCTTGAGCCCAGGAGTTTGAGGCTGTAGTGAACTATGATGACACCACCGCACTCAACCCAGAGTGACAGAGCAAGACTGTCTCAAAAAACAAACAAAAAAATCCCAATAGTTGGAAAATTCCACTAAAGTTAAGGCTGAATAACTTTACTAAAGTTAAATAAAGAACCCAATCATTCAACTTTCACACGACTGTTTAGTTCACTTCGGTTTATGACTGTTTTAATTCACAAAAAAAAAGAAATTTTAAAGCAGTGAGCAAAAATATTTTTAAAAACTCACAAATATATACACACATAAGAAATGCCTAAGGAGAGTGTTGATATG
>NW_012150427.1:1892-2632 GCF_000956105.1 Propithecus coquereli
ATTCAAGATAGGTAACAGTTTTACCTTAAGCCTCAGTTTACTGCTATTTTTCACAATTCAGGCTTAAAGTCCTGCCTTTTTGACAAACTCGATAGCCTCCTCAAGCACTGAGTTTAGGAAAGCGTGCATTCATATCGGTGGGTTTTTTGGCACTCCTTAAATTCTGGACCTGAAGACAAGTGCCTCAGTCACCTCATCCCAGTCCTGGCCCTGCTGCTTGCAGAGCACAAGGTCTGTCCCTGCCCTGGGGAGGGTGGGAGGGCGGGGCCGCAGGTGAGGCCAACACAGCTCTGAGCCTCAAGCTAGCTTTCGTCTAGAATCCATCTAGAAGTAGAAACAAGTTCCTACAATTACAGAATCTGTAACTATAACTCATCTATAATTTCACCTATAACACATCGATCTACCTTACTTTTTCTTGCTTATTCAAGTGGTTCAGAGAGAGGAAGGAGGTAGGAATAACATTTGAGAGCTGGCCACAGCACTGAACGAAGCAGGGTTCTGGGGGTCCAAGGAATCCCCCAGGAGGGGCTGCAGCAGCCCCGGGAAGCACGTGGGGCCTTGGCGAGTGGCTGTTCACAAACTCAACACCTCCAGGACGGCAGCTCCAGAGGGACAGAATTTTTTTGGTGGGGAGAGGGCTGCTTTATTCACCGATATATCCCCAACACTCAGAAGTGTTTGAGTTTTCAATAAACATTTGTTGAATTAATTAATGTATGAAAGGGCCAAGAGATTTT
>NW_012150427.1:3942-6204 GCF_000956105.1 Propithecus coquereli
ACACACACACACACACAGGAGAGACCGCCAAGTGCGGACAGAGACACAGGAAGGAAACAGAGGCAGAGATTGGAGTTATGCTCACATAAGCCAAGGAAGCTCAGGGGCCACCAGGGGCTAGGAAGAGGCAGAGAAGGATCCTCTCCTAGAGGTCCCAGAGAAGTGGTGTTCTGCTGACACCTTGATTTTGGACATCTAACCTTCCGAACTGTGAAAGAATAAATTTCTGTTATCTTAAGCCACCTAGTTTGTGGTACTTTGTTACGACAACCCCAGGAAATGAAGAAATTCCCATCATAGAAAATTAGTGGATTCTTCGAGTTCTTTTATGGATTAGTTGTCTGGAATTCAGAACATAGTTTCCAGTATTAAAAAATATGCGTAAACAATCGTTAGGTTCCCTGACAGCCTACAGATTATATTTTAACCTACAATGTAGCACAACTATTGCTAAACAGTGCTGCTATGTCCTCCCCACCCCAGCATTATGGGAAATGCAGGCAGCATGGCACAGAGGTCCCTAAATGTCAGAAACACATATCGTTTGCCATAGCCACGACCTCTAGATAAATTCTTTTCTCCCTTTTCTCTAATTGGCAAACTGGAAACAGTAGTTCCTCTTCCCCCAACCCCTCAAAGAGAGTGACTCCTTGTTGTGTTGCCCGAGTGGCGAGAGGGTCTCCATCTTGTTCCTTCACTCACTGCTCTACCCCAGTTGTGCAAGCACTAACAAGAAAGGTCAGATTCCCTCCAGATTTGTCTCTGCCTACTTGTAATGGCAGCAAATGTTACAAGAGTCCTTCATTTCAAGGATGAGTAACAGTGGAGAAAACATTATTTGAGATGAAGACGTTGGTATAAATCCAAAAAATAATCCTTACCTTGAGAGAAGCCTATATACATAGCAACAAACAGTTTAAATGTTTAGAAATATTGGAAACAACAGAAAGACACTGACTTTGAATTACAAGTATCATGTCAGTTTGGGCTGGGCACAGTGACTCAACGCCTGTAATCCCAGTTGCTTTGGGAGGCTGAGGTGGAAGGATCATTTGAGGCAAGGAGTTTGAGACCAGCGTGGGCAACATAGTGAGACCCCGATTCTAGAAAGAATAGAAAAATTAGCCGGGCAGGAGGATAAGACAGGAGGATCACTTAAGCCCAGGATTTGAGGTTATAGAAAGCTGTGATGGGGCCAGTCTAGGCAACAGAGTGAGACCCTGTCTCTAAAAAAAATTAATTAATTAATTAAACAGACAAACATTATGCTAGTTTGGAAACTTAAACCTCAGAGGGGTAAATACCTTGGAGTATAACCACTTGTACATGCCTCAAAATAGATTCAGTTTTGCTGCTATAAATAACCCCAAACTTCAGTGACTTAAAGCAACAGTCTACGGGTATTATTAGCAGGGAGCTCTGCCCATAACCCTCATCAGCCAGGTATCCAGGTTGACTAAAGCTTCATCTCAACGAAAGTTTCCCCACTGATCAGATATTGGAAAATCTCCTGCCTAGAGATGTGACACACACCACTTCCGCTCACAGTTCACCAGACAAAACAGGCCACTGGACAAAAGCCAACCTCTAGGAAGTTGGGAACGGCAATCTTGCCCTTTCCTCAGCAGTGGAAGAACTGAAAATAGTTGTGCAAAGTATTAAGATAGCAAGGGAAGAATTTGTTTCGGTTAATAATTATGTCAACATTCAGTGTATATAGTACCTCATTCCAAAGACAGACCTTCACTAAAATTTGCCATGAATGGCACTGTAATTCCTCTGCCTAAATGACACCATTCCAGCCAACATCTTTTATCCGTGATTCACAGCTTTCGGGGAAGAAAAAGAAAAAAGGAAAAATAAGTGAAAGCTTCCATCTGTTACTGATACCTAACTGTTCTCAAAATGTAAAGTTGTTTTTACAGCCTGTAACAGTGGCTGGCTGGCCACCTAACCTAACACATTTTCTGTTCTTGCTAGTGCATAGTCAGACAATATCTTCCTACACATCTTGCAGGTAAATGCTATGTATTCCAGGCAACAGAATATGAGCAGAACTTACACATACTACCTTTCGGCCTGGGCCATAAAACTCCCATATAACCCTTCATGTTCTTTCTCCTTATTTGACTTCACACAGATGAAGGAAGAAGCAAGCCAAGGGTTGAAAACACATGTTAAAGATGGCGGAAGCACAGGATGGAACAGACCTGGATCCCTGAATCACTGCATGGAGGATACTGTTCACCAATCATAGGTACC
>NW_012150427.1:8014-8322 GCF_000956105.1 Propithecus coquereli
TAATTTCTTTCTATTTTTAGTAGAGACGGGGTCTCATTCTTGCTCAGGCTGGTTTCAAACTCCTGAGCTCAAACAATCCGCCCGCCTCAGCCTCCCAGAGAGCTAGGATTACAGGCGTGAGCCACATGACTGTGTCTTAATAAACCAATTTACAAAGAACATGCAGTAGGCCAGACTTGGCCCTTGAACCGCAATCTGCTGAGCCCTGAACTTATCTGTGTTTTAATGCATCAACACTAGCTGCCATCTGCATTTCACCATCATCAAAATATGTATATTTCTCCCGGTTGCATTTCTATTTCTTGATT
>NW_012150428.1:0-749 GCF_000956105.1 Propithecus coquereli
AAACAGAATAACACATTTTTCTCCCGCTATCTAATCAAGAACCTTCCAGGAGAGAGAATGGATAGGAACAGTTACAGAAATTAATATGGTGAGCATCAACCATCTTGGATTGTTCAGAGGACAAGAATCTCAGAAGATGAAGGACGAGAGAGAGGCACAGGAATCAGCATATGGCTAGTGAATGGAAAGAATAAAGCATTATATTAAAAGTTTGTGTCTGTGCAAAGAACATGAAGGAGACCTTGCACCATTTTAGACAGAGGCTTGTATACAAGGCTTCACTGAATCAGAGATAATCTTCATTTTATCAGATTCATTCATTTTCATTCTGTCTAGAATTTGAACTCAGAGGCTGCTGTTCCCTGGTGGTAATGGCTGGGTTGGTTGGCCCGTTGGACCATGAGCCTAAAGAGTCAACAGATGAAACTGGGACTTAGAGAGAGGATGAAATGGAGATGCAGAGATCACCCACTAGCTGCACCTCAGAGGCAGTAGATTTCTCAGTTCCTGACAGATTATAATTTCTTTGCACAAAGCTCTTGCCCATGAATTTGATTAAAAAAGAAATCAATGTACCTTAAAATAATCCCTTTTTATATGACATAATTTGCATAGGTTTATGATCCTTGCAACCATAAATGTCTTAGCTAAAAAACATACCAACCAAAAAAATAAATAAATAAAAGAAAAGAAAAGAAACAAAAGAAAATAATTGGCATGTAGGTGAAATTCCTTCTTGGGACAGACCC
>NW_012150428.1:12104-13491 GCF_000956105.1 Propithecus coquereli
ACAAGAATTGCATCATGAGAGAGTTTGGAATGTCTTAGTATAAGATAGTTGCTCATAGTTTTTGTTTGGCCTTATGAAAACACAAGTTGAAATAATTGAGGGGTGGAAAAACTGAGGATTGTAGACAGAGCAAATGCAGATTTTGCACATCAAAACTAGAAGCTTACTGATTAAAAAAAAAGTATTTTTAAGAGTTCTACTGTAATAGCTGCCTCATGAGTGGTCAACTGGTTCAACTTCACTAAAAAGAGTCCTTTTTAGTTTAATTTGCTTTTAAAAATTGTTACCTAAGACTTTTCTTTTTGAGAGTGCTGAGGGTTTTTCAGTTTAGATTCTCTGGTGAGACAGAATCTTTATTCTCCATAAAAGAAATGAGCACAGTGTGTTTCTTTGAAAAGCTCAGCCTCCCCTTCTGAGATGAACAAAACTCGTTTAGTAGGTCCCACGTGAGTCAAACTTATCAGGGGATGGTGGCTTTCTTCTGTTTGATTCTTACCTAACCCAATTTATCTGGGTTGAGGTAGTATTTGTTTTTGAATTTCTTTCCACTTTCAAGTAGAGTACTTCATCCTTAGAAAGGGCCTCAAAAGAGTTGATGGGAATGAAATAGGTGACTTTTTTTGTTGTTGTTAGAGTAACTCTTGACTCTTCTCAAAGGAACATCCAAGCCTGAGGGATTTAACTAGTTTCATCTAGGGGAAACTTTCAGGTTCTGTCCCTGTTATTCAGGAAGAAAACTGTGCTACCCATTCCAGGGGTGAGGAAACACTCTCTTCTCCCCTTTCTCAACATTCTTACTCAGCTTGCTTTTTGTGTTTTCTCCTCAACTATTGGCATGCTCTAATAACTTCCTGTCTTGCATTTGAGTGAGCTATGTCTAAGAAACAGACATACAACTACTGTTCCCCACACTGAGGACAGAAAGATATGACACAAAAGGAACCATAAAATAAGAAAGATTCTTTTAGTGACGCTAAGTCCTTTGCAATAAGTATTTAAAATATTTATTGGTTCAAAGTCACACAAAATTTGCTTTCTTGACAATGATTGTATTAAATGTTATTTTTGGTATCAATCAATATGTAAAAAGATATCTCCATGCTAAGCTGATTGGTGAAGTTAGTGTTAAAGTATTACGGGAATATAGCCGGGCGCGGTGGCTCACGCCTGTAATCCTAGCACTCTGGGAGGCTGAGGCGGGCGGATTGCTTGAGCTCAGGAGTTCGAAACCACCCTGAGCAAGAGCGAGACCCCATCTCTACTAAAATTAGAAAGAAATTAATTGGACAACTAAAAATACATAGAAAAAAATTAGCCGGGCATGGTGGCGCATGCCTGTATTCCCAGCTACTCGGGAGGCTGAGGCAGAAGGATTGCTTGAGCCCAG
>NW_012150428.1:25241-25590 GCF_000956105.1 Propithecus coquereli
ATACATGCATTTTTGAAATAATATTACACTCTTAGTAGACTACAGTATAGTGTAATCATAATTTTTATATGCACTGAGAAACAAGAACATGTATGTGACTCACTTTATTGTTGTATTCTGGAATCAAAACTGTAATATCTCTAAGGTGTGCCTATAATGCCATATACTAAAGTATCTAGCACACTTCATGATACAAAAATACAGAAGGTGCTCTTACATTAATTTGTCACTCTGTCTCTAGGCCTACATTCATTTATTTTTTTTACTGACTTACCCAATAATGTACAAACAGCTACTGTGTGTGAGATACTGTTCGAGGTGCTGAGAATCTAGTGGTGAACAAACTGGG
>NW_012150428.1:25703-26050 GCF_000956105.1 Propithecus coquereli
TAGGCAAGACAACTTACCTGACATCTTTTCTTAGGTGTTTCATAGACAAGTGATAAGTAATAACCTCAGTCTAAATCCTGAATCTAGCAGAATGTTATATACTGTATTCTTCTGGGATTATTATATTCTGTCTTAGCTTCACCTCATCTTGTGATGAGACAGACAGACAGACAGACACACACACACACACACATGCACATGCACACACACGGCAATTGTGTTGTTTTTCTTCTTTACTTGACTGTAAATGGAGACTTTTAAAAAAAATTATCTTTGTGTGTCCTATACTTAGATAAGGTCCAACATATAACTGAAACTCAAAATATTTATAAAATGAATTAATCTAG
>NW_012150429.1:0-1297 GCF_000956105.1 Propithecus coquereli
TTGAAAACCATATACCCCCACACCCTCGGGTCCATGGAAAATTATCTTCCATGAAACCAGTTCCTGGTGCCAAAAAGTTTGGGGACCGCTGATCTGTAAGATGCTCATTTCGAATATAGCCATATAGGCAGGTTGAAAGTAAAAGGATGGAAAATAATATATTTTACAAGTAATAATCAAATGAAAGAAGAAACACCTATATTAAAATCAGATAAAGTAGACTTCAAAAAAAGAAAATTACTAGACGCAGAGATGGACATTATATTAACATAATGACAAAAGGGGTCAATCCACCAAGCATACGTAGCAATTCTAAGTATGTGTGCACCAAATACCAGCGCTGCAGCACAGGAGAAGCAAAATCTGATAGCACTCCTTCAACAACTGATAGAACAACTATGCAGAAAAGCAGCAAGGACATAGAAAAACTCAGCAGGATTTATACATTGTTCAATAAAATTCACCCATTTAACCTGTGTAATTCAATGGTTTTTAGTATATTCACAGAGTTGTGCAACCATCTCCACAGTTTTAGAACATTTTCCTCACCTGAAAAAGAAATAGTGATTCCCCCTTTCCTCCCCACAGCCCCTGGAAATGCTAATCTACTTTCCATTTCTATAAATTTGCCTATTCTGGACATTACACATAAGTAGAATCATACAATATGTGGTCTTTTGTGACTGACTTCTTTCAGTTAATATAATGTTTTCAAGGTTCATCCATGTTGTAGCATTTATATCAGAACTTCATTCCTTTTTATTGCCTAGTAATATTTACATTTTATTTATCCATTCATCAGGTGACGGACATTTGGGTGCTGCTGCTGTGAACGTTCATTTAGAAGTTTTGTGTGGATATGTATTGTCATTTGCTAAAATAGATATGTAGGAGTGGAATTGCTAAGCTACATGGTTGTGCTATATTTTGTTAAACTCTGAAACTGTTTTCCAAAGCAACCATACTGTTTTATATTCTCACCAACAGTGTTGGAATGTCTTAATTTCTCCACATCCTTGCCAACACTTGTTATTATCTGCCTTTTTTATGTTAACCATCCTAATGAGTGTGGAGTGGTATCTCATTGTACTTTTGATTTTCATTTTCCTTGTGGCTAATGCTGTTGATGAAAAATTTCATATTCTTGTCGGTCATTTGTTTATCTTCATTGGAGAAATGTCTGTTCAGATCTTTGCCCTTTTAACAATTGAGTTATGTCTTTTATTTTTGAGTTGTAAGAGTTCTTTATGTATTTTGGATATGTGTTTGCTGTTTTTCATGCTATAGTAAATGTTTT
>NW_012150429.1:2676-3127 GCF_000956105.1 Propithecus coquereli
TATTAAAGTCATACACAGCAATGTAGTTTTCTCTTGAAGATTTATAATGACTCTAGACTGTATCTTCAATATAAAACTTAGATAAATAAGTTGATACTAAATGTAATTAAAATACATTTCTTAAATATAAATTCAGAATTTTACTTTGCATATTTTGGCACAAATAGTGTAATGGATCATTACATCAAAGAAGAGTTTTAAAGACATTAAACATCTGTTTTCCTAGGAGAAAATGTCACAAGCAAGACAAATCTGCCCAGAGCGGATAGAAGTAAAAAAATCTGCATCACTTCTAGACAAAGAAATTAATCGCTTAAGACAAAAGATACAGGCAGAACATGCTAGTCATGGAGATCGAGAAGAAATAATGAAGTAAGTGGTTGGTAGCTTTTCTACTTTATTACATTACCCATGCATATTATAAATACATAAAAAATAAATGTTTTATATA
>NW_012150429.1:5942-6319 GCF_000956105.1 Propithecus coquereli
AGGTAATTTTATACAATATTTTTAATAATTTTGTGCATGAAACAAAGTTCATGTACATCGAACCATCAGAAAGCAAAGGTGCTTTCTATCTAAGCCACCCATGTAGACAATCTTTGTTTGTTTGGCATCACCATCATTCCTGACTCTGAATTTATATGCTACCAATAAGCAATCATTTTCTTATTGGTATTTGATATTTCTTATCACTTATGTACTAGTATGTATTGCACATTAAAAAATATGACATAAATATCTGGCATGTGCAGAAAAGATGTATCAGAACTGAAGGGGGAATGGTAGGGTCTTTTTGCCATTGGGAGCACTGAATAAACTATGTTGTGTGTCCGTGTTTTGATTGCAACCCATCATGTGAGGTC
>NW_012150430.1:0-1310 GCF_000956105.1 Propithecus coquereli
AGAAACACATTTTTGTTACCCTTATACTGGGTAACAAATCCTCTATTGCTCTTCTCCATTCAAAACCACAGAAGTTAAGCACTAGTGTGATCAGCCTGTGGTTGAAGTGATGCTACATGGGTGACATAGGTAATGTCTCGCTCACAGTAAGCACAGAATAGATTTCATGATGAGTTCGCTACTCTGTAGGGATAGTCTTTAGTCAGTAGACAAAAAGAACTTACACTGGGTTAAATTGGGTTAACGATGTGACTCATTCATTTATTCATGAATATTCATTCATTTATTCATGAATATTTGTACAAAATATACACTTATATAAAAGATACTTTACTGAACGATTAGGGGCCAATACAAAAATAAGGAAGGAACAATCAGTAACTTAGAGATAGTCTTCCATGAATAAGGTAAGGTAAGAGTCAGGATGAATGCCCAAAATTTATGCTGAAACAAGACATGGGATACTGTGAATAACAATTATGGAGTTAGGATACTGTTTGTAGGTAACGAGAAACCTCAGTTCACACTAGAGGTTCTCAAAAGTTTCGTGTTTGTGGTACATTGTCAGATAGCCAAATTATTGCCAGTTCATGTGAAGATAGCAAGAGATTCAAAACAAGACTTTATAAAATAATTCATAAATACAATTACCACTAGAGTGTAATGGTGGCTCAAAGAGTCGATATGAGTACCACAGTTTTTAGACTGTTCTTGGTAGCTCCTCAGCAATGTGTTGTCACCTTCTGTTTACACTTCATTGCATTATGCCACCTGTTTGATCATGTTCTCTGTTCCCCTTCAGTATAAAACATTTAAATATCCTCTTGTTGATTCATAGATATTTTATTCTATCTCTATAAATACATTAATTATATAGCATTTGCAATTTTCCTCGGTGTATGTTCATCATTGTATTTTTAAATTACTAGTCTCGGTTTTCTGTTTGTGTATTTTCTCTTTCAATATTAGCAGTTTTCCTCAGGTGTCTGACAATCCTTGTTTGTCCACTAAAACTGAGCTGAGACACTTGAAAGTTCTTGGGTAAATCTATGCAGGGAATTGAGACTTGCCCATTTTGGACATCTATAAAGAAGGATCTGGCTGAGCCATTCTGTGGAGACCTCTAAACATGTGTTAGCTCAGGTTTGTTCTTCGGCTTGGTCAGACTCCCAAGAGTCTCCCAACTGATTCACAGCACTCCAGGAATTGAGGGTGCTGTGACTCTCAACACTCATAATGTATACATACTTTTAGAGACCTCTGATGTTTTGTTTGGGAACAGGAATAGGAAATTGGTGCTGCAAATTCCT
>NW_012150430.1:4710-5709 GCF_000956105.1 Propithecus coquereli
AATGGAAATGTAATTATATACAGTTTTAATGCAATATAACTGTACAGTATATAATTATATACAGCTTTTTTCCATTGACTTTAAGATGCCATCACATGTAGGGTGCACCATAATTTTATGTGTATCTGGGCTGGGTATTAAGCTCTTGTCTCTCAGCTCCAGACCCACCCTTCCATGCTCCGCCGTGTCATGCTGGGACTCCAAGCCCACATTTCTCCTTGGCCAGCTGGCTGTGTGTTAGGAGATCGCAGCAGGAATTGTTACAGGAGACAGGAAAGCTGAGGACGAAGGAGGGACCCAATCCCTCCTGTTTGTTTTCTGTTCCTCTCTGTGCCACTGAATCCCTTGTCACATCAATGTGTTGAGAATATTTTCTGCCAGTCCTTGGTTTGCCGTCTTATTTTCTAAACAGTGAATTTTTAATTTTAATGTTGACAAAGTCCAATTGATCAACTTCTCCTTGATTTTTAGTGCTTTGTCTCCTTCCCAAGAAATATTTGCCTATTCCAAGTCATGAAGACAGTCTTCTGTTTCCTTTAGAAAGCCTTATGGTTCTGAATTTTACATTTGGGGCTATGATCCATCTCAAAATAATTCTTGTATATAAAGTTAGAAGTTGAGGCTTTTTTTAAAAAATCATAAACAACTATCTAGTCATTCAAGAACCATTTGTTAATAGAAGTTTTTCTTTCCCACTGAATTGACTTTTCATGTTTGTTGAAAGTCAGTTGACCAGATATGTGTGGGGATATTTCCGTATTTCTGGGACCTTGATTCTCTTTCCATTTTTCTGTCTCTCCTATGCCAATATCACTCTTGGAAAGGTTTAAGGTCTTCACATCCATTCTTGTTCTTCTTTTTCTCCTTCTCCTTTTCATTCCTGTTCCCTTTTTCTATCTCCTTCTCTTTCTCTTTCTTCTTCCCCTCCTTCTATTTCAAGATTGTTTTGTGTATTCGAGATCTGTGCTGTTTAAGATGGTAGCCATCCGTCCAGTGTGG
>NW_012150430.1:9504-12241 GCF_000956105.1 Propithecus coquereli
TGGTAAGGACTCTTCAGGAATCTCATCCTTCATATCAGCCACATGTAGCTATGAAAACCACTAAAAGATTGACTAATTTTTAACACCCTTCCTCCACTCATCTTCAGTCTATGATGTATACCTCATTTTTCAACACTCTGTCAGGGATTTAAAAAAAAAAAACATGGTTGCTTTTTAAATTAGCAGTTTTGCTATTCTTTGGAAATTTATTTAGGCTTCTTTGTGTTCTTAACTCTAAGACTTTTTTTTTTTAAAACTATGATCTTGTAGCTTATATGGTTGTTTTGTTAGATGTTGGTCGCTTGCAATTTTTCACTTTCTAATCAGAAGGAGAAACAGTCTAATAAAAATTTGTCCTGTACATACATTTTTATCTTTAAAATTCTTTCTTATTGGCCGGGCGCGGTGGCTCACGCCTGTAATCCTAGCACTCTGGGAGGCCGAGGCGGGTGGATTGCTCAAGGTCAGGAGTTCAAGACCAGCCTGAGCAAAAGCGAGATCCCGTCTCTACTAAAAAATAGAAAGAAATAATCTGGACAGCTAAAAATACATACACATAGAAAAAATTAGCTGGGCATGGTGGCACATGCCTATAGTTCCAGTTACTCGAGAGGCTGAGACAGAAGGATTGCTTGAGCCCAGGAGTTTGAGGTTGCTGTGAGCTAGGCTGATGCCACGACACTCACTCTAGCCCAGACAACAAAGAGAGACTCTGTCTCAAAAAAAAAAAAAAAATTCTTTCTTATCCTACCTATTTTTCTTCTTTAGCTTTTGTTCTTTACTTTATAATCTCAGACTCCTCTTGGCTAATTGCTTCCTACTTCTATTTCAAAGAGGTCTTTTTTTTGGAATTTATAAAGATGCAAGAAGGTTTTATAAAAATTTTTAAACAATAATATTAATGACCATTTATCAAGCATTTACTGTGTGAGGCCCTATGTGAGGCACTTTATCTGAATTACTTATCAAAATCTTAGTAAATATGAGGTATTCATTATTATTCCTACTTTTTGAAATTGTAAACTGAGGCATAGAGCCATTAAATTGCATTCTTAAGGTCTTATTGTTAAGTTAGTATATAGTATACTTAGGATTCTAACAAAAGTTTGTCTAATTTTAAGTCTTGTGTCTTCAAACACATACTATATTACTTCCTAGAATTCTTCCTTCTGGGTTTTTAATTCAGAAATCTTTTTTAATATCTGAATCTTTGGAATGTCCTTCCATTTTCTTTCCAGTTAAACCAAAATGATATGTTAATTTTATTATTGTTACTGTTGTTTGTTCACTGTCTAATGTAGTCTTTGCCAAAGAGTGAGCATGGATTTGCCTCACTCTTCCACAAATTATGTTTAAATCCCCTTCTCAGAGACCACTGTCTGTATCTCTTGGCCCAATTCTGTTCTGACGGATCTTCTTTTGTATCAAACTCCCAAAGTTCATGTGTTGGAAACTTAATCCCTAATTCAACAGTGTTGAGAGGTGGGGCCTTTAAGAGGTCATTAGGTCATGAGAGCTCTGCCCTCATGAATGGATTAATGCCATTATCCAGGGAGTGGGTTCCTTATAAAAGGATGGATTCAGCCCCCTTCCTTCTCTCTCTTGCCCATGTGATGCCTTCTGCCATGTTATAATGTAGTGAGAAGGCCATGGCCAGATGTGGCCTCTTGATTTTGGGTTTCCCAGCCTCCAGAACTGTGATAAAATAAATGTCTATTGTTTATAAATTACTGAGGCTCAGATATTCTGTTACAGCAGCACAAAACAAATTAAGAAACATATCCTCTGCCTCCCTCTCTATTACTCTGTATATATTGAGTACCAGAAAGCACTAATATGGAGGCTCTCTGTCTCCACTCCTGCATGCATGGCTTTACTTGTGGGAATTATACTTTGCATTAAGCCACAGCCATTTGCCTTTATTGAAATGTAGTTTTAGACATAGCAATTTCTAATCACATACAGAAAGAGAGATTTAGCCTTTCCTCAAAAACAAAAGCCCATTTATCAGACTGCAATATCTAGTTTAGTACATAATGTACTATGTAGACAAATGTACTATTTCTGTTTTTGCTTTGTTTTGTTTTGTTTTGTTTTTTTGAGACAGGGTCTTGCTCTGTTGCCCAGGCTGGAGTGCAGTGGCACAATCACAGCTCACTGCAACCTCAGACTCCTGGGCTCTTCCCGCCTCAGCCTCCTGAGTTGCTGGGACTACAGGCACAAACCACCATGCCCAGCTAATTTTTTATTTTTTTGTAGAGACTGTTGCTCAGGCTGGTCTCAAACTTCCAGGCTCAAGCGATCCTCTTGTCTTGATCTCTCAAAGTGCTAGAGTTAGAGGTGTGAGTGAGCGCTCTGGCCAAGATGTATTATTTCTTAATGGCTCTTGGTTGATGAAAGTGGGCAGAAAATGTATTAGCTTTCAAGTATCAACAGGTAAGGTGAGGCAACACTGTAATTTTGAATTAAGTTTCAACATCTCTAAAGAAATCAAAAATTTCCCATAATAATATATACTAATCATGTTTTCTATGTAGATTTAAGTTTTTCTTTTCATGTATTATTATAAATATTTTAGCAAACGTATGGAAAAGCTGAATACCTGACTGCTAACTAAATGGTATTTTAAACCAAAAGCTCTGAATTAATAACTAAAGACGATTTTTCTAAGTTGGTCTGAAAACTCAC
This sequence comes from Propithecus coquereli, assembly GCF_000956105.1. NCBI lineage: Eukaryota > Metazoa > Chordata > Mammalia > Primates > Indriidae > Propithecus > Propithecus coquereli. The sequence continues at coordinate 12,193 of NW_012150430.1, forward strand.
TGAAGATCTCTGACTAAAGGCTTTCAAAAATTCGCTTTAGCAATGAACC
>NW_012150430.1:12291-13681 GCF_000956105.1 Propithecus coquereli
TTCTGTCAATTTTAAGAATTTGCATTTTTCAGGGAATTTGTTCATTTAATCAAAGTTGTCATACTTACAGTCTAAATATGTTCATCATTTTCCCTGTTCTTTTTGTGTTTATAAGCTATGAAATGATCTTCTTTTATTTAATTCCTGATATTGGTATTTTCTGTTTATTCTCCTTTTTTTCATCAGTCTTGCTTTGATTTTAAATTTTTTTTGTTCTTTTCAAAGAAAAACTTTTAACTTTGTTGATGTTCTTTTTATTTCTCTCTTTTCAAATGTATTGATTTTTATTATTTAAAAAATATTTCCATTCTTCTTTTATAGTTTCCAACCTTCTCATGAAATTCTCTGGTTAGGTACACAGCAGAGCCATCCTTTCTACTAAATCATTTATTATATTTATTTTAGTCTTTGTCTGATGATTCCAACTTCAAGGTCATCTCTCAGTCTTTTCCAATGGCCTGTTTTCTCTTTTAACCATGTGCCATTTATTTGCTTCATTCTTCATGTTTCATGTAATTTTTGATTGTATGCTGGACATTTTGTATATAAAAATAGTAGAGACTGAATAAATGATATCTATTCCCCAAAATGGCAACCCCTTCTTCTCTCAGAATGCCAATGTGGGCAACTATAATCTTGCGTAGAGTGGAATTCTTTCTGGTCTTTGCTTAAGTTTTAACTACATTCAGTTCACTACTTCTTCACATATTTGGAGGTACCCAGTAGAAATTTCCCTTTGGGAGGGCTTGGAATCTGAACATCAGCAACATTCCAGAACTCTATTTTTCACAGTTGAGCTAACACCTTTCTGAATTAATTGTCAGAGATTTCTTCCTGTTTTCTAGCCTAGACTCCAGATTTTTGAGTCACTGAGGATTTCCTTTTGCATTTTATTCTTCCACTAAATTTCTGTGCCTTGGGAGATTCCTTGCCACTCTACTGTCCTCCAGGATTGGGTAGATCACTTCAGTCTGCCCAACAAAGACCCAGAAAGCCTTGATGAAAGTTGTCTCAGCTATTATACCCTGACTTTTGGAGGGTGGCTGTAGTGCACAAAATGTAGGCCAGGGCTATCACCCCTTCCGCTGCCCTACACCCAACCTGTCACAGCCTGCTTTGCACTTGTTGAGGTCCAATTTGCCATGATGAAATTTCTCTTGCTACCCTTTCCTTGGGGAAGACACTACGTCTCTCTCAGATCTTCTTCCTTGATCCTTAGCTCTTGGCAAACTACCCTGAGGTACATGCTTAGGGTTGATGAGTAGAGTTAGTTGGGAGGTGGAAACTCTCTCAAATGGTAAGGACTCTTCAGGAATCTCATCCTTCATATCAGCCACATGTAGCTATGAAAACCACTAAAAGATTGACTAATTTTTAACACCCTTCCTCC
>NW_012150430.1:15061-15821 GCF_000956105.1 Propithecus coquereli
GTTTATAAATTACTGAGGCTCAGGTATTCTGTTACAGCAGCACAAAACAAATTAAGAAACATATCCTTTGCCTCTCTCTCTATTACTCTGTATATATTGAGTACCAGAATGCACTAATATCGAGGCTCTCTGTCTCCACTCCTGCATGCATGGCTTTACTTTTGGGAATTATACTTTGCATTAAGCCACAGCCATTTGCCTTTATTGAAATGTAGTTTTAGACATAGCAATTTCTAACCACATACAGAAAGAGAGATTTAGCCTTTCCTCAAAAACAAAAGCCCATTTATCAGACTGCAATGTCTAGTATAGTAGATACAAATGTACTATTTCTGTTTTTGCTTTGTTTTGTTTTGTTTTGTTTTGTTTGAGACAGGGTCTTGCTCTGTTGTCCAGGCTGGAGTGCAGTGGCACAATCACAGATCACTGCAACCTCAGACTCTTGGGCTCTTCCCGCCTCAGCCTCCTGAGTTGCTGGGACTACAGGCACAAACCACCATGCCCAGCTAATTTTTTATTTTTTTGTTGAGACTGTTGCTCAGGCTGGTCTCAAACTTCCAGGCTCAAGCGATCCTCTTGTCTTGGTCTCTCAAAGTGCTAGAGTTAGAGGTGTGAGTGAGCGCTCTGGCCAAGATGTATTATTTCTTAATGGCTGTTGGTTGATGAGAGTGGGCAGAAAATGTATTAGCTTTCAAGTATCAACAGGTAAGGTGAGGCAACACTGTAATTTTGAATTAAGTTTCAACATCTCTAAAGAAAT
>NW_012150430.1:15871-17901 GCF_000956105.1 Propithecus coquereli
ACTTCATTGCATTATGCCACCTGTTTGATCATGTTCTCTGTTCCCCTTCAGTATAAAACATTTAAATATCCTCTTGTTGATTCATAGATATTTTATTCTATCTCTATAAATACATTAATTATATAGCATTTGCAATTTTCCTCGGTGTATGTTCATCATTGTATTTTTAAATTACTAGTCTCGGTTTTCTGTTTGTGTATTTTCTCTTTCAATATTAGCAGTTTTCCTCAGGTGTCTGACAATCCTTGTTTGTCCACTAAAACTGAGCTGAGACACTTGAAAGTTCTTGGGTAAATCTATGCAGGGAATTGAGACTTGCCCATTTTGGACATCTATAAAGAAGGATCTGGCTGAGCCATTCTGTGGAGACCTCTAAACATGTGTTAGCTCAGGTTTGTTCTTCGGCTTGGTCAGACTCCCAAGAGTCTCCCAACTGATTCACAGCACTCCAGGAATTGAGGGTGCTGTGACTCTCAACACTCATAATGTATACATACTTTTAGAGACCTCTGATGTTTTGTTTGGGAACAGGAATAGGAAATTGGTGCTGCAAATTCCTGAGTACTTTTAGAATTTGTGATACAATCAGGTGGTCTCCTGTTCCCACAACTAGCTTCTTCCCTCTCGCCTCCCAGAATAGAGCCATGGATCTTTCTGCTTCTCAAAGTTCAAATTCATTAATTAATTTTTGCCATCATCTTCTTTCTCATTTTTTTTTTGTGATTCTTTGCTTTATAACATAGTGACAATGACAAGAGGCACACACACACATGCACATACTCCCAGTCACTCCCAGTGCATTTTTATGGGGGGAATAGAAAAAAAGTAAATATGTATTTTAAATCCTGGGAATCTTTTCCAGGTTTCTACATTAGGTTTTGATTATATAGGTGATACAAGAATGGGACTTTCCACATGTGGAATAGCACAGGCTAGGGGCCCTGCCTTCTTATGGATGCTGTTGTCATTTGTATCTGAAAGATTGTTTATGCATAAAACTCAGTTCTATCTTCTCCTCTGACTATGAGACGCGTGACCTCAATTCCCAGTTTACATAGGAAGACCTCATAACCTAGTATGAAGTGGCATCCATCTGATTCAAATGCCCTTGCTAGGGGGGGAACCCCTTCTATTCCCAGTGTCTAGATATTTCATATTACAGTTTTTGAACGTCAATTTGTATTTGCACATTGTGAAAATATATATATATACTTCATTTATCAATTGTATACGTTTGTTGTAGGAGTGGAGGTTCTTCATGCTAGCTCAATTCTTCATCTTAATTGCAGTTTTCTTGCTGTTAAAATACATTAAAAATCGACACAATTTCTAATGCCAACTCAATTATTAGGCAGACAATAACTTAGGAATGGGGCAAATTTGCCATGTGTGAATAGATGACACTTGCATTTATATTTTCAATCCACTCTTATATATTCGTGTTGCTGCTGGTAGCACGGAGGAGCACGGCAGCGCGAACTCACTGTTAACTTCAGTCTGCTAGATCTTCCTGATACTTTTCTACTTAGCTAATGACATTCATGCCATTCTCTGCTTTGTGTCTTGGGTTGCCTGCTTTTCATCCTAGATTATCTTTCCAATCAGTAATTTTAAGCATCTTTACTCTTTTATCACTAATAAATACTTTCATCATTAGTTTCTGGATTATCTCCAACATTTCTACTGTTCTATTAATCAGCTGCCAAAACTGGAGTAAGGCACACGGGTACACATGGACTAGAATGACAAAGCGGACGGAAGGAGGGATTCTCACGTCCTTGCATTTCCTCAGCAGTCTCTTAAAAAATGTCTTTGTTTTTATTGATAGATTAAAATGTTCAGCCAACTATGTTCACGCCTTTCATCATGACTGGTTTTGATGTTTCACAATTATATCTGCATGGGGAGTTATCTGTTAAAATCCTGCACAGTGCTTTCAGTGGGAAAAGAAGACACATTTAGATAATTTGATGAAAGACTGACCCACAGCTTGTGGGAATCACATATATCCTCTCAGTTCACCCCCAATC
>NW_012150430.1:19873-20954 GCF_000956105.1 Propithecus coquereli
TTGCATGTTAACTAGTTTGCTTGTAGATTCCTTTATATTCTTTATGAATGCAATAATGTTTTCATCAAATAAAGACAATTTTACTTCATTTTCTTCTATTCTTTATGCTTTTAATTTTTTTCTTACATTATTATAAAGGCTATGACATAATATGGTAATTTTAAGAGGAAATCATTCAATCTTTTCCCACAAAGTAGAGGAGTCCAAGGATATTTTGTAGGTATTTTTTTGTTGGCCTTTATAAGATCGATGAAACATCATTTTATTACTAGTTTTCTAAGAGTTTCTATTATGAGTGGATGTTGAATTTTATCAAATACTTTTCCTGCATCTATTGAGATTATCATATGCTTTTCTCTTTTGTTGTATTAATGTAATGTATTATGTGTATTGACTTTTAATTATTAAACCACCTTACATTCCTGGAATAAAATCCACTTTTTCATGATGTATTAACTTTTTGTATATTGATAAATTTTGTCCGTTATTTAGGTTGGTGCAAAAGTAATTGTGGTTTTGGACCTGTAAATTTTAAATCATTATAACTAGGCTCAAGCACATCTTTATTAATCAAAATAGGAACCATTACAATCAACATATTTTTGCCAATGAGAAATAAGTTTGTTTATTCCTGCAGTTTAAAAATCCATGCTTTGGGATTCCATGAATTCTTGGAAAGCATTTTCTATGTCCTCTTGGTTGAGGAAGTGTTTCCCCTGCAAAAAGTTGTCAAGATGCTTGAAGAAGTGGTAGTGGGTTGGCAAGAGGTCAGGTGAATATGGCAGATGAGGCAAAACTTCATAGCTCAATTCGTTCAACTTTTGAAGTATTGGCTGTGCGATGCACAGTCGGGCATTGTCATGGAGAATTGGGCCCTTACTATTGACCGATGAGGGCTGCCGGTATTGCAATTTCTGGTGCAGCTCCTCAATTTGCTGAGCATACTTCTCAGATGTAATGGTTTCTCTGGGATTCAGAAAGCTGTAGTGGATCAGACTGGCAGCAGACCACCAAACAGTGACCATGACCTTTTTTTGGTGCAAGTTTGGCTTTGGGAAGTGCTTTGGAGCTTCTTCTTGGT
>NW_012150430.1:29514-30073 GCF_000956105.1 Propithecus coquereli
CTTATTGTTAAGTTAGTATATAGTATACTTAGGATTCTAACAAAAGTTTGTCTAATTTTAAGTCTTGTGTCTTCAAACACATACTATATTACTTCTTAGAATTCTTTCTTCTGGGTTTTTAATTCAGAAATCTTTTTTAATATCTGAATCTTTGGAATGCTCTTCCATTTTCTTTCCAGTTAAACCAAAATGATACGTTAATTTTATTATTGTTACTGTTGTTTTTTCACTGTCTAATGTAGTCTTTGCCAAAGAGTGAGCGTGGATTTGCCTCACTCTTCCACAAATTATGTTTAAATCCCCTTCTCAGAGACCACTATCTGTATCTCTTGGCCCAATTCTGTTCTGACGGATCTTCTTTTGTATCAAACTCCCAAAGTTCATGTGTTGGAAGCTTAATCCCTAATTCAACAGTGTTGAGAGGTGGGGCCTTTAAGAGGTGATTAGGTCATGAGAGCTCTGCTCTCATGAATGGATTAATGCCATTATCCAGGGAGTGGGTTCCTTATAAAAGGATGGATTCAGCCCCCTTCCTTCTCTCTCTTGCCCATGTGATGCC
>NW_012150430.1:30123-32607 GCF_000956105.1 Propithecus coquereli
AAAACTATTCTCATTTTTATTTAGTTACACTTAGCACCATTCCAGAAATAAAATGAGTCAACTTACAAAATATTTACAAATGAATGAAATCAACAACAACTAGTGAGTAGTTATGGCAAAGTTAAAAAGAGCATAAACCTAGGGATAAGGTTACAATAAGAAATTCACCTTATAATAGCCTACACATACTATTGATGAACTATGAGTGTAATCTGTTGTGACAGTCAGTGTCCTTACAACAAATATAAACCATTTACTTAGGAGAAAATTAGCTTTTCTTGCTACTAGAAAGAATGAAAATTCTCCCATGAGCCTTCCTAGGGAAGACTTTGTATGATGTAGTGAACATTATCACATTTTACCCCTCATTGCAAGCAAATGTCATACTATCAAAACCCTTTGGTAAAAGCAGGTACAAGAAACACAAAATGACACTGTGAATTTGCTTCTTTGTAAGGATATGGTCTAATACAGGGATAACGTTTAAAATGCAAAGTGAATGCCGGGCAGTGGATTGGTTAGATGCCCTCATTTCTCAGATCCAAGTGTCAGAGAGGAGTTGTGAGATTAAGATTATAATCTCTGGCAAAAACCTGGTGTGCACATATTTTATGTTAATATGTAAGGATTTATCCATAAATTTTGACCCCAATAATGAAAGTGGAGAGGGTTAAACAGAACTATTCCATTATGGAATCAAGGTATCCTAACAGTGTGCCTTAGGGCATGGCTAAGATTTTTTTTTTTTTTTCCTGAAAATAGTTCTGGGTAATTTACAAACACAAAGGTTTTTCTTTGTCATTATTTGGAATTATTCACAAAGTGACAAGCAAAACAACTGGGGAGAAAAAACAACTGACAACATTCAAAACCTTACCACGAAATAAAAACCTCACAATATTTAAAACTCTTTTTAGAGCTACCTACAATGATGTAGTAATATATTTTTATAATTTTAAATGTAAATACTATATTTCCTAAAGCAATTCTTTGTTTGTATTCTAGCTATACCTAGCCCCTGTGTGACTTAGAGTCCTTAATCTTTAGGAACAGACCCGTACATAAAACGTGCATTATTAATGTCTTTCTATCTCTTCCCCAAATTCATATTGATTATGCCATATGTTGTGAAGAATCATTGATCACTTAACTTATCAATTCTTTATGCAGAGTGATGAAGTCCAGTCCATAAATCTATGGCAGTAAATTTGTTAGTCCAATTTTTTTTTTTTTTTACAGGAACTTTCTAGCATTCAAGTTAATGAAGAACTTTATTGTGCCCGTTTCCAAACAATCCCATTTACTGACAGCCAGGCATTGATTGGGTGTGTCTCCCTTTAAATCTTTGGATTGCCTGCAGTTGAATGATCTAGGCATCAGCAGAGTGCACTTTAATTAGCCTTGAGGAAATCACAGTGGGGAGGAAGTAAGTTGGCTTGTTATTTTTCTGTTTGTACTAAGGGCAAATAAAAGCATGTAATTGGATTTTAAAAAGCATTGTCAGTCCTCTAGAGTATGCCCCGTTTACAGTTATGATTGCCTTACCTGAGTGTCGCACCTCGCCCAAAAGGCCTTTTCCAGAGTCTGAAAGGTGTTGCTCCAGGAAGACTGTATTTACATTGTGCCCCTGCTGTCTACACCTCCACATTATGCACTTAAAAAGAAGGCCTGCCATGTTAATCGGTATCACTGTGGGTCCAGAGCTGCGTTCCCAGTGCTGATACACCACCGTGTTTCCCACTCCGAGCTGCAATAACAGAGAAAGGAAAATCAATGATGAATAAAAGTTACAGGGTTCTATTTGGGAGAGTGAGCAATTTAGATGTTTCTCTATACTTCATACAACTCACAAGGGTATAGAAAAGAAAACTAACTCATATCCTCTTGGGCACAATAGCTAGTATTGTTTTCTTTCATAGAATGTCAGTCTCAGTTGGAGAAGATTCAAGAGAATATATATAAAATCACATAGCAAAACATATTTTGAACACTTAGATAAAAAATCATTCACATTAGGAAAGAATCAGTAGCACCTCCTTCCCCACCACCTCACCTTTTTGATCTCTCACTTCTAAGTCGTAAGCATAAAACGTAGGTATGCTCTATATTTGTTGGAACAAAACATTTAGGACTAATATTTCTGTGAAACAATTTCTTTTGGATTTACTCTCATGAGACGAAAAGAGAGGTTTTCTTCTAAAGAAAATGTTTGAATTGAATGATGTAGGAAGATCTTTGAGGGATTAATATTTTTTAAAATGTGAAAATCAGGCATAAAAGGAAAAGAAAGCTACAGACCGATATCCCTTAAGAAGAAACATGCAAAAATACTTAGCAAAACATTAAGAAGTAAAATCCAGCAATACCCTAAAAATAATATTATGTAATGGCCAAGTAGAGTTTACCCCAGGACTGCAAAGTGAGTTTAATGTTTGAAAATCAATCAGTGTAATTCACTGTATTTAAAGAATACAGGACAAAATG
>NW_012150430.1:34768-39174 GCF_000956105.1 Propithecus coquereli
ATACACAAATGAATAGATACAAATTATGGTATATATATATATAGAACTGAATATTATTCAGCAATTAAAAAAAGGAAAGAAATACTGGTATATGCAACACACAGATGAATCTCAAATGTATGCTGAACAAAAAAATATCTAAACCCAAACGAACACAAGCCCGTATTTGATATTCTGTTTCCCAATGTGGTAAGGAATGCATTGTTGACGAAGCACCAGCATCGTGGAGAAGCTTTGGTACATGTCCTCTCTAGGCATGCCTGACTCTGCACTGAGTTATGTTAGTCACTATGAGCTTTACAGAAATCCAAACTAGTGGTTGTGGGGTGGAAATCATCGTCTTAATGAGTGGCAGGGCCAGATAGTGTCAGAGTGACTGCTCTGTAAAGAGCTAAAGACATGGCTGATAGACTATGGTGTTCCTAAGTGTGTTACATTGTCTATGTAACCAAAAGAAATTAAAGATGTATAATGAAAGGCTCTGATTAACTGCCCAAATAAAGGTTTCCAATCTTAAATCAATTCTCAGAGTGGAAATAACCGTTTATTGAACAGCACATCACTCTACTATATTAATGGTACACTTATCATTTTGACCAGGAGGCAAGAAGTAGAAAATATGTTTGAAGTCTCAGTAAGATAAATGTTCTCTAGAGAGTAGCAGATAAAACCTAAAAGATTTAGGGATCCAAAGGTTACATCTGAGTTAGGGCACGAGCAGTGCCAGAGGGCACAGGTAAATTACGTGAGTCGATTCCCAAGAGCGATATGCCATTTGTCGCTATTGCACTGATGTCTCTCCCTAGCATGCACCCATACCCTCATGGGGAGTCCGTTGTGCAGGCTGACGGAGGAGGAATAATTTGGTTCATGGGTGAGTTAGCACAGTATGTGAACACAGCCACAAAGGGACTGCCACTGTGCAATGGTCCCATTTGGCTGTGGCCTTGAAAGATAGCCCTGAGAGCAAGACTCTCAGCAGACTGAGCGTTGGGCTGGTCACCCATTTTATTCTGATCATTCGTTTTATGCACGAAGAGAAATGGCCTAAAATAAGAATATGCATAGACAGTGGCAAGCGGCTTATCTGTTTAGTCTAGAACTTGAAAGAAGAAAGATTGAAAAACGGAGGACAAGAAGATTTGAGGAAAAGACCTGTGAATGGATTGAGCACAAAGCAGAAAGATCTTTATACCCCATTTTTTAACACCCATCCAGGATAACCCACCATGTAAAAGGTGGTAAACAACCAACTGGCCTGAAGACTTGGCCAGCTGACCTTGGCAGCCTCTGTCATAGACCACCTTAGTGCTGGAACAATCAGTTCTTAAAAGGAATAGTCATGCTAAGCAGAGTTGGAGGCTCTGTCTGGATCTAACTTCATAAACTTCATCACAATAAAGCTATGCTAACTATTATTGAAGCTGAATTTTCAACCTGCTAGTAACAGAGACCAATTATGAGCACCCCTGATATGTCACCATCTCTAACAGAGTCTAACAAATTATTTGGTGGCAAGTTAATTACATTAAATGCTTCTATCCTAGAAGAGGCATCAATTTGTTTTGACTGTGAATGACAGATTTTGAGGGTATGGATTTGCCTTTGCTGCCTGCGGGAAAGGAAGCAGAACCCACTGAGCACTTGTAGAGTACTAGATTCATCAACACGGGATCTTGTATAACATTTTTTCAGACCAGTGGGCTCATTTTATAGCCAAGGAGCTCTGGCAGTGAACACACCAGTATGGGATCCTTGGATCCCATCATCCTGTGCTCATTAGGAAGAATACATATGTCTGACAAACTACTGGGGAGATAGAAATACTTTTCTCTCCACCGCTTTAGGTTCTGTGGCTCTGGAAGTCTTATTTCTTCTGCAAGGGATAGGGCTAAAATCCTATTTAAGTATAAGCTTTGTTTGCCATCTGTTCATTTGAGGCTCCTCATGCAAAGGGACTATCAGGGAAAGAGAGGAATCACCACACTGGTAGGGGTGATTGACCCTGATCTGATCAGAGGAAGGAGAGCTGCTATGACACAAAGTGGAGGGGGAGGCAAGAATCACTTTGGCACTTGGGTGATCCCTTGAGTGTCTCTTGGTATTCTGCTGACCAATTTTAATGGTAACCAGACCACGGCAGCAGCCACAGTCTAAGTATATGCTGACCATGGTCGCAGACCTTTCAGTGATGAAGTTCTGTGTTGCTCCATTAGCTAAGACACCCTGAACAGCAGAGGAACTAGCAGAATGTGAGAGAAATCTAGAATGGGAAGTAGAGAAGAAAGATGGTATCAGTCGCAGCCCTCAGATGAGCTGCAGCAGTGAGAGCTGTGTCCCATCCACCTCAACTCATGTATGTTGCCCTAGGAAAGGAGACCATACCAAATACAGGAAAAGCACTTCTCAGAGAGGCCGACCTTCCCATGAGAAGTAAATCCATCCTAGCGGCACAGAGAAATTGCAGAGCCCACAGTTGTGTGTGCTGCCCACATCCCTTCTCAGGACTGAGCATGCATTTGCCCAGCAATATGTTCCTCTGCAAGCATTAGCCTCAGCCTAAAAAAACTGCCTTGCCAAAGGTTAAAACCTCTCTCTGGGATTAGTCCACAGTCAATATCTGGTTGGTGTAGGGACACAAAGACCTAAGACCCTTGTCTTAATTTGGAACAACTCTGAAAGGCCATCCTAGCTCCAGAACGCCCTGTGGGAGCAGCTGAAAAGTCTTTTGTAAATGAATTGCAGTTCAACGTATCCTTCTGCTTGGACCTGCTGCCTTCATGTACTTACAGGTGTTGTTACTGAGTGACCGCCTCGATACCTTACCTGCACACGAATCTCCATCTTAGGCTCTGGTTTTAGGGATCTGAATGAAAAAACAGAGCATATGGGAGGATTGCACTTTCCAGACTCTTACAATTAGGTAGAGGCACTTGGCTAGTTTAGGCCAATAAAAATGAGTTTAGTTGAAGAGCGTCACTTCCTGGCTGAGATAATACAAAGCCCCTAAAGGATTCTTTGGTCCTTCCGGAGTTTGGCTCCCATTTTTGTCCTAGGTACCATGAAATACACTTGAGTTTTTTATAGTACATTTCTTTTTTCTGTTTACATTTATTTAACTGGATTTCTCTGTGACCAAAAGTGAGCAATAAGATTAACTGCCTCATGTTCTGTGGCTTAACTTAGTACCAGGAGATAATTTATATAGGAGAAGAAATTAGTGTCTTTATTTTTCTCTGTGTTGTTTTTTCTTGGATCATTAATGAGGAAGACTGCCTCTTGGTCAGTGACCAATAGTTTGCTATTGATCAGACCCTTAAGATCAACATGTCCCCGCCAAGACTTTCTTGTGGGCTTAGGCTATACCATCCAATATAAATTATGAGAACACTTGGCCCCATTTAAACTTGGTTTTACTTCAACCAAAGTTACTATGTGACCTTAATGCCTTTCTTCATTCTGCTACACAGGGGTCACCACTGTGAGATTTATTTGATTTTGCAGCCTGGCTAATTAATTTGTTCATTCTGTGCACTCAGCATCAGCACTGCTTTTTGGCGCAGTGCTACTAAAGCAATAGATTAATTTACATGGTACAATGCATTTAGAATAATCATTACCCCATAGAATTGTTATTGCTTGAATTCTAAAGAGAGAGAAGATGTTTCTCCACTGAGATAAAAATTTCCATTGCTGTTTTCCTTGGGAAAAAAAAGAAAAGAAAATTGCGTCTAAATGTTTTGAACGGGAGATCCTTTTAGAACTTTTAATTTAATTATACTGGTTCTAATGCAGTATTTTGCTGACTATCCTGGGCAAATAAATTTGAGTTGCAAGGACTAGAAACCCACCTAAAGATATTTTAAATAAGGGGTATAGAGAAATCTAGAAATGTATGGCAGGCAAACAAGTACAGATAATTTCATTGAGAAAAGCCACCAGGATCACGTTTCTATTTCCCAATTCTCAGAACTGCTCCTATCTTTTTCAAGCCATTTGTACGTCTCTGTCCTTTGTTTTATTTTTTATCTCTGGACAAATGGCTTCTTACTATCCTTCATCTGTGTGGACATGGCCCATTATGGCTTACCACAAAAAGGCAGCCTAAGCCCCTTAATCTTTGATGTTATTAGCTCAGCCACCCATTGTCCATCAACATCTGCACATGAAACTGATAGAATTAACTTGGCTCAGGTGAGGACCACAGCCCCGTTGGCTACAGGTAGTCAGGGAGGTGGGTCATAGATTGTAACAGGCTCCCTAAGTCCAGTTCTTCAACAGTGACATTTTGTGGGCAGGAATGCCCAAATTATGTCTGTTACCCTGCTCCAAAATTTGTCAAATTTTCTGGGCTCCAGCTATAAAATAAAAATGCTTTTATTACTTAGTTTACAGCTGGTTTCAAT
>NW_012150430.1:39224-40693 GCF_000956105.1 Propithecus coquereli
CTCCTTGGCTTCCGAAAGTGCTGGGATTATAGGAATGAGTTACTGTGCCCAGTCCAATGCCATTTTTAATATCACCAAAACTACAAAATAGGGCCAAATTTAATAAACTATATAAGAGCTATACACCTAAAATTGCAAAATGTTGTTGTAAGAAATGAAAAGAAACCTAAAAATAAATAGAGAGATAAGCCATGATTACAGATTGAAAGATTCAGTATTGTTAAGGTATCAGTCTCCCCACATGGGTCTATACCTTCCATGCAATCTCAATCAATATTCTAGCAGCCTTTCTTTTTCGGGGAGAAATTGGGAAGCTAATTTTAAAATTTGTTGAGGAATGGAAAGGGTCTGTAATAGTCTAATTTTTTTTTGAAAAGAACAAAGTTAGAGAGCTTATACTACTTGATTTTAAGGCTTTCTTTTACAGCATAGTAATCAAGTTGTAAGGGTAGACATGTGGGTTGAGGGAACAGAATAGAGTGTCTTGAACTTGACCACACATATATGTTTAATTGAGTTCCTAAACAGTAATTATGATAATTCAGTGGGGGAAAGGGTAGACTTTTTAACAAATGGGTCTGGGACAACTGAGTATTGATATGGAAAAATGAACTTCACTTACCCCAGGCAATGAACAACAATGATTTTAAAATTGATTATAATCCTAAATATAAAAACTAAAACTGTAACTTTTAGAAGAAATCATGAGACAATCTTTGTGACTTTAGGTTAGGCAGAGTTTTTTTTTAGACAGGACACAAACCAGAAAAAATAAATTGATAAATTGTACCTCTTCAAAGTTAATAACTTGTGTTCTTTAAAAGACACCATAAAGAAAATATAAGGCAAATCATATGTATTTGTGTGTGTGTGTGTGTGTGTATGTGTGTGTATCTCAAAGGCCTTATATTCATAATATATAAACGACCCTTCTAACTCAATTAAAAAAAGACTCTCCCCATCACAGTGGGCAAAAGATTTGAACAAATACTTCACAAAAGAAGATGCACATATGGCCAATGAGCACATGAAGCAATGTTCAATACCAATAATCATCCAGGAAATCATACTAAAACCATAATGAGATATTACCACATACTCATTAGAATGACTAAAATTAGAAAGGCTTACAGTACCAAGTGCTGGTGAGAATATGCAGTAATTAGAATACTAATACATTGCTGCTGGGAATGTATTAATAGTAAAATCACTTTGAAAAACAGTTTGCCACTTTTATTTTTATAAACAGTTAAATATATACCCCTTGTCATATAAACCAGCAAATACACTCCCTGGTGTTTCCTTAAGAGAAATGAAAACATATGTATACACAAAAGCTGTGTATAGGGATATTCATAGATGCTTAGTCTTAATACCTCAAAACTGGAAATAACCCACCAATACATACACAAATGAATAGATAAAAATTATGGTATATAAACCAGCAAATACACTCCCTGGTGTTTCCT
>NW_012150430.1:53583-54956 GCF_000956105.1 Propithecus coquereli
CAAAATAAAACCACATTTATTGAAAACATATTTTCCCATGCAAATAGGCTTAACCGAACTATTTCTTATTACTATTTCCTTTCTTTAATAACAGCTTTATTGAGATATAATTCACACACACCATAAAAATGGATCATTTTAACATGTACAATTTAGTTTTCTTTAGTACATTCACATATATTCCCATAGTCACAGAGTTGTACAGCCACCACCACAATCAATTTTAGAACTTTTGTTTGCCTTAAAAAAGATACTCATTAACAATCACTCCATATTTCCTCCATTCCTTAACCCCTGGCAACCATTAGTCTACTTTCTGTCTTTATTGATTTGCCAATTCTGGGTATTTCATAAGAATGGGATCCTATAATAGGTAACATTTTGTGTTGGAATTCTATCACTTAGCATATTTTTAGGATTTATCCATGTTGTGGAATGTGTCAGTACTTGATTTCTTCTTGTGGCTGTTATGGTATGTATGACTACATTTTGTTTATCCACTCCTCATTTGGTAGACGTTTGGGTTATTTTCACTTTTTGATTATTGAGAAAAATGTTGCGTGAACATTCATGTAGAAGTTTTTTTGTGGACATATGTTTTCAATTCTCTTTGGTATATATCTAGGAGTAGAATTTCTAGGTCATATGTTTAACTTTCGAGGAACTGCCAAATTGTTTTCCAAGTCAGTTTCACTTATTTACATTTTCACCAACAATTCATTAGGGTTCCAGTTTCTCCACATTGTCGCCAACACTTGTTTTCCATCTGTTATATCAGTCATCCCAGGGCGTGTGAAGTGGTGTCTCATTATTGTTTTGACTTACATTTCCTGAATGACTAACGATGCTGAGAATTTTTTCATTTGCTTTCTGTCCATACGTCTTGTTTGGAGAAATGCCTATTCAAATTCTTTCCCCAGTTGATAGTTGGATTATTTGCCTTTTACTGTTGAGATTGAAGAGTTCTTTATGTATTCTGGATACAAGTCCTTTATCAGAGAGACAATTTGCAAATATTTTCTCCCATTCTATGAGGTTTTTTTTCACTTTCTTGATGAGGTCCTTTGTAGTGCAAACATTTTTAATTTTAATGAAGTCTAATGTACCTATTTTTTTCTTTTGTCACTTGTACTTTTATTGTCATAGCTAAGAAATTATTGATTGACCCAAGGTCACAAATATTTGTACCTATTTTTTCTTTTGTTTTATGCTTTTAGATCTTACATTTGGGTCTTTGATCCATTTCAAGTTAATTTTGTATATTGTGGAAAGTGAGGGTCCGACTCCATTCTTTTACATGTGACTGTCCAGTTGTCCCAGCACCATTTGTTGAAAAGTTTATTTTCTTCCTCATCAGATGGATGGTCTTGGTA
>NW_012150430.1:56587-57236 GCF_000956105.1 Propithecus coquereli
GAGTTTTATAGTCCTTTCAATTCACTCAACTTAACAATGTGCACTCACCCAGCCCCCAGAGCAATTGCATTTGCAGGGTAGCTAACTCAAGATAGGTTCCAGTATCAACTACTTGCTTTCTAATTTTGACCCCAACAGCATGGAAACCCCAGGTCTTGAGTACTACCAGTAAAATCTGGAGGGATATATTATAACATAATCTTTATTTTTCCTTGTAACTCTACTCTTGATCTTTTTGACAGGATCCTATCCTTATCACTGAAAATTTTGCAAATGGATCAGGGCTCTCATTATCCCATGTCCCAGCATATCTCCATTGTCTTGTTTCCATGCCCAGCAGTAATAGATAAGAGTACATGAACATCAAAATTATATCAGTCATCATATCAGGGTCAAGGCAAAAGCAAAACAATTTAAGAATAGAAACATGGCACATTCTCATTGATAGTGTCTTTAAATAGGTAAGGAAATTGCAGGCTGGATCAATACCTAATGTTGGTGAAAAATGCACAAAAGCCATGGTGATGCCCCTTTTATGAGAATCCCATAAGTCTAATTGAGCATGTATGCTTAATGAGTAAGCCCCACCCACACATTATTCATTGTAAGTAATCTTCCATATGACTTTAGGAAATAGAAATTATCTACA
>NW_012150430.1:57286-57802 GCF_000956105.1 Propithecus coquereli
CTTTACCTGTTATCATAGATCAAATATATCTTGAAATTTATCATGGACTGAAACACAAAATAACAAAATATCTACATGAAAACAGAGGAAAAAAAAGTCTCTGTGACTTTGAGTTAGGCAAAGATTTATTAGGACACAGAAAGCACAAACCAAAGAGAAAATTTCATAAATTGGACTACATCAAACTTGAAATCTTTTAGGTGAATTCTATTGCATATAAATTATACCTATATAAACCTAACTGTTTTGAAAAATTATTTACTTTAAATATACAATAGGCCATAGGTATACAAAGAAAAAAGCAATAAAATCCTCCCCCTCAAGAAATTATAGTCTAATGATAACTATCCAGATAAATAATAGATACAAAATAATATGTTCAAAGCCATAATAGGGGCATATAATAGGATCTGAAGAAATTCACTATCAATTTTGCCACATGAGAGAGTATAGAAATAGAGCCAAATACTTTGAGGAATTTAATATTTGATAAAGATGATATTGTGCATATTGATG
>NW_012150430.1:57852-58235 GCF_000956105.1 Propithecus coquereli
ACATACTTGTAGCCCTG
Source organism: Propithecus coquereli (assembly GCF_000956105.1). Classification (NCBI taxonomy): domain Eukaryota; kingdom Metazoa; phylum Chordata; class Mammalia; order Primates; family Indriidae; genus Propithecus; species Propithecus coquereli. The sequence goes on from NW_012150430.1 coordinate 57,870, forward strand.
ACTCAAGCATTACAAAAGCTATCCATGTAACAAAAACATTTGTACCCCCTTAATATTTTGAAATAAAAAAAGAAAGATACAAATTAAACAATATACTATCTTTTACTAAGCAGATCTGCAAAGGTGAAAAATTAATCTACTATATTGGTGTGGTATCGGGCAACATATACAATTATACACTAATTATGGAGGGTGAAAATGGTGAACTACGGAAGGCAAATTGTAATATTTGCAAATATTTGTAATGCACATACTCTGTCCTAACAAAACTTCTAAAGTTTACCTTAAATTGATGATCAATCATGTATAAAAGTATGAATACACAAAGGTATTCATTATATGTATCTTGTAATAGTAAATACAATA
>NW_012150430.1:60840-64726 GCF_000956105.1 Propithecus coquereli
GGCTAGAGCATGCTAATATCCTTACAATACAGGTTTCTCAAAAGGAAGGACAGAAGGGGAAAATCTCCTTGCCACTAAGATGTATATTAACATCTTATGTAGAAGGTACGTGTAGTCTGACAAAGCTTTTAAATGATTCTTGTCCTCTTTCTGTCCCTTCACTTGAAAAATACTGCTATAAATAGTGTTTCACTAAAGGGTGGGATGGAGTCTACGATTTTGTAATACTCTTTATAAAGTCCCTTAGAAGGAAACTTTTTGTTTATCCATCCATTATTCTTCAGTCTACATTGTCTCAGCATAGCAATAAATAAAATATAAGTGACAGGAAATAATATTTGTTCACAAAATTACTTTGAGCTATTGAATTGTATTTCAAAATTATTTTTTCCGAATAACCTTTTTTTCCTATTCATTCCGTTCCAGTTTCTGAGAAATTTCTAATTAGCTACCTGGGAAACAGCCCTCTCCCACCCCGTTTTTTGGCCACTTTATTAATCTTCTGGATCTGTCTCAATGAAGTATTTATTCACAGTCTTTTCTGGCCTACACTTGGTATTTCAAGAGCTGGCATTTCCCTTGCTTGTCTCTGGACACTAATATTTAATCATATAATCATAGGAATTGGAGATGGATGAGACCTAATGGTTCACTCTCCATCTGCCCGCCAAACCTGATGCTGTTTTCCCTATCATTTGGCATTGATTTTTACAAAGCTGGTGCTTTATTCACTGACATAATTTTAAATGCCATATTTTTGCACATATATCAGGAATATCTACCACCCAAAGTTTTATGTTCATTCCATGGCTATTTCTTTGAGGTGAGATCACCCCTTATAATAATATCTTGTGAGAAGATATATATGTATCTTCTCATGAGTACCCACTTCTATTTAAACAGAATGCCCAAATCACCAGTTATTGTGGTCAGTTTAGTGCACCTGTTATTTCAATGAGCAAAATACAAATCAAACAAATGGCTGGGACAGAGATGAATAGCCTATTCAGTCAAAATTTCAGACCCAGTCTCCAAGTATCACTATCATCCACTCTATGACTTTTGTGACAATAAAATACTTTCTCCACATTTAAAAGTGCATTACAAGTTCTTGTGGGTTTTCTAATTCTTCTAAAGGATAAATTCTTCCATTTTAAATCTTATATTCTGGAGAGACATGGTTCAGGTAGAAGTTTTATTACATTTATTACATGGCATTACAGATGTATAGTGGCAAATGGATTAAAACATCAAAACCAATACATATCACATTCATCTTCAAATATTTTCCCACACCAGACTCGTACTTCTGCCTCAAACATTTGTTATACTTCTTAGGCTTCAGTCCACTAAGAAACATCCCTGTAAGAATATTTAGAAAATTATCTCAAAATACGGCTTTATGAGACTATTTTGATACTAGGATGCGATTTATATGTGACTCCTTCATGTAGCTCTTACAATGTATTCAGACAGGTAGAGAAGATTCCAAATTGGAAGATATAAACTGGCAGACAGAAACCTAACTCACGCCCAGAGTCGTCCTCTGCTCTAACCTCAGTCAAGGACTTCAGACATGGATTAAAATGCCTCCTTCTCCTCCAAACAAATCCCTGGTATTCCTATTTGAAAGCCAGATGATGATGAATTCATACTGATGCCATACTATTCAGCTATTTGCTGGTTCTGTCGCTCACACACACACACACACACACACACACACACACACACACACACACACACTCCACTTGACCGAAATTCACCTTGACCTTATTTATTCTCCGGCATTATTGGTACACGGGTCTTTCTTCCTCACTTGATTGTAAGCTACTTTGAGCCCAGGTGCTACAACTTGTACCTCAGCATTCCTTGTATTTTGCAAACATCTTTTGTTTATAACCTCAAAATTAAAATACATTAAGTAAAATAAAAATGTATTATAAATGTTCTTTATAAGTGGTAAGCAATTATGATAAAATTTTCTGTAGCTCCTGTAGAGAGTGAGGTGGTGAGAGAAATTACCCATAATTACAAAGGATTACTCAGTCTTTGGGAAGTGCTGTGTATCTTGAAGCTAGACAAGGCAAAACTCATGGCTGATGATACAAAGAGGTTGGTAGAGATCACTGTGAACTGACAAATTCCTCCTTAGTTTTAAAAGTTCACAATCTCCCCAAATCTCCATCCAGCCATAGAAATTCCAACACATTCTTCAAGCTAATGTGTCACAGAATCACTCTTCTTTTGAGTAATACTATTACAATCCTGTCATAAAGTGACACACCCAACTTCCAAAACATAGACATTAATAGCTGGCCTGGGCTTCAGAGTCACTTGGATAACATCTTGATTCTAACCCTTGGTGACAAATTCTATAAGAGAGTCAGTTAACCTCTCTGTACCTCATTTTTCTCATCTACAAAATAGAGGTAACGATACCTAATAAGGCCTACCTCATGAGATTGCTATAAACATAATAAATGCAAGGTTTTTATTGCAATGCCTGGTACATAGTAACTGTACAATAAATAATAGTTATAATTATTAACATCAACACAAGAAATTCTAAGGTTGGAAAATATTGTCACATTTTCTTTCTGATTACTTCTTCTCAGTCTCTAATTGTTTTGTTGGGCCATGATAATGAGACTAAAACAAAGCATATCCATTTATTTCTTTTAGAAAGCAAGAATAAAAGCACTGCTTATTGAAGGACATAATCCAACACCATCCCTTAAAAAGTGGTGAACTAAATATTTAAAAATTATTTGAAGAATAAGCAAGAAGAGTAATCACCAAGAAAGATTTGTCATTATATTGTTTTATCTGATATCATGTCTTTCCGGATTATTATGACAAATTCTGAAGTTTGTGCAATAAAGGGATTCCACTGTAGTTACAATTTCAAAAAGTGAAACAAAATTTAAAAATTCTTTGAATTTTTAAGTTTGATAAAAGAAAGGGTTCATGTGTGTATGATGTCCTATTCTGAATATGTGGCCTTAAAAATAATCTAATGGTCATAAATCCTTATAGCCAGGATAAGTGCTGTGTATCCATTATCATTTCTAAGAAACTGAAATACACAATGCAATACTCTTCCTAAAGCAATACTCTAAAATACTTTCAAAACCCAAAGTATGTCCTTTTTGGAGAGTCAACAAGAAATGCAAAAGTATATACTATCACTAATTCTGGACAATCATGAACATATACACAGAAAAACAGAAAATATTCCAACAAAGGTATACATGTGTCTTATTTTAGATCAGCAAAACCCACATATGTAGCAGTGAGAAAGAAATGTGCAAAGTCTTATCTTGGAATCATGCAGAATGTGTTAATTCTTTGAATTCTTTTTAGAAATCCTTTTTCCCCCCAATCTGTTCAAAGTTATAATGTAGTTGTCATTAATACATACTGCATTTCTTCTGTAGAGACCAATGATAAATTTGATGTTAATTTGATATCAACTCCCTTGTTCCTGAAAACTTTCAAAAAGTGCAATTCTGTTAGCATATAGAATAAAATGATATTTTTACTTTATAAATTTGCCAGAATTTTTGTTTCATTAGAAAGAAAAAGAATCACCTTTTTGTAGTTTGATAATTGTAAACATTTGTTTCAGTTGTGTTCTTTCACAAAAAGCTATTTTAGAAAAGAATGCACTTATCAAGCATAGAAAGATACATTATTCTTTATTTCTAAAGGCTAATACAAGTTCCAGTGCCCAAGGAGCATGTGATACATATTCATATATTCTAATTCATAAACATATGGTAAAGAGTATAAGTGCATGTTAATAGATATTGTGGTTATATTGAGCTAATCACAAACATCTCATTACAGTATCACCAATCCTAATTACCCACCTGCTGTGTAATCA
>NW_012150430.1:68546-69044 GCF_000956105.1 Propithecus coquereli
TCAGATCTCCAGAGTTTATTGTGGTATACCTCCCTTTCTTTACATTGCCACTCTTGTATGTGACTCCTCATAGATATAACAATTTTAATACCATTGGTAACTGTCTCTGGTTCAAAGCAGCCATTCATCTACAAACAGTCTCAAACTACTTTACATTCTTTATAGCCTGCTTGATTATAACACTGAAGAACAAATATTCCATTTTTCACTCGCCAATTCTTAAGTGATATCATTGTCCATTCTTCAGGAATCTGCTTAATCCTTGACATTACAAGAACAGTTGCCAATTAGGCTCTCAAATTGATCAAGGAAGAATTAATTATATTCACTGAAGGGTCTATTGTTTATTTAATGGCAAACATTTTATCAGCTAGTGTATTTAGGCTAAAATATAATCAGTTATGTGGATGTTTTGGCTGCAAGACTATTAAAGAATGCAATTCTAGCCGTCTTCCTACTACAAATTCTGCCTTGCTCAAATGTTGAAAATAAGTGCTT
>NW_012150430.1:69804-88245 GCF_000956105.1 Propithecus coquereli
CTTGTACCTGATAGGTAGGTTTTTATCCCTTTTCCTTTGCCCTTCTTGATTTCCTATGACCTTTCCATCTCTTTGTGCCTGTGTGTGCCCATTGATTAGCTCCCAATTATTAGAGAGTATATATGGTGTTTGTTTTTCCGTTCCTGAGATACTTCACTTATGATAATGGTTTTCAGTTCCATCCAAGTTGCTGCAAAAGACATTGTTTCATTTCTTTTTATGACTCATTAGTAATCCATGGTATATGTATATCGCCTTTTTTTATCCACTCATGAATTGATGGGCACTTAGGTTGATTCCACATCTTTGCAATTGTGAACTGTGCTGTGATATACATTTGAGTACAGGTGTCTTTGTGGTCCTCTTTTGTGGTCCTTTGTGGTCCTTTTATCTTATTGATAAAAATGACTTCTTTTCCTTTGGATAAATACCCAGTAGTGGGATTACTGGGTCAAATCATATGTCTACGTTTATTTCTTTGAGGAATCCCCGTACTTTTTTTTTCCATAGAGGTCGTGTTAATTTACAGTCCCTCCAATAATGTATAAGCATTCCTTTCTCTTTGCATCCAAAACAGCATTTATTGTTTTTGGACTTTTTAATAGTGGCCATTCTGACAGGGTTAAAGTGATATCTCCTTGTGGTTCTAATTTGCATTTCCCTGATAATTAGTGATGTTGAGCATTTCTTCATGTTTGTTGGCCATTTGTCTATCTTCTTTTGAAAAACGTCTGTTTATGGCATTTGCCCACTTTTTAATGGGGTTGTTTGTTTTTTTTCTTTCTGATTTGTTTGAGTTCTTTGTAGATTCTGGATATTAGCCCTTTTTTTGAAGTTCTCTGGATGATTATAATATGCAACCTCTGTTGAGAACAATTGCTTCAAAGTTAAAAATGAAACAGGCATAATCACGAAGCACAACTGGATTTCCTGTTTTAAGGGATGGGAATAACAACCCTATGGTATCCTCTTCAGTTTTTGTTCCTGCTGTCTAATGAGTGACAGTAAATAGGGAAGGGAGCAGTGGGGGTCCCTGTTTTTATTCCCTCCTGCCTCACCTGAAGCCTGGACTCTAACAGCTTGCCCACTGTAAAAGGCAAGCTCCTTAACTACAATGCCCTGTATAAGTAACATCCAGGAAGGGAATTTTAAATCTACCACTGAATATGAAAGAGCATCACTGGAGATAAATAATTTATGAGTGAGACACCAAGGGATACATACCATAATTTATTTTTATATCGTGATCTTTGTTCAGACCAGTGAAAATTCCTCTTCAGAAAGAGTGCATCAATTATGAGCAAGAAAGAAAAGGGGGACTTTAATACTAGAATATATATCTTTCATACTTACTATATGCTTATGCATACAGGCTGATAATAGATACTTTGTTGGTTCAAATCATTACAAGCTGTGAACCATGAAGAGAAATGAGCAATAAATAAAGGTCCCTGCTTCTTTTAATAAAATGTCCCCATGTCACAGCCCAGGGAATGCCTTGTATTCACAATGAGCTCAGATATGCGCTACCCAATATTTGAAATGTAAATACTGCATGGCTTCTTTAAATTAATTTTTGGAATACCTTTTCAAGTGCTTCACATATCCATGGTCAAAAACTTTAGACAGGGATTATCCACAGAAAACAAAGCTATTGTTGATATATAATTAAATTAGACCTCTAGATATTTATCAAATAGTCCTTTTAGTGTGTATTAATAACAACAGTTAACTTTTATTGAGTACTTTCGATTGTTAGATGCCTCTCTGAATATTTTAGACATATTAATGTACCAAAACTAACAACAAGCAAATATTAGACATGAGGAAACTGAGTAGAGAGAAGTTAAGTAACTTATACAAAGTCACACAGCTCATAAATTCTGGAACTGGGATTTTGACCCAGGCAGTCAGATCTCCAGAGTTTATTGTGGTATACCTCCCTGGATTTATTCCTGCCATAAAAGCAATTATTATAGTTGGAATATTTGGAAACAATTATTATTTCGGTACTTTCTAACTCAAGTCTCGGTAAGAGAAAGCGCTGCAAGAATGCCGTATATATAATTTCCTTGCATTACAGAAGCTTTGTTGATCTTCTCATGAGAGAACAGAAGATGATATTTGAATAGAGAGTAACGATGTTGTAAAGGGCATGAGATTAGTTCCAATAGTCAGCACTCATTAAAGATCGAGTTAGACTTAATAACCAAAAGAGGTATGGGATCTAACAGCGAGTAAGGTAACCCTGACCAAATGGAGCTTGAAATCTAGTGGGAAAGCAGACATTAACCAAAAATCATATACATATTAAATTACAATTATGATAAATGCCTCGGGGAGGGAGGCTACTAAGTGTTAGAAGAACATATAATTGGGCATTTAATCTAAACTGGGATAGATGGGACAGAATGAAGAAGTCACATTTGAGCTGAAGGATGAGCTGGAATTAATCCTGCTCACAGGGCAAGAGCATTTCAGGCAGAAGAGAACAGCATGAGCGGCCTTGAGGGAGGAAGGAAGGAATGCAGCGTAGTCAAAAGAATGCTCTCTACAATGGCGTATTCATTGGGTATGGAAAAGGAAATGTTAGAACTACTACTTATATTTACTTGTCTCAACCTTTAAAATGTTTATTTGCCATAGTTTTATATAAGATACATACTATATTCATTCAGTAGCGTTTGTATTCACAGTGTGTTATACATGTAATGTATTAGGAATGCACACCCCCGAATTTTTGTTGCTAGGCATGCAGGGTAAAAGGTGATTGAGGACCACTGGGGTAAGAACTACACAAGAACATTGTGCATGAACTCAGAGATTGATGGTGGTGGGGGAGTGAAATAGGAAGTAATACTGGATGAGCCAAGAGAGCTGACTGTCCACACAGGATCCAGTAGGCCAGGTTGAGAATTTACGGCTTAACAGCAAAGGGAAGCAACCAAAGGACTTAACTCAGAAAATACATATTTGTGCACCTGGCAAACAACCTCAGAGGACTACCATTTAAAATCATTTAGAAATAGGTTCCAGAAGACAAAAAGATAAGCTTCAAAGTGGATTCTAAATCTTCCATTTGGAAATTAAATTGTGTGCATTTCTCTCTCCTTCCAGAGTAAAACCCATGGGAAGCATAGTTCTTCCATCCATCGCTTACCTCTTCCCTTCATACAAACTGTTACATAGTCCTCCAAGCAGGCAACAAAACATCTGGCCCATAGTGAACTCTCAGTAGGTAGTACTTGGCCTATAGTAAATTCTCAGTAGGTTTGGCATATAAATTACATGGTAATCTCAAGTTTAACATATCCCAAATGAATTCCTTTGTTTCCCCCAAAACATACTTGTCCACCTATATTCCCAATGTCAATGAATGGTGTATGTCCACTCAGGGCTCCAAGTTGGAGTACATAGTTCTCATGACGCCCTTATACTTTAAATCTAGTCAGATCTCCAATCTTGTAGATTATATCAAGAGGAAGCCTCCTAAATCCATTTTCTCTTTATCATCTCATTACCTTTGCCATAGCCCTCACTAATTTATTTATTTGGTCACCCAAATTTAGATAACCCTTGTACTTTATCTATTAAATTTATGGAATACCTAGTATGTACAGACATTATACTTAATACTTTAAATGCCTTATCTCATTTAATCCTCAACATAATCCAATGAGGGGAATACTATTATGACTACCAGTTAATTGCTGAAGGACGTTCAGAGAGTTTAAGTAACTTTTCCAACTTTGCCCAGCATTTAAGGACAGAGCAGCTATTTGCACAGGCCAGTCTTCTTCCAGGCACGTGTTCATATCTTCTGTGCAGTACTCCACTCCACTCCTCATCCACAGTTTATTGCAACTACAGTATATTCAACACAGTTGATTCATTGATTGGTTTGTTGGTTCCTTTAGTCACTCATTCATTTATTCTCTACCCATTCACTTACGTGTACAAGTAAGTGATGACTTTCTTTTACCTATTTCACATGTTGTACAACTCAGGTGCAATCCAGGTACTTACAGTCTAGGAAAGGGCAAAAATTAAACTACAATTACTCAAAAAATCATGTAACCTTATAATAGGAATAAATGCTAAGCCAGAATATGATCTTCGGAATAGAAATCTGATGATGGCACTCCTTCCCTTTCATTTAAGAAACAACTTCCTTTTTCTAAAATATACCTTCTTCTTCTTCTTTATTGAAAACCTTTGAATGCTCAGATCTACAACTTCCTATCACTTCCCAATTAAAATTCATAGTTCTCTCCTTTGTGCTCTCATAGATAATACTTTATTAATCTCTCAATTATAGTAATTATTATACATTACAATTCCTTGGGTATATTGGTAGGTATTCTTTAATTTCCTCAGGAGCTTTGGTGGTACTTCATATAGTTTTGTAGTAAACAAAAAAAAAATAAAATAAACCAGTAAAGTCCCTGGCATATTGTAAGTTCTTAATAAATACTAACTTTATATGTATCTATTTTACCTATTAACATGTCTAAGCCCCTTGGAGAGCACACCCATCTTCATTCACTAAAAAAATGTATCTACTACACATAAGGCACTATGATTTGCACATGATGTGGAAAATCTATGTGTTCGCCTTTGGTGACTGGTCTACATTCTGTTATCTGTTCTTGTCTACTTTCATCCTTTATGTTCTTGTATTAATGCTACTAGCTCTCCACCATCTTAAATCCATCAGAAAATCTTGTAGATTTTTCAAAATTACATTTTAAATCTTCATTCTGGGTTTCAGAAAGCATTCAAAATAAACTGATAAAAGAATGCCATAGATCCTCACAGACTGAGGTCTGAGAAACAGGATTAAGAAGCTATCACTTAATTTTCAAACAGTATACGTAGTATTATCCACATTTGAGAAAATAGGTGAGTAAAGCTCCTCTCTCTTGCCATCTTAATTGTCAACCTTAGGGTAGGCCACCAGCATCTCTTATTGTAACTGCTTTCTGTCTTCCTACTTTTACTGTGTTCTGCAATCACTTTCATGCCCAGTGGGAAGAATTATTTCAAAATATAAATTAGACTATGTCCCTCCATTGCTGAAAACTATTCTTTAATTCCCCATTGCATATGGAAAATAAACAAAACAAACCGGTCCACAAGTCCTTGCTCAGATCCTGCCCCTCTTCCTAACGCATGCTGCTCTCTGCTTCTTCCAGTTCCTCAAAGATGCAGAGCCACCCAGTAGGTAAGAGCCTTTGAGCTTGCCAGTACTGCTTCCTATAATATTTTGCTCCTTCTCTTCAAACAGTTACTTCTTTCCTTCCCATGGATCTCAACTGTCACCTACTCAGAGAAGCTTCCTTGATCATCCTGCCCTAAGGAGGGAACATACTCCCCTGCCCCCCAGCCACCATCTTCTAGGGAAGGTTTTTATTTGTCACCTATAGTACTCATTACAATTTGAAAATATGTATTAATTCCTTTTTGTGTTCCTTTTAAAAGTATTTGCCACTTATCTTAGTTTGGGTCTTCCTGGAGGCAGATCCCAAGGCTCTGGGTGGGAAGACTCTGGATAGGGCAGGAAAGGCGTTAGCTATTCCATCTCTCTGGGGCCTACACTCCATGAAGACAGTGGCAGAAGGCCTGTCCTAAGTACGCTGTTTACCCAGGTGCCTGGCACACAGCAGGTGCTCAGCAAGTTAAAGTGAAGGAATGGGTAATAGGTCTAATAGACAAGTTATATTTCTTATCATGAAGAGTTTAATTAGATTAATGAAGTTGGTTTGGGTTTGTAGGTTCTCTAGATCCTATTCACCAGAGGACATTCAGACAATTAAACTTTGTGATGTAATAACCAGAGCTAAATCTGGTAATGACTTATTTATGTTACAAATCTGTATTAGTCTCCTAGGGCTGCTGTATCAAAGTGTCCCAAAATGGGTGGCTTAAAAAGCAACAGAAATTTATTGCCTCACAGTACTGGAGGCTACAAGTATGAATGAAATTCAGATGTCAGCAGGGCCATGCTCTCTCGGAAACCTGTAAGGGAATCCTTCCTTGCTTCTTCCTAGCTGTTTGCTGGCAAACTTTGGTGTTCCTTGGCTGGCAGCTGCATCACTCCAGTTTCTGCCTTCAGCCTCAAATGGTCTCCTTGTGTGTGTCCATCTTATAAGGACACTAATCATGTTAAATTAGGGGCCCGCCCTACTCCTGTATGATGTCTTCCTAATATAAGTAGTTACATCTGCAATGACCCTGTTTCCAAATAAGGTCACATTCTGAGGTACTGGGGGTTAGGACTTCAACATATCTTTTTTGGGGAAAGGAAGGACACAATTCAACTCATAACAATATCCTTGAAGTCAAAGTCCAGCGAAGAGCTTATGTGGAGTGAAAAATAATGTTGCTGTGTTCAAGTGTCAAATCAGTCTTCAAAGTCAACCAAAAACATGTGTTCCATGAAAGGAAAAAAAAAAAGTTTTCAGGATTTTAAATGGTCTAGGCTCATAATGTAGGGTGTGTTGGTGGCATGTCTGCTTGCCAGGGGGCGATCTGGTCTGCACAGTGAGTTCTGGTTCCAGAGGGACAATACAGAGAACTTATGGAAAGAGGGGCGAGATCTGAGGGCAACTCTTGGGTCCCCTCGTGATCTCATTAAGGAGACAACTCCAGGGCTTTCCCAGGGAAAAAAAAAATTCTTTACTCCTAAATTCCCACATGCTTCGCACTAGTACCGAGGTTTTCAGGAATAAGATATTCTAGCAATCATTTTCAAAAACCATTGCTCCTTCTCACAATAATTGACAGATAATTACTTGGTGTTTGTAGTATTTATCAACTGTGATTGTGAGGCTTATTAGAGAAACAAATGAAAATATTTACCTTTGGATTAACTACATACATCAGGTGTTTTTCTAGCCTCACATGTAATTTCCATAAAATCTGACAATAAATGACTATTTTGTATTTAGTTGCTGGGAATCATTTTGTCACTTTGTAAAACAGCAAAATGATTGACCATGGATCTCAGTTTCTCTTAGAAATCAACGTAACGCTTCAGATAAGAGATCCTCAATGCAAAACAGACACAACTCCACTTAAAACGCCAAAGTCCATTCTTGTTCCTTAATGATTGGTGTAATGATTCCAATTTACAATTGAACCCAAGATTTTCAGGTGAATAGCACTGACTTTACTTCTCTAAATTAGTAACAGTAATAAACTGTACTACACGTGTAATTATACAAGCAGAATAAGATGATAAGTAAAACCAACTACAGCTAAGAGTCAGGATTTAGTTTTCTTTTAATAACTTGGTCTTGTTTTGGTCAGATGGCTGCTAGCTTTTCTCATTTATTTATCAATCTACATTTTATAAACCAAGAAGCAAAAGTAAACTTGATTTCCAAGATAAAAATAAATCCTGTGATATTTTACATGTTGTTATCTATTGCAATAATTCAAAAACAATACTTAGATGAGAAATAAATAATACTTTTGAACAAAATTTTACATGCAAGTTGAATAAGCTATTAAAAAATAAATATTTTCTTTGTGTGCCTCTGAGCTTTAAAGGTTCAAAAGCCACAAAATGCTTACAGAAATTAAATAAACCTGACTAAGACTATGCAGCACCATTACATTTACAAAAAAACGTTTTTCTCTACTATATAGAGAAACATAAACAGGACATTAATGGACAGAGGGAGAAGACTAGAGAAACTTCTTTTATCTAATATCTACTGTTTTTCAGAGTTTTTTAAAAATCTCTCTCCTTGCTCTTATTTGAAATATTTTTCCTTCATCCTTCTAAAAAATTTATATCTTATAGAAAAGAATAATAGGAAAAGTGTGAAATTTCATTTAGTCCTTGATCTTATAGATAACCACTGTAGTAGTTTGGTCTGTATTTTCCAGGATTAGGTATGCATGTGTGTTTAGGTGTAATTTAGTATGTATTTTCTAGGCTTATTCTTGTATACATTTTCCCACATTTAGATGATGATAGAAATACTGTTTGAAATAATATTTTTCTCTGTAACGGTGCATCTTGGCTCTCTCCCATGTAGAGACTGAGAGGGATTTTGCAACTTTATCCTCCACTGCAAACATGATATAACACTTAGGTTATTATACATGGCTTCTGAAATTTTTAAAATGTTTTACCATATTTGAACTTTCCACATTATAGGTGATGACCACATAAATTTTGCTTGTAATTGTATGTTTCAGAATGGAAGCTGTTGTGAGTCATTTGCATCGTTTCCTAAGGTAGATAGAATTTGCAGTGATGGCTGTCAGTCTTAGTTGCCACTCATGGCTCTATTACCTCCCTTAAGACTTGTTTTTTTTAACTCATTAATGAGAAAACCAGCAGGATGGCAAAGCAGGTTCAAAGAAAAGAGAATCTGAGAAATGGGATTTTTGTAGTCTGGTTGGGGGGCGCTGCGGGAAGACTACTGAAATACAAATCAAATTAATGTCCACATGACTGCAAAACAAACAAACGCACAAACCACAACATTTTTGCAAAACTACAACAGCTAATGAGCTTTATAGAACAATTAATTTTCTGAGCCCTATTGTATTGTGCTAAAAAAGTTCTGTTCTCCTGGAGCTGCAGATGAATCATAGGTGTGGGCTTATAAGAAAATGGCCTATTATGCAATGGAAAGGATTTACTGTTATCCTTTTGCTTTTTCCCCCACATTTTGGGTACTTTTTTTACTACCATTAATGTTTACTTAGTTTTTCTGAGATATGGTGTCTTCTTGTCTTGGTAAAATTAATTCAAAACCGTGGTTGGCACAATTTTTTATTTCCAGAGTTTTAAGGCCCAAGAAAATTTGATCAAGGTTTTCTTAAAACATAACTGGATAGTGTTTCATTTTATATTAGGAAACAAATGTCCCACTTATGCACATGTAGATTATTTCTAGCATCTCATCATTTTAGTTAATTCTCAATAAACAGTATCATTACTTTTTAAGTTTGCACAAGTATGCATATACATTTATAGGCTAAATCCTAAAAGTGGAATTGTTGCTTCATATGTCACATAAGCTTAAATATTATTTAAAAAATTGCCAAGTGCTTCTCAAAAAAAGCATATTTTTACACTCTCACTGAGTCATTGACCATATTTTAAATAAAGAGCTATTCGGGCCATCTGTTTTGTTGTTTTTGTGTGTGTGCCTTTACTAATATTGATAAATTTGTCTGTCTTAAGGTCCCAAGTCATTATTAAGCTACTTGAGAAAGAAGAGCAATGAGAAATGAAGGTGGTGAGTCCCAGGAAGTTCATGAAAAGTTGGAAAACAAACCAAAAACCAAGCGCAATAAATCTAGATAGTAAGGCATGGAGCTTTCCGCAGGCACCGTAGAAATTTTAGCTAGGGATTGCAGTTGTAAGATGTTATTTGAAACTTATGAGAAAATAAAAGAAAAATCATCAGCCTCTCAGAGAATGTAAATGACCTAAAGTATTAGAGATGAGGCCTGGGGCTGAGGTCGAAATTTAAGGAAAAGGAAAAGAAAAATGACAGACCCTTTTCAGTCACTGATTTATTCAATAAGCACTTAGCTGTTAATGAGGAAAAAAGGTCTCTCCCAATCAGTGAAGGGGCCTTCAGAAGCTAGCTAAAGGCTGAATGATTCAAGCAGAAAAGACAGGTAAATGTGAACTGGAGGAAAATAGTCTAACTGTTGAGTCAAGGAAGGGACTGTTTTGCTTAGGAAAATAATTGATGATGTGGGCTGCAAGATTAAGTTCTAATGCCATGGATTGAAAAGAGACAGTAAAATAAAGAGATAGATACATTGAGTTTCATAGTGTGAGAAGAGGAATTGAGACTTGAAGAAGTAGAGAGAAAAGGGCTTGGTCTCCATAAAAGGAGCCAGATCATATGGAGCCTTCAGTCTGCAGAAGACAATGATCAGACAAGAATTGGCATTAAAGGAGTGATTAAATATGTTTAATAACTCAATAACTAATACCTATCATCTAAGTTTTAAATTTTCAATTGCCTAAAATCTTCAAGAAGGCTGCTATGGACAGACATAGGCATACCAGGGTTAAAGCAATGAGAGAGAACCAGCACTCGGAGGCGGCAGGCAAGCAAGACAGGAAGAACAACAGAAGCAGAAACTCAAAGCTAGAGGTAACTGTGAGATTGCAGTGCTCCCAGAATCATCAGAAAATATGGGGAGGCCTTTGTTCAACTCTCCTAAATGCTCAATACTCCTAAAACTGAAGGTCACCCCAGTTAGCTAACCCAATTCATTTAGCCAGATGAAAAAACACAACAGAAACGTAGATAATAGTATGTTGTGACAGAAAGGCCAGTGAGTAAGAATTGTAAGACCTGGTTTCAGTGTTTCATCATCTTCCTTCTAATAGCAAGGTACTCTTGAGCCAATTTCCACACTGATAATAGGTAACGTAACAATATCTGACCATCACTGGTTGGTTGTGAGCCACAGATCTAGATAAAGCAGTACATAAAGTCTATATCAAACATAGCACCATTATATTAAAACTATAATACCAATAATACCTATTTTCATATTTGTATTTCCTTATTTCCAGCAAAAGAACTTGTATCTTCTACCATGTCCGAATAGAGTTAAAAGTTATTTAGACTCCCTCCTTCATCCCAGTTTCCAAATATTTAGAATAATTACAGCTACACATCAAGGAAAGACCCAGAAAGTTTTTCCAATTAGTGCCTGCTTTTTGCAAAGGCACTGTTATTATGACCTGAGCTGTTTTTGAAGCCCTTTGGAAACGGAGATTCTGTATTTATCTTCCATACCCCATTCCAGGGTTTGAGAGACCTTGACAACACCAAGCCTTCCTCCATGAAACTCAAATCCCTTGGACATGTTTAAGGTCATCCTGAAGGACTGGAAAACATCTGTCACACTCAAATTGGTCTTCAGAACCAAATAACTTCTATTTCCATGTTAATGCGATTTTCTTTTTTTTCTTTTTTTCCTTCGTTTGAAAATCATGTGACAATCCTAGTTAAGAAGGGGCATTTCACTGTACAGATTCAATCTATAATTCTTGTTCCCCTCTGAGGTAGCTCAGAATCCTATTTTGTTTTCTAGATGTTCATGTAATTGTCGCAGTGACACTCATGAAACTTGTTTTATCCCTGTACAAATTAAATAGAAACTAAATAAGCTCTGCGAAGTACAACATTTCTTCAGAAATGTAAACACTTCCTGTGGGACTATTAAAAGATTTCCACCTTTTTTCTTCATTCTTCCATGCAGCATTACTTTAGGTTACAATAGAATTAAGTGACAGATAAGATTTCCTTAATGCTATAAGTGCTTGGAAGGAAGGGAGGACAGAAGGAAGAAAGAATGGCAACCTGAACCCAAATTGTACTCAACAATCCTCTGTAAGCTTTCTTCACCTTTTCAAGAGTGACAAAAACTCTGTAAGAATTTTACATCCCCAAGGAGGGAAGACAATTCACACCTCCTCTCAGTGAGGAGCTGTGAGGAAGCAGCAAGAGCACTGGGGATTCCTCTTGGTAGGGTTTCCTCCACCTCTGGGATGCATTATTCCACGGAGAGAAAGCTTCAGGCTATAATAGAATGTGTCAGAAAGGTTGACTCTGGTTATCAATGGGATAAGAGAAAGTACATCCACTATTTCTCTGATGCAAAGGTTGTTTTCTCTATTACACTGATTTGCTGTTCTCTTTGATATCAGTGAAGGCTTCCTTCATTTATTCTCCACCCTCAAAGAATGGAAAGGGGGTTATCCAATATGGAAATTCCTGAATAACCCTTTCCTGTTTTGAAATGTACTAACTATCTTTTGAGGAATGACGTACAGTAGTGCAGAGTCAGTCTCGCTAATAAGAATTCCTATCCGTAAGGCATATTTCTTTTATACTATAGGAAATACTTTACATCAATCTTATCTATCATTGATTTATCATTGATCCTCGAGGCATTTTTGTCAGAGTGGCGAATCATTTCTCTTTGGACAAAAAAATGGCAGGGCTTTGAATGCTGGCCATAAAATCACTCATTATACCTAAATAGTTTGATTTGTGTACCATTAGTGTTGGTGATAATGAGAAATTCATGTTATTAAAATGTTATTACTCAGTGCTTAAAAGCTTTGTGTCAGTGTTGCTTTATAACAAAGCCCTCCTGCTAACCACTAATCTCAACCAGGAAATTTGTATCTAAAGTGGATGTCTCCAAATTCAATCTCATCTAATCCAATTTATTTAGTTTGATTGGAGTCAGAGTCAATAATTACAGGAGACTTCAAAAATTATAGATGCAGAAAATCTACCCTTTTGCCCTAAGCGTTATTTCACCAACTTTGGGGGTTGCTATTTCAAGATTATCTTCATTTTTGACCATCATTATTTCATGAATGAGCCTTTTCCAATATGAGAAGTGAATGCCATTTTATTGTATTATGAACATTAGGAATCAGGAAATCTAGGTCAAAATGCTGGGCTGGTCTTTAAAATGTGTGTGGTTTGGGAATTTTTTTTAAGTACTTCTAGTCCTTGAATAAATGATCTCTAAGTTTCTGTGCTAGTCTCAAATTCCACGGCTCTATGACATTCAACTTACTGGTTCCTGCTATTGAAAAGTACTCTCTTGGGTCCAATGCTTATGTTTTGTCTGCATTTCATGAGGAAGCTATAAGATATTAGCAATCTCTCAATTCAACGTATTAAAATAATCTCTCTGAATGAAAATAAAATCACAAACACACTGAAGCAAGTAAAATAAGTATTTCTTCAAACAGAATCTAATTGTTTGCCACCTGCTGAATACCACCCTTCACTAATGACAGAAACTGCCATGGTTTTAAAATCCATTCGCAGAAGACCTGTTTTCCTAAAGCAGTCCCGTCAATAAAAGTACCACATGAACGAAATAGAAATAATTAGTTTAAAGAGCTAGTAATTATCATAATTACATACTCCTTCTTTTGTTAAACCAGGAAGGGATAAATGTGCTGGGGATTCTGCCATGCATCATCCATTAAAATGAATAGAAATCACAATCTAATACTGTCTATCACACTGAGCTTTATTTCTAGAATTTTATCAGAAGAATGTGAGTGATTGCTCGTCCTTTTCATCACAATTTTCTTTACTAACTAGCATATATTTAAAATTTTTAAATATGCATATACATAAGTGTCATTTTGGCCATGTTGATGAACATAATGCTCCTTTAGTTTTAGCTTCTTTCCTCAAACTGTGTACTCAAACTATATTAAAGAGTAAAACTTATATTATTTTAGCATTAGGAAGACAAGTAACAGAATAATTTATAACCCAGAAGCCATAATAAAAATGGCTGACAGATCGGATTATAAAATTCACAAACTTTATATCATGACAATTATTTTAATGTTAACAATTTAATTGATCAAGTTTAGGGAAATCTGAAGTGACAGCTGGTTTTTCATAACATTGTTTCATAAAGAATGTGATAACAGTTAACAAAAAAAAAGTTGTAATAATTGAGTGTTTAATATGAGAAAAACTACTAAGAAAATAAATTTAAAGAAAATGTTTTATCTGAAGTATGTGTCAGGGTTTTATGCATAAGTAATAAGGAATACATGATATGAATGAGAGTAAAAAAAGAAAGTCAGAGAGATTCTGGGATGTTGCTGATAAAACTGTCAGAGGCTATTCAAAAAGAAATAGTAAACAAAATAAATTGCTGTGTGCTAAAATATTTAGAAATTACATCTAATTGGTACATTGGTACCATTGGTATCAGTTGTTCACTGGCATATTGTATTCAAATTTTTCTATGGAAATTCATTGAAATTCCCTAGTTTCAAAGGCGACTGAAAACCAAGGAATTCTATAAATACTAAAAGACTTATCAATGTCCATGAGATTGAATCAGAAAACATAGGTTTACGTGTAGGTGGAGTGGTTTTCACTCCTTTAGGGAGATATATGTAAAGGTATATGTAGGCATATATTTATATATTCAAGGTATAACTATTGTTCTCAGCATTGTACAACCACATACGGTACACGTGTATTCTCTGGCTCAACTACAAAGGTAGTCATTTTTCAAAACACCTAAAGGAGTTGTGACCCTTATAAAGGCAGTGCTAAAAGAGGCTGACAATTAATTAAAAAATATTTCTTGAGACATGGTGCTCATACTGTTTATTCCTCATTCATTCTCTTGAAATTCCTGTTACAAGATGGAGAAAGGAAGTCACCCAAATCTCATTTTCATGAATAGTAAATAAGAATCGGCAAAAGATAGTATAGCTTATTAAATTTGCAGTGTCTTTTATGAACCTATCTGTTCATTGTCTGTCTTAAAGAGCTTTGCATTTCCTGTACAGGATGATAAATATAGCAGAAGGTTCCCTTTTAAACGTTTATGTTCTCAAGACCAATAAATAGCTTCTCTGTTTCCTACTGGAAATTATGAAAGTAATCATCATGCAGATGTAAAAATGGCTCCATTTATTCCTCTGGATGCGTTCTACTAGATCAGCTGCAGGAAGTTGAAGAAATTATGGTAAAATGGTGATAAAAATTTTTTTTTCAGTCTGGCTCCATACATGAGAAAATAACCTCAAAATTAAGACTGTTGGAAAGCTTAATATATACATCATCAAGAATTCATATGTATTTTCACATGAAAATAAAGCAATGATCATTATTTGTCAGATAAAGTTCAATGAGAATTCCCTCAGTGGCAAAAGTAGGAAGTTTGGCAAGAATTCAAAGCCACTGAATTCCATTTATTAGACATCCATGGCTGGATTATAAAAGAGATTTTAAAGCAGTATTTCCCAAAGTAGGAATTGCAGCTATAAGGCTCCTCCTGGTGGATTCTAGGCTGATTTATACACCAGTTGAACACAAAAAAATACTTTGGTTCAGGTAGACACAAGATGCAAAATAGAGCATTGATTAAGAGGGAAGGCTGTGTCTGAAACACAATAATTTCTCAATAAATGCCAGTAATAGTAGTAGTAATGGTTATTATTAATACTATCGTTATTATATAATTACCTATGGCTAGGGGATATTTCCTAGTAACCCTTTCTAGATTATCAGAATTATTAAAATATATTATTTATTTAAAATTAAGGAGTCACTAGTGTTTACTGAGGACTTCTTTCCATCTTCCTTTAGACGTCTTATTGCCACACATTGTTGAGCATTTTTGCAAACTCATGCTTAAATAGACAAATGAAATTTTCAGTAATATACTTTATCATTGTTGTCTTGGATTGATCATGATTTTCAATAGCCCTTATTCATGTATTAATCTTTGCATTTGTTGTTGTTTTCACTGTTTTCTGAAACACAGTCTCACTCTATTGTCCAGGCTAGAGTGCAGGGCATCATCATAGCTCACTGCAACCTCAACCCCCTGGGCTCAAGCAATCCTCCTGCCTCAGCCTCCCAAGTACTACAGGCATGTACCACCACACCCAGCTAAATTTTTTTATTTTTTTTTAAAGATGGGGTCTATGTTGCTCAGGCTGGTCTTGAATTCCTGGGCTGAAGTGATCCTTCCACCTCAGGCTCCCAATGTGCTAGGATTATAGGCATGAACCACTGTGCCCAGCCTCATGTATTAATTTTTGTTCATCATTTGCTTTTAATTGCTGTGCAATTATTGCCTGAATTGTTATTTAAAACCTCTCTTTTTTTTGTTATAACTTAATTTTTATACTCTCACTAGAAAGTGGAAACTTGTGGGATAGGTGGTCCATGTAGTCCATTGTCTTACCTGTTTGTTTTAGGATTATCATTCTTCCTAAAAATTTAGAGGTTGGGAAAAATTAAGAACCACTGTTCTAGAAGCATAAGAGAGTCAATAGATTTTTTGAAAACTTTGAACTTTTTCTCCAGGAGAATCTAATAGATTAATACAATGTGACCTTGTCAAGTATTCCTTGAATAGAGATCTGTTATAATTTATTCAATTCCTAAATTTTATTCCCCTGCCTCTGACTTCCTTCTCTTTTTCCTTCCTTCCTTCCATTCTCCCTCCCTCCCTCCCTTCCTTCTTTCCTTTTCTCCTTCCTTATTTCCCCTCTTCATTTATCCTTTACCTAAAATTTTGTTTACTGAGCACTTAAAATGTACCAGACATCTGCTACAATCTAAAAGTAATATGATTTTTTTAAAGGAAGAACATAAAACAAGTCATTGATTTCTAAGAAATCTAGTCTCTTTTTGGAGGCAGAGGAATAAAACAAAGATTATACTTCAGAGAGACAGTGACATTTTGCCTGAGTCTCAGAAAATGGCAGGATTTTTGGGGGCAACTCATATCAGGTGAATGAAGTAGCTGTCAAATTTATGGTGAACTCCCAGTCTTTATCTACAAGACCTATTAGGAGAATATGACACCACCAATCCCTTCCTTTTGAAACCCTTTATTGGCTTCCTGGTCACTGCTCTTCCTTTATTCTCCTCTTCTGTAACTAGCTGCTCCTTCGTGGTCTCATTCTCATGATATGTTTCCTCCTAAATGTGTCCCTGCGGTCCAGACCTCTCCCCAGCCCCCTGTCTAGTATATTCAAATGTCCATTCAACATCTTCAAGTAGATGTCAAATAGGCATTCTGAGCATAATTTTCTCCAAACTGAACAAATATAAAGTTTCTAAAGAGGGACAATGCTCATTACATTTAAGTAACAGCAAGAAAACTAGTTTTGTTGAAACAAAGTAAGTCAAGAGAGTGATAGCAGAAAAAGTCCAAGAGCTAGCCAGAGGCATGGTTTTTCTCTAACCACCCCAATCCTGCTTGACGCTGCTTGATGACTACATAGTACTTCCACGTTCAAGAAATGGTAAACTCTGTTTTTCACTTGCTCAGGGCAAATATTCAGAGATATGTTTGATTTCCCCATTTCTCTCTCATATCTTTACCCCACAATCTCCCCCCCTCCAAAAACAGAGAGCATTGGTTCCTCTTTTAAAATATATGCAAAACCCAATCACCTCTAACCAACTCCATTGTTAACATCTTGATCCAAGCCACATCATCTACGTCTGGACTACTGCAGTAGACTCCTAATTGGTTTCCATGCTTCTACCCTGATTGTCTTGCAGTCTCATGCCAATATTCTGTCTAAAACTCTGTGGTGGCTTCACTCAAAAAATCCAAACTTCTCACCATGACCTACGATGTGCTCCTGGGTTATCTAGCGTTGACTTCCTCTCCAATATTACTTCCTACACTTTACCCACTCTGCTCCAGGCTTTCTGCCCTCCTGCTGTTCCATGACATTGCTCTTTCTTTATATCCTCTGGTTTGCTCCCTCTCTTTGAGTCCTCTCTCCAATGTCATACCCCTCTACATCAGAGCACATTACCCCCACCCTTTATTCTCTATTCCTCCCACGCTGCTTCATGTTTCCCCACAGCACTATTGCCTCTGATATACAGTTATAGTTACTTGCGTATTGTCTGTAGTCTTATAACCTACAAGCACCCACTAATATTACAAGGTCCTTGAGGACATGGGTTGATTTACTCTCTGCTATATCCAGGCACTGAATATTTGCCCAGCTAATACTAGTTGCTTAACAAAGTATTTGTTAAATGAATCTTACCTTTGTGATTGTGGAGGTATAAGATGAAACTATGTTAGCAATTTTGTAAAGTTTGGTGCATGTGGCTGCTTGAAAGAAGGAAGGAAAATAAAATAATAAAAAGAAAAAAGAAGAAAAAGAAAAAAAATTTGGAAGCCAAGGGAAGGTCACACAAGGCAGGTAGAGCTTAGGTTGTACAAAGAAATCAATATAGAGTGTTGATATCATGAAAATACTGGTATAGTGAGAGTGGATAGAAATAGAGTGCAAATATAAGGGAATTAAGAAGGCATTGCTTATTTGAAATTTTCCCTAATATCTGCTCTAGCTGCTCTTATAAACATGTTCATGATCATTTGAAAAGGCTGGTATGCTGCTCCATTTTCTTTTTTAATTTCTATTCGCCCAAATTATTATTTTATACTAGTGTGGAAGATGATGAATAGAAATATTTCCTAAACATGATTTTCATCCTAAGGAACTTAACTGAAGATTTACAATTGGCTTGCAATAAAATTAATAGAGGAGATTTATTGCAAAACCTCTTCTTCTGTATTACGTTAGGCTGGTTACGATAGCTCTAAGGTCTTTGAGTAATTTATTCTAAGTACCTCTTATTTTCCTATGTCTCATTTATTTCTACTATATCTTGCTTATGTTAGGAATAATTTGGTTTTCTTCCTTGGCACCTGCAGATCCATTCACAATTAAAATACCTGTAGTTTCTTTTCTTTGTCACATCCTGCCTTAGGCCCCTTCTCTTTGGTAGTTATGCTGACATTCTTCCAAAGTGCCCATAACACAATTATGATGCTAATACACCCAATGGGTCTACTAATGTCAGAGAATTCTATTGATTTTTTGTCTTC
>NW_012150430.1:88515-90798 GCF_000956105.1 Propithecus coquereli
TGAAATTCCCTAGTTTCAAAGGTGACTGAAAACCAAGGAATTATATAAATACTAAAAGACTTATCAATGTCCATGGGATTGAATCAGAAAACATAGGTTTACGTGTAGGCGGAGTGGTTTTCCCTAAAGGAGTGAAAACTTAAGGTATACATAAGCATATATTTATATATTCAAGGTATAACTATTGTTCTCAGCATTGTACAACCACATACGGTACACGTGTATTCTCTGGCTCAACTACAAAGGTAGTCATTTTTCAAAACACCTAAAGGAGTTGTGACCCTTATAAAGGCAGTGCTAAAAGAGGCTGACAATTAATTAAAAAATATTTCTTGAGACATGGTGCTCATACTGTTTATTCCTCATTCATTCTCTTGAAATTCCTGTTACAAGATGGAGAAAGGAAGTCACCCAAATCTCATTTTCATGAATAGTAAATAAGAATCGGCAAAAGATAGTATAGCTTATTAAATTTGCAGTGTCTTTTATGAACCTATCTGTTCATTGTCTGTCTTAAAGAGCTTTGCATTTCCTGTACAGGATGATAAATATAGCAGAAGGTTCCCTTTTAAACGTTTATGTTCTCAAGACCAATAAATAGCTTCTCTGTTTCCTACTGGAAATTATGAAAGTAATCATCATGCAGATGTAAAAATGGCTCCATTTATTCCTCTGGATGCGTTCTACTAGATCAGCTGCAGGAAGTTGAAGAAATTATGGTAAAATGGTGATAAAAATTTTTTTTTCAGTCTGGCTCCATACATGAGAAAATAACCTCAAAATTAAGACTGTTGGAAAGCTTAATATATACATCATCAAGAATTCATATGTATTTTCACATGAAAATAAAGCAATGATCATTATTTGTCAGATAAAGTTCAATGAGAATTCCCTCAGTGGCAAAAGTAGGAAGTTTGGCAAGAATTCAAAGCCACTGAATTCCATTTATTAGACATCCATGGCTGGATTATAAAAGAGATTTTAAAGCAGTATTTCCCAAAGTAGGAATTGCAGCTATAAGGCTCCTCCTGGTGGATTCTAGGCTGATTTATACACCAGTTGAACACAAAAAAATACTTTGGTTCAGGTAGACACAAGATGCAAAATAGAGCATTGATTAAGAGGGAAGGCTGTGTCTGAAACACAATAATTTCTCAATAAATGCCAGTAATAGTAGTAGTAATGGTTATTATTAATACTATCGTTATTATATAATTACCTATGGCTAGGGGATATTTCCTAGTAACCCTTTCTAGATTATCAGAATTATTAAAATATATTATTTATTTAAAATTAAGGAGTCACTAGTGTTTACTGAGGACTTCTTTCCATCTTCCTTTAGACGTCTTATTGCCACACATTGTTGAGCATTTTTGCAAACTCATGCTTAAATAGACAAATGAAATTTTCAGTAATATACTTTATCATTGTTGTCTTGGATTGATCATGATTTTCAATAGCCCTTATTCATGTATTAATCTTTGCATTTGTTGTTGTTTTCACTGTTTTCTGAAACACAGTCTCACTCTATTGTCCAGGCTAGAGTGCAGGGCATCATCATAGCTCACTGCAACCTCAACCCCCTGGGCTCAAGCAATCCTCCTGCCTCAGCCTCCCAAGTACTACAGGCATGTACCACCACACCCAGCTAAATTTTTTTATTTTTTTTTAAAGATGGGGTCTATGTTGCTCAGGCTGGTCTTGAATTCCTGGGCTGAAGTGATCCTTCCACCTCAGGCTCCCAATGTGCTAGGATTATAGGCATGAACCACTGTGCCCAGCCTCATGTATTAATTTTTGTTCATCATTTGCTTTTAATTGCTGTGCAATTATTGCCTGAATTGTTATTTAAAACCTCTCTTTTTTTTGTTATAACTTAATTTTTATACTCTCACTAGAAAGTGGAAACTTGTGGGATAGGTGGTCCATGTAGTCCATTGTCTTACCTGTTTGTTTTAGGATTATCATTCTTCCTAAAAATTTAGAGGTTGGGAAAAATTAAGAACCACTGTTCTAGAAGCATAAGAGAGTCAATAGATTTTTTGAAAACTTTGAACTTTTTCTCCAGGAGAATCTAATAGATTAATACAATGTGACCTTGTCAAGTATTCCTTGAATAGAGATCTGTTATAATTTATTCAATTCCTAAATTTTATTCCCCTGCCTCTGACTTCCTTCTCTTTTTCCTTCCTTCCTTCCTTCAGATCTGTTATAATTTATTCAATTCCTAAATTTTATTCCCCTGCCTCTGACTTCCTTCTCTTTTTCCTTCCTTCCTTCCAT
>NW_012150430.1:93503-111663 GCF_000956105.1 Propithecus coquereli
GCGCCACCATGCCCAGCTAATTTTTTATATATATTTTTAGTTGTCTGATTAATTTTTTTCTATTTTTTTTTAGTAGAGACGGAGTCTCACTCTTGCTCAGGCTGGTTTCAAACTCCTGAACTCAAACAATCCTCCCGCCTCGGCCTCCCAGAGTCCTAGGATTACAGGCGTGAGCCACCGCGCCTGGCCAACATCATCAATTCTTATTTGCAAGAACAGGATGTCACTTTGAAAAAGTGGCAGCAAAACCATAGTATTTAATTTTGTTTTTGCCATTTTTTAAAAAATACCTGAACTCTCTTGGTTAAGTCTCAGCGGCTAAGAACTAGATACTCACTATAATATCATCCAATGGTAAAAGATTAAAGTGAGAAGAGATCATTTAGACCATTCATCTCATTTGAGTGAGGAAAACACTAAGGTGTTAAGTAACTTGGCCAGGGACATATTTACAGATGAAAAAGGTAGCTTGAGACATGATAGCAGATTTGATATCTTTCAGGGAGTTAAGTTATTCATAGTGTTTTCAGATAAGAATTATAAAGTCAGCTCAGTTGTAAATGTTATGCAATATATACATGTTTTATATATAAAAGTTTAATGCCTCCATATTTCCATTAATATATACTGTGATTAAGGAAAGCAAAGCAATGACATTTATGCTATATTTACGCAGGCAAATGAAGAGGGGAGTGTTGATCAATATTTAAGAAATCATTCACGCCTAAAGCCCACGTCATTTTTTTCAATCTCCCAGTTCACTGCACCTGGTATTTGTGTCATGTGCAAGGCAGTCTGCAGTAGGTGGGGCTCCACAGGTGAAATCTGTTTATATTCACACTTATATTTGAGCATTTTATAAAAGGAAATAGGTTTACTTTTGCAATTTAGCTTCTACTTAAGCCTTTTTACAGCTAATGGAACTATTAATAAGTGTTGAGTATTAGTCATTAAAAAATGTTTATTCTCACATCCATTTATGAAGCACTTTTATATTCCCGTAAGTCTCTATTCGCAAGTCTTAATTTTTAGTACATATGTCTCTACACTTTATTTGCAAATTAATTAAAACTCCTTTGCATTTCAAAATGAGAAAAGACAAAGATGTACAAGATAGTAAATTTAGTTTCTATGCAAGTTTAGATACACTTTTGTTTAAGGGTGAAAGGACAGATTAAATGGTCCACAAGTCCACAGATAGTATAATTTCCTTATTCTTGGTATAAACAAGTTCATGGATCTGTAAATTGAAAAAAAAAGAAAGAAAGAAAGAAAAAAAGAACGAAAAAAGAAAAAAAAAACAAAAAACAAAAACACTCAAAATCTAGGAGTGCTGGCTCACACCTATAATTCTAGCACTTTGGGAGGTGGAGACGGGAGGATTGCTTGAAGCTAGGAGTTCCAGACCAACCTGAGCAAGGGGGAGAACCCGGCTCTACAAAAAATAGAAAAAGTAGCCAAACATGGTGGCGTGCACCTAGTCCTAGCTGTTTGGGAGGCTGAGGCAGGAGGATTGCTTGAGCTCAGGAGTTTGAGGTTGCAGCGAGCATAATGATGCGAGACTCTGTCTCAACAACTCCCCCCCAAAAAAACACAAAACAACAACAAAACAGCAGGTATGGGCCTTGTTGACCTCAAAAAACATTTGAAAAAAAAATTTTACATATTACATGTTTATTAAGAGGTACAACTTTTATGTAAAATTTACATTTTATGAAAAAATCGAAAATATGTACAAAATTTCGGAAGATAGATGTATGTTTGAAAATGTTTTAAAAATTACTTTCTAATGATAGAATAATATGTGCAGGATAATTGTACAATTTGGTATACACATATATCAGTTTCTACAAGGGTCAGATAAAAGCAGTTCAACCAACAAAAGTCATTACAACAATTTCTAGTGTATACTTCCCACAGTCCCTATACTTTCTTTTATATACCACCTTAGTCACAGACCAATTCTAGTCCTTTCACTTTCCTTCCACCTTTTCAATACTTTTTTTTCCTGATTTTGCATTATAGATAAGAGACTATAATGAAGACAAAATTAGAGAGAGATGATAGAAGCCTGGGTGAGAGGATAGGAACAAACTCTTACTTTTATTAAATCCTATTCCTCTCCTATCAAGTGAATTTGCAGATACTTGAACTATTATACAAAAGGAGTACTGATAACAGGCATCCATTGGGATAGAGGTTTAGACTGTGGTGTCACTTTCAGACTTACTAATTTGTTCTACTACAGCAAATACTTTACATGAAAGGATCAAAATCCAGAAAAAAGATTTCAACTGATCAAATACAATAATGAAAAAATAAAACAGATAACTATAACATTTTGTGTGTGAGATCAACAACTGCACCATTGAATTTGTGGGGAGAGGTAAGGATTGAATAGGTTGTAACTTGATGAGAAACTGTGACTCTTTTTTATTGGCCAATAGCACAACATGATAGGCAGTTTGTAATGATGACAACGTGTACAAGAAAGGAAGCAGTGATGACTACCAGATGGGGTTCTCTATCATGTGCTACTCAGGTATTGCGTCCACTTCTATGAAAACATGAATAGACTCAGTGGAGAGGTGCTGAGATGTCAAATTGATGAGAAACCATCTTAAATTAGGAAACATGTCATATAAAGAGGAGATGACATGAAGGGGAGGAGAGATATAATGTCTGTTTTCAAAAACATATCAAAAGTTTTAGCAGATGAAACTAAGTTTAACATATTGACTGCCACACTAGAAAAAAAAATTTTTCCTTGGGGCCATGGTGTTTTATTATGAAAATAGAATAAAAACTTTGAAAACAAAATTATCCTTTCTAAGTTAATTAAAATGTTGTTATTTTTTATTGTTTTCTGTGTATGAGTTATATGCAAATTTAAAAATAGTTCATGTGGCTCCCAAGGTAAAGAGACGTGTGAGTTACATATGCTTTACAAGGCCCCTGGCTCAAAAATAGCATGACTTAAGTACAACTCACAAGACAGTTAATGTGTTAAATCCATTTTGTACAGCTTTCATGATATAGAACTAGAATGAATTAAGTGAAGCAAGGGAGAGTGTAATTCAAAAGGAGGAAGAATTTTCTCATTATCAGACATTCTAAGAAGAAAAGATGAGCATTAGGGATTGCTGAATACTTGGACACTTAGTGAAGGTATTTAGAGAAAATAAAAGAGAAACAAAGTTGGAGGAGGAATAATTCTGAAGAACTAAAAAACCCTACTATTCTTGAGAATTTAAGATTGCAGACGCTAAGCTGATCTAAATAGAACAGGCTTGTCTATTCTAAATAGAATTTCTCTTCAAGTTTATGTGCATTTTCCAAAGACTTTAAGAGTTTTAAAATTTTATCTCCATGAAACAAGCATATCCATACACACCATGCCGCTGGCATCTAAATGTGTCATTAATAAATAACCATAGCAACAAAAATCATAACAATACAATTTACCATGATATTGAGCATTGAATAAATAGACAACTGGCAATAAGTGCTTTATATACCTTTCCTTCATTTAACCCCAATAGACTGTTGGGTAGATAGGATGGGATTTGTGAATTTGACAGGATTCACAGCTGATGCGTAACAGAGCTAGAATTTCAACTCAGGTTCATGTAAAGTTAATCACTACACCTAACTGGTATACTATTTATACTGTTGTTATTCCTTGTTCTGTAATGTTCCTCTAAATTAAACATAAATAAACAGAGCATGGAAGTCAATTTTATACAGAAGAGAAAGTGTTAAACTGCTCAGATATCCCTAGATATAGACCTGTGATTCATAAATTTTCAAAAAGCATTCAGTAACAATGTGGAGACCTGTCTTTAAATAAGCCTCACATGTGAACCAATGGACATTTTGTGATATAACAGTCAATTCTCAAGATATTACCTTCTAAGTTTAATGCTAGCAATGCTTATACGAAAAATCAGAAATAATTCATTACAATTCCTCAATGAGGTGAACTATTTCATTATCACTCATAAATATAGAAAGGTTTCTATTTCTACATCTTCTAGACAAAACTAGTTATTCCTGAGCATACTTGGGAATGAATGAAGCTGTTCATGTGGTAAAAATGTCTTTGTGAAACTTTATAGAATAAGGGGCAAAGTGGGAGAGTGATACTGTAAACTGGCCTTTTTTAAAAAGAATCTTGTTGAACTTTTCATGAGACATAAGGGGCGGTGATTATGTTAAGGAAGTTTTTCTTTTCTTTTGAATTAAAATCTAACTAGAATTATAAAAATGGAAATAATGATCACATGTAGATCAAACCCACCAAAAGCCATTCTGTAATGCTTCATTTACAGTAATTCTTCATGTGTCCAGAAAATAATTAGTAATCTCAAATGTCAAGAACATAGTTGAAAATGTGAAAAATAACAGGAAAGAAAATTTAACAGCAAAATATGAGCTCAAAGTCTACACACAAAGGCTAAGTCACTTTACCTAAAGAAAATCTATCAGACCTTTTGTAGACTCTTTAAAGCTTGGATATTTGATATACTGACTCTTGGAAATTTATATCAGCAAATGATTTCCATAGGTATTTAAACCAGTAGTCTAAAATAAAGAAAAAAGAGCAAAATATAATATAATTAGCCACAATAATTTAAAAAATACCTTTTGGGATAATAATTTATGAGTGTGAATTTCCTTTATCTTCCTGGCTGCCAATAGCAGCAGAAGACTCAAAACAAGGTTTTTAACTGAGCCTTGTCCATCCTTGGGCTGGAGGAGAAGTTGCTGATTAGCATCTATGAGGTTGCTTCTTGGTGCTGGGAAAGATATCTGTATACTTGCCAGGTACATAAATAAACAGTGAGGGGAAAAATGTCCACCACATCTAAAGAAGCCTCCTATAGAGACAGGAGACCAGAGACAAAAAGAACAAGAAATTAGAAAAAAGATCAAAAAATAATCCAAAGAAATCTTCCAAAAATTAAAAAAAATTAATTGCAAATATATAGGGATGGATAGATAAAGCTCTGATAGAGTGATATTAAAAAGACTAATTTCAAAGATTGGATCAAGAAGTCAGATGGCTGCATTTCCTCATCTGAAAATGGAGGCAATATCTATGTATTCTGTCTACACTATAAAGAGTGGTTTTGAGAATAACATGAGTCCTTATCTCAATGTGCTTTGGAAATTGTGAACTGTTAAAAAATATTAGCTTATTATCATGATTATTATTATTAAAATATGCCATACTAATAGACAGTGTTCCCATGAATAAAATACTTTCTGGAAAGTCGAGTTATGATGGTGGTATAAACGCAAAGTGAAATCAGTGATTTTCTGTATGTATTTACCAACTACATATACCAAACACAGTCTTATTGAAAATGAAATCTCTACCAAATGGAGGAAAATAAATGTTAACAATTTTCTTCCTAGATTGGGTTGTAATGTTGGTATAACCGGGACCAGATGTCAAAAAGTTTTTGCTTGTTTAATTTAACATAAGAAAATATTATTTCAGTAAATGGAAGGTAAAGATGACTTTTTCCAAGAAATAAATTTGTTAAAAAGTGACATTCCTTTTTTTTTTCCTACCTAAGGATATGCTTCTCGGATGTTAGAAACCCTGTAGAAAAGAAAAACACTATTTTAAATGTGAACTTTCCCAGATGTGGCTCCTGTTATAAGTCACAACAAACGGAAAAGATAGCATGATTATTCCCCATTGCTTTCTCCTTCAATTGCAATTGATTTTTATTAGTAACCACGAGCATCAGAAACAGAGTTTCTGTCTCTGTTAATGAACTGAGGTGTGCAGGTGCATATGGATACGTTCATAAAAGTCAGGGCTCTAAAGTGTACAAATTCTCCCCAATTTTCCACAATATTTTCTGTTTCTTATCATTATGACTAAATAACGATGGCAAAACTAATGATGCCATTACCCTGTAATTGGGAACTGAGGCTGTTTAGCAATGATAAAGCATGCACCGGGCAGAGTTAATGGGCCAACCAGGCAGCCCCACTGGGTAGCTAACCCACAGAGCAAGGAGACCGAACAGTCGCAAGGTAGAATGTTGTTCATAAAAGGCAGCGAGCATCAGGAAACAGCTTTTACAGATTATTGTCTCCTGCTCTGTCAGCCTAGGGAAAGTTAAACGAGCTCGAATAAAGATTTGAAGGGATTCTTGATGTGAAATGTAAAGAACTGTCTTTTCTCCACGATTCAAGCTTTTAGAAACTTCTTGCTGACCTCATTTTCAAAGGAATCCACTATTTTAACTCTACCCTATTCTGCTTATGTTACCTTCTCATTTAAATAGAGATGACACTACAGATTTTAGGGGCTGTAAGTGTATATAGTTATTTAAAACGCATGTTCCACTATCCAGCATGGTACCTGGAACATAGTAGGAGCCCAGTTAGCTATTAGCTCAATCAATATGCGTGAACCTCTTACAAAAGAATGTAAAGTAATATCTTTGCTCAAGAATATACCCTAGCTCTATTTAGTGGGGAAAAAAAACTGAACTTCTCACAGATTCCTAGCACTAAGAATGTTTTCCTCAGACCAGTCAGGATAAAATGAAAGCAGACCTGGCTGAGAAATAAGGAAGATTGGGGGCATGGATGGACAAAGCACGTCTAGAGCAGCTGAACCCTGAATTGTTCCCAGGACTGGGATTCAGAAACAGAAACATTTGCCCAAAGAGTCATTTCTTTTCTATAAATAAGCCATACTCTATAATTTTTTTTTCACTTAGAAGAGGTGATAAGTGAAATGCCACTACTATTAATGATACGATGCCTCCCGTTAGTAATACTGATACTATTATTTATTTATTATTTTGTGCCAAGCATTATCCTAAATACTTTTAATCGATTATTTTATTTAATCCTCACAATAAGCCTGTGAGGTGTGTTTCTGTAGCTTCCCCATTTTTCAGTTTGGAAACAAGAGTCTTAGGTAAAGTAGTGTGCGCAGGGTTATACTGCCAGTAAGTCATAAGGCAGGAATTTAAAAGAAGCCTGATTCAATTCCATGGTCTTAGCCATTACATCACACTGCAGCGCATCATGCAAAGTGCTTTCCACACATTGCCTCAGCTGAGCCTCCCAAATGTTCTTTCAGTTAGGTTGAGCTTGTTCTCGGAGCTCCATTTTACAGATGGAGGCTTAGAGAAGTAAATAACTTGCCTGGGATTTATACAGCTAGTTAGTGACAAAGCCAGGTCACCATCCGTCTTTTTGCCCTCATCAGGAAGCCAGTGTCCCTGGATGTGCAGTGCATTACACAGTTCCTAGGTAATCCTCAGGCCAAGCCCTCAGGCTTAAAGGTTAAGGGGAAGCCACTCATTTTTCCAACATCTAAGTTGCTTCCCTCTGCTAAGAAGGAACACACTCCTGTCTGTATTATTCTTTCCTCCCAAGAAGAGAGGACCACACATCCTGGGCCCAAGGCTACTTCTCTTGTCTCTTGGCATCTCATCTGTTAAGTCCTTTTCCCTCTTTCCCACCACATGCATCTGAATGTATACATTCAATTTTCCAGGTCATTTTTAGGTGGATCTCTTATCACAACTTTTTATTTTACAAATGCAAAAGGACATTCTGTTCTTGATTATACCCACCAGAATGGCTGCTGTTCATCCTATAATCCCTGGGAGGCATCTCTCTGTGGTTTGGGGTTTTAGACATTAGTGGAAGCAGCTGTGACTACAGTAACATTGATCCAGTTTCTACTGTCACTGTAACAACCACAGAAGTGAGCTCTGTGCCACATGCCACAGGAGCAGATAGTCACAGCACAGACCGTGGGGGCCTCTGGGGTGCACGAAGAAGCCCAGAGACAGCTCTATTAACCTTTTCCAAATATCCGATTTTTTTGTTGTTGGTTGCACTCATGTTGCCTAGATTAAAATATTATGTCACATACTCAGTTTTGCTTCACCAAAAGACTTCTGGCTAAACAGTCCTCTACCCAGGAAGAAAATGCAAATGCATATCTCCACTGCTGGATATTCCCCAGGATTTAAAAATATGTTGGTCTCTATTATAGGCATGCGCCGGCACATTATGGGAATGTAAAGAAAGAGTGACTGTTTAAGCAAGTACTTATGGATGTGTATGTCTGTAGCTGGGTATATATTAATAGATACCACATGTGAGAATTGAATATATAGTGCTCTTCCACTTAGAAACCTTTACAGATGGAGGAAGCATCACAGATTAGGCAGTGGTAAAGCACTGTCCTGGGGTCCATGTAGACAGGCGACGCAAGTTAAAAGCAAGAGAAAGTTGAAAGTTGATGGGATCGATGCAAGAAACTGCATGGTTTCTTCAATTAGTTTTCCTTCCTTCCTCTCTCTTTCTAATTTTTTTTCTTTGGGGAGGGGGCTATAGGCGGGTTAAACATTAACAATCAGTAGAGAATTTCTATCTCTTTTGCTTCCTTTGCTTTAATGAAAAAGTTTCATTCTATAAGCAAACCTTTATAATAGCTTTTTCTTATAAGTAGATATTGTCTCTTAACTCCCTTTCAATTAACTACATCAGAGAATCTTGACTGTAAATACTATTTAAGGTACCATGAGATCTAGTTTCATCCAACCAAGTGTCCATCAAACCACTGATTGATTAATTATTCTATGTTGAACATTTGTTAGAGACCGAGCAATGATTCGTAAACAGGCATTACTGATAATCAATGACTATCCTACCAGCAACTTACATTTTTGTGCTTGTTTTCCTTTGTGTGTTCCAGAAGCAACCAATCATTTATTTACCTTCCAGAGAGTCCTGATATCATTTTATTAAGACATTTCATTCAAAGAGCAGTTAGTTTTGCCATTAATTCTAATGATCTGTTTTTATCATTGAAAAAGGAGTGCTTTGATCCTGTCACCTCATTATAATGTTTTGCTGAAAGAAAAAAATCTAAGAATTGCTCATTTAAAGAGAACACTGCTCTTAGGAAGAGTTCACTATAGGGCAGATGTTACCGTCTGTGACATCATGATCTTTATTCATTGTCTACATCTATCAGAAGTGGAATAAGGTAGGAAAGTTAATACTCTTTTTCACATAGTAATTTACAAGTAGAATCTTATCTGAGCATCAAAACAAATTCGTAAATTAGGGAGGAAATAGTGACGTGTTAGTAGGTAGTAGAGTGGTAGAGAATGGGAGCGATCGGAAGGGAACTTGCACAATCTCTCACCATCACATCTACTTCCCTCAGCAGCATC
This sequence comes from Propithecus coquereli, assembly GCF_000956105.1. NCBI lineage: Eukaryota > Metazoa > Chordata > Mammalia > Primates > Indriidae > Propithecus > Propithecus coquereli. The sequence continues at coordinate 102,737 of NW_012150430.1, forward strand.
TCTACCTACCTGCTCTGCCCTCACCTCTACTATTATAGGTGCCTTGTCCACACTCCTGTCCAAGACCAGCCCTGTACTTCTATGTGAGATATCAATCCTTTTCATCTATGCAGAACCATCACCCAGCAAATCTCTCCTCTCTCTAATTATAGCTATTCCCCCTCCACTGAATCATGTTCATCCGTGTATTAATAATTTATTAGTCCTGAAAGAAACTTCTTTTGATTACACTTTCCTTGTTCTAATTACTGCCGTTTTATTTGCTCCCATATACAGTAAAGCTCTTTGAAATGATTTACATTCTCTGTGATCAATGAGGTGTTCATTTTACCACCCTCTCCCTTGTCTAAAATGAACTAGTCACGGTAGCTGTGACTTTCATGTCACTGAACCCAAAGCCAATCCTCACTCTTCATACTGATCCAGTGGCAGCACTTGCCACAGCAGACATCTCTCTTCCTGGAAATGCGTGCTTCTCTTGGCATCCTGAATACCTCTCTCCAAGTCCTCCTCCTCTTCTTTCACCTTCCTTTCCAGCCTCATTGGTGGCTCTTTCTATATCTTTCTCTTTTTCATTACTTCTTAATGGTGATTGTCCCAAGAATTCCTTCTTGGACTTCCCTATCTTTTCCCTTTGTGACCTCATCCAATCTAATGGCATTAAACACCATCTCCATGTTAACTATTCAGAAACGTATACCTATAACTTGGATTCCACTACTGAATTCCAGATTTCTTTGCCCATCTGCCTACTTGATACCTTTGACTTAGATGCTAAATACACATCTCGAGCCAAACAAGCCCAAATCTGAGCCTCCTATCTTTCCCCCAAACCTTATCCAGTTGTAGCCCAGCTCATGGCAACTCTAACCTTGCAGGTACCCCTGAGATTTTAAAGTCATTATTGATATGCCTCTTTCTCTCACACTCCACAACCAATCAGAATATCCTGCTGGCTCTATATTCAAAATATGTCCAGAGTCCAGCGTTTCTTGCTGTCCCCATTACTAACATTATCAACTCCTCCCAGATGACTATAAGAGCTCCCAACCTGTATCTCTGCTTCCACCCTTGCTTTCCTTCCTTTTTTGCAGTTTACTCCAAACACAACAGCCGGTAACCCTTTCAAAGCCCACCAATGATTCCTTATTTCAGTCACAGTAAAATCTAAGTTCTTGAAGTGGCCTCCAAAACATAAAAAGATCTGTTTCTTCCTCCCCTCTGTTACCTCTCTAACTTTTTGGGGAGGGTGGGGGGAGAAGAATACCACATTACATTTAGTTATCATATCTTCTTAGCTCCTCTTGGCTGTGACAATTCTCAGACATTACATGTTTTGATGACCTTGACAGTTTTAAAGACTTTATGTTTTGTAGAATATATCTCTGCTGGGATTTGCCTGATGTTTTTCTTATGATTTGACTTGTGTTATAGGTTTTTGAGAGGAACATCACTGACATAAAAAAGTACCATTTTGTCACATCAAGGGTACACATTATCAGTATGACTTATCACTGTTGATGTTCACCTCACTCACCTGGCTGAGATAGTGATTGCCTGGTTTCTCCACTGCAATGTTACTCTTTCCACGGCCCCCCGGTCCTCACCCCAATTCCATAATGTATACTCTGGAAGCAACCACTATGTGCAGCCCACACTCAATGAGTGGGGAGTTATACTCTACCTCTCTGAGGGCTGAGTATCTATGCATGTTCTTTGGAATTCTTCTACACAGGAAATTTACCTCTAATTCCCCATTTATTTATTTTTATATAATCATTTGTTTATAATATTAATATTATGGAATCATGGATATTTACTTTTGACTTTGGGTTATAAGTCAATACTACATTATTTAATTTGTTATACAAATTGTTCCAGCTTTGTCCACTGGGATATCTTTCAGTTGGCTTCTATGCCACTTTGATATATCCCCAATTATTATGTGTATGTATGTGTGTGTGTGCATGTCTGGTACTACAGGACACCCCAGGGTCATCTTGTATATTTTCTGCTCCATTCCCAGAATTGGCCACTTTTACAAGGAGCTCTGGTTCCTTCTATTAGAGAATGGCATCAGAAAGCAAGAAATGGGTGCTAGGTGCACTTATTGCTACTGGGGTGCGTGTGTGTGTGTATGTGTGTGTGTGATTGCTTTTACACCCTTTTAGCTGAAAAAGTCAGGAAATATATGTCTATATACTAACCTGTATATATACACATATCTATTAATATTTCTACACGTAACCATCTGTGTCTAAATAAGGTAGATTAACTTCTGGCATGATGGCATGAGGAGCTCAACTGACCTGTTCTGCAGTGAAATTAGTGAAAAAAAACTAAAGCTCCTGGAAATGATCCTAAGGGCAACTGGCACATGAAGAAACATCTGTTCAAGGAAATCTATCTATCAGAATTCACCAATAAATTGAGAGTTTGAGGTATTTGAACCAAGACTGCTGCTCCACCTTACCAGTTCAGCAAGGCAGGGTCTCCACTGCAGACTGCTGAAGCCAGGAAAGCAGGGCTCCCTCTCCCCCAAGCTCATAGCTAGAGGGCTTTCTTCCTCAGAGGAGCAGAACTTTAGCATTTATCATCCTGTCCCCAGGTGCCTGTTGCTAAATCCCAGGTGATTGAGAACAAAAGGTGAAGGCTCCTTTCTTCTGCCCAAGCCCCACCCATAGAATAAGGGTTCTATCTTGGGTGAGGTGCACTGAAAATACTGGGGCCCCAATAGCCTTTGTTTTGGCTGGTGAGGCAGTGATTCCATGCCAGGAGAAGCAAATCAAAAGGACCTCAGCTGCTGCTGTCCACCCCTCCACCAAGAACTGAGCTCCTAGAGTGGGAGTGTCTTCAGAAAGTTTGCCATTGTCCCCACCCCAGCTCCAGAGCTCTGGCTCAGAAATTTTGCCTAGGAGAAAGAAACCTGCTTTAAAACAGATAGCTCCTAATCTCTTCCCAAAGAAACGAATTTATTTGCAACAAAATGTAGAAAAGTTTAAGCCTGAGGTGCTCTAAATAACAGTGGAGACTGGGAAAAGGCAATTGGGAAGAGATTTGCATATTTAATAAAGACATAACTTAGACTGTAGCCTGGCTAGTTTGCAAGGAACCAAAGACGAGGACAGCTGGAAGGGGCCCTCCTAGTATCAGAATGAAGAAAATGCACTGACCTCAAAAACTATTCCTTTAAAGGAGCCACAATTTGATTGGATTAGTTCATAGAGTAATTTATGTCCCAGAGAATCATTGAAAACAACAATCAGTTGACAACTAGTAGAGGTTAACAGGTTGGCGTGGTCAGGAAAAGAGACCTCTATCAAAACCACTATCATTCCAGGGTGACTATATGCACACCCAAAGCTGTATCTCCCTGACGCATACCAGCGTGTGTATGTGGCAGGGGTGGGTCTGTGGTGTGGGTGGATTAGACTGCACTAAAATAATCCATGCAGTCAATAAAATATAAGCAAGCAAGTAACAATAACAAGCCTGGGAGACACCAGGGATGTGTGAGCACCAAGGAGAGACCATGTGAGGACAAAGCAAAAGGTGGCCATCTGTAAGCCAAGGAAAGTGGCCTCAGGAGAACCCAAACCTGCCTACATTTTTTTTAGCCTCCAGACTGTGAGAAAGTAAATTTCTGTTGGTTAAGCCAAGAAACAAACAAAAAACAAGCCCAAGACTGGGGTGGAGGCTGAAGAGGGTATCCAGAGTTGCTACAATATATTACGTAAAACTTCTACTTTCCAAAAAAATTTATGAGGCATGCACAGATACAGGAAAGTATAACTCATAAACTGAAAAAATATCAACAGAAAATAAAACAGGTAATAGAAACTACCCATGAGAGTGATTAGATTTAATAGAAAAAGGCCTCAAAATAGCCATTATAAATGTTCGTTCACAGAACAGAAAGCATAATTATAGATGTTAAGAAAGACAGGATAACAATGACACATCAAAGAGAGAATATCAATAAAAAAATAGAATTTTGTAAAAAGAATCAAATGGAAATTCTGGAGTTGAAAAGCAAAATAACTGAAATAAATTAATAAATTACTGAAAGGGCTCAACAGAAGATTTAAACTGACAAAGAAAATATTAGCAAACTTTGAGATGGATGAATATAGATCACATAAGCTGAAGAACAGAGAGAAAAAATGATGAAAAATATTATTAGAACCTCAGATAAGTGTGGGAAACCACTTGGCTCACAAACATATGCATAGCAGGTGTACAAGAAGTATAGGAGAAAGAGAAAAAGAAAACCAGAAAAAATATTCAAAGAAATAACGGCCAAAACTTCTCAAATTTATTGAAAAACAACCTACATATTCAGGAAGCTCAACAAACTCCAAGTAGGATAAATACAAAGAGATTCACAAATAGTCACATCATAGTAAAAATACTGATTTTAAAAGACAAGGAAAAAATGTTGAAAGCAGCAAGAGAAAAATGATGCATCATTTACCAGGGTATCCTAACAAGATTAACAGTAGATTTCTCAGCAGAAACAATGAACATCATGAGGCAGTTGGACAAAATATTCAAAGTGCTTAATGACAAAAAGTGTCAATGAAGTATCCTACATCCAATAAAGCTATCTTTAAAAAACAAAGGTTAAATAAAGACTTTAACAGATAAACAAAACTAATAGAATGTGTTGCTACTATACCAACCTTACAAGAAATATTAAACAAAGTTCTTCAGACTGAAAGCAAGTGACCCCAGATGATAATTCAAATACATATGAAAAAGCAAAGAGTACCAGTAAATGTAACTATGTAATTATAAAAGACATTATAAATGCATATTTTGTCCCTTATTTTCTTAATTATTTAAAAATTAATTGCATCAAATGATGTATATCTATCTATATATAATGTATTATTGGATATATAACATACAGAAATATAATATATGTGTAATATATTTGCAAATAACAGCACAAAGTAAGTGAGTGGGAGTAAAGCTATATTGGGTTAAGAAAATGACTATAGATTTTAAAATAATTATGGCAATAATTATTATTATTATTATGACAATGTGTTATGTGGTTTACAGCTTTAATAGATGTAATATGTATAGCAATAAGACAAAAAAAGGAGAAAAGGAATATAGCTAGAACTGGGAGTGGTACAGCTCTTTTCTGTGCCCAAGAGCTCCCCTCTTGTGGGCTGTGAGTGGCAGTGCTGCTTCCAGCAGAGACACAAAGTCTGTGCTCATGCTTGGCTCTGCAAGGCAGAAGTCTAATCCCATCCCACTTGCCAAGTGGCCTTTGTGATTGAGCCCAGGAGTGGAGAGGGAGACTTCTCCTCCCTATCAGCCCACTGCTATAGACACAACTGTTGCTCTTCCCACGGGAAGATGGCAGAGACGTGCCAGAGAACAGCCTTTCTGGGGCTTCTAAGGGCTACTATAGTCCTACTGGCAGTGTGGCCACCAGGCTTGGGCTTGCTCCAAAGGTGGGGCCCCTCCCCTTCTCTGAATGGAGCTGCAGCGTTCTTGCAGTGGAGAGCTGGAGAGCTAGCTAGAGAGCTGTGTGTTTGGAGCTGAGGGAGGAGGCTCCCCACTACAGACAAGTGGTTACATGAGACGTCTCTTAAGACTAGAGTTCAGAACTGGTTCACTATCATGTCTCTCTTATTTTATTGATCCAAGCAAGTCACATGGCAAAGCCCAATGTCAAGCAGCAGGGGCTTATTAATAATAAATATCTTTAAGCTGAAGAAACTAAAAATCACACGGTAAAGTGCTTAAATTTAGGAAGTAATGAAAAATTTGAGCCAATAATACAACCCATCCTCCAGGTTTCCACAGCACACTACTTTTGCTATTGAAATGGCAGTGGCAATGGAACCCCCCTTTCCCAGTGATCCTCTTTCCCAAATTCTTTAAATGTATCATACCAGAAGCAAAGGTTGGTAGCAGAATGAGGCAAGAGGAGATCCCAAGCCTGTATGAGGATGGCAGTATCCAAGCTTCCATCAGACTTGCTAACTTCTTTAAAACAATGGTTTCTCTGTTTCAGCAATCTTTGTCCATTGCTCCCGCATTGGAGCCAGGAGGGCTGGCCCACAAGGAAGTAGCTTAATTTAGTGACCTCTTAAGTCAAAGAAGAAAACTTTCAGAGAAAGTAGGGTGTTATTTTGCATTAAAAAATCAGTCAATCTAAATATATTTTATTATAAAGTAATACTAAATTTACTGATCTGGTAGCCTGATGTTTGTATTAAGTATGCAGTGGTCAACTTTGGGGATTCACTACTTTATTAATTCAGCATTCAACTATGACAACAAAAGAGTATATTTTCTTTTAATCTCTCTTTTGCAAATCTTAAATATTAAAAAAAAAAGGAGAAAACAATTACAAGTATAAACAATGAAAACCACCACTTAAAAAGTGCCATTTTTACTCAAATGAACAGCTCTTGCTAAATTTGCAAAAAGTGAAAATTCAATATTTTTATAGGGCATTTGATTTAGGACACAAGTATCTGTTGCTGCAATAAAACAATATGGTTTGGAACTTCAATTCATTTTTGAAAAATCATGTAGTTTGATCTCAGCTTATAGAATATAAAAATGTACGAAGGTTACTCTGGTATCCTTACTAAGTTTAAAATGTGACTCTCTGAGACATTTAAAAGATAAAACATAGAAAAGTTCATTAAGTGCCCACTGTATACTTCAAATGACACTTCATGTATTTGAAAGTGAATAGAGGCTCAGGTGTTAGAAAAGTGAAAAACCATCCATAAATTATCTATAAATGTGGTAAAGCGAATTATTCTCAGCCTTTTATTACTTTTAGAATGTTCAACTCTACAGTCTTACATCCAACCATGAAACAAAACACAGGAGCTTTCTAAAATATATCTATGTATAAAGTAGTTTTTTTTTAGATTTCATTTCAGAAATGTTATTTTATTCCTGGGGTCTCTCATCAAGGTAGAAAACTCTTATATTAATCCACATTGTCTTTGGTACTGTATTTTTTTCCCTAAAAATTTCATGTGTATTAAAACACAGAGCTACCAATGCTTTTGCTTAATTATGTGATCTTGGTGATTGCCACACAAAAATATGAATGAGTAAAAATCTCTACTTTTATCATTTAGAAAGTTAAATCAATTAGTTCATGGTTGACTAAATTTTCTAAATTCAATTGGAATTTGATCTAAGTTAAGAGCAGATGCATTTCAGAGTTATAAATGACTGCAGAGATTATGTTCTCTAATCTTCATATTATAGTATGAAAATTGTACCCACATAGGGACATAGGGACAGGGATTTACACCAAGCCAGAGCCACAATCCAGATGTCCATGTCCCAATTCAGCTGTTATTTTATGGACAAAATTTAACTTTTGGTTAAGATTTTATTCTTATCTATTTTGTGCTTTCATTTGGTAACAATTGTAAGTGAATGAGAATGACTTGAGGGTAGAAACCATCACTGTTGAAATAAAAGCTAACAGTGAAATTCCCTTTTCATTTTTCAGAAGATTAATGATAATAAAGAACATCCATATCCCAACACTAGGCATTTGAGCCAGATATAAATTAACTACTTTCTAAAGCTTGGTTGTTGGCCGGGCTTGTGGCTCACGCCTGTAATCCTAGCTCTCTGGGAGGCCGAGGCGGGTGGATTGTTTGAGCTCAGGAGTTCGAAACCAGCCTGAGCAAGAGCGAGACTCCGTCTCTACTAAAATTAGAAAGAAATTAATTGGACAACTGAAAATACATAGAAAAAAAATTAGCCGGGCATGGTGGCACATGCCTGTAGTCCCAGCTACTCGAGAGGCTGAGGCAGGAGGATCGCTTGAGCCCAGGAGTTTGAGGTTGCTGTGAGCTAGGATGACGCCATGGCACTCTAGCCCGGGCAACACAGTGAGACTCTGTTTCAAAAAAAAATAATAATAATAATAAAGCTTGGTTGTTGTTACAGTGCCAATTAGAACTTCCGCTATCTATTACTATTAACCAAGAAAGTGATATTGTACCAGATGAGTGGTGGTCCAGTATGTAATGTGATTTTATTGTTACTATTATTGCCTACAATCTATTCTTACTCTTTTATCTATTCCCTTCCCATACTGTAAATGTATCATCATGTCACCCAAAATTGAGAAATTTTCAAATCTCTTTTTAGCTTGTGGCACTATGTCATGCCATCCATGTTTGTAGTGTTTTGGTTCCAATCTACTTTAAATCTCAGATGCGAAAAGATGACATTTCTTACACATTAAGATAAACAGTGCATTCTTTCTATCACTTCAGGGAATATGTTAGTCAAGTGTTATAATTTTTGCATTTTTCTGTTTATAATATTAATAGCTATGCAATAAGAAGTGTACTACTGAACTGTCAAGAATGATTTGTTACCAGATGTTAGCATAATTTGCCAACTGTCAAATTTTAATAATTTTTATTTGTCTAAAATGTGATACTTAACTTTCATGGTAAATCAAGACATACGGCAGAACTTATCTGATATAGAAGCTGAGGGAAACTTGCATGTGGCTTGATGGTTTCAACAACTTGAATTGAGCATGCACTTCACACATGATATTTTGAAAGCATCTTTTTTGTGATAGGGAAAGGTTGGAAAGTTTGTGCTTTGCTTTATGCCTTTTATGCACTGAGCTTTATGCAGAGCTAGACAACTTACAGCTATTCAATACCTATAAGGGGGATGCAACAATTAAAATTTACTTCTACAAATGTTTGTTTTTTTCTTTAAATGTATTTCATCTTGTTTCTATTCTCTGATAACCTCAGGTACAAAAGCAGAGAAAAAAGATGTTTCTTTAAAATAAACGAGTATGTCTTTATGTCTCTATTTTAAAATAGTGACATATTTTTCATCTATTATATGCATAAGATTAAAAACATATATTCAGCCTATCAATAATTTTTCTA
>NW_012150430.1:115031-115331 GCF_000956105.1 Propithecus coquereli
TCTTTGTTTCCTTTTTTCTAAAAATATCCATTATAAAAATGATGGGAATCCTAACCAAGTTTTTCTTTACAATGTTGGGTTAAAAAAGTAGCCAAGTCCATTAAAATCTGTCAAGGAATTATCTTCATTCCTGAGAATTCTGAGCACTCGGGTCGTTAGGTATGGCTTACACCAAAATAATGACAAACAATTAAGTTACATCTTAACTAAGATTTTACAGAAGCTATTGAATTACATTCTGCTAGTTTAGGGATTAGAGATTAGTCCTTATTCAGGAAATAATTTTTTTCTTGGAAAAAA
>NW_012150430.1:116260-118064 GCF_000956105.1 Propithecus coquereli
AGGCTTGATCTAAGTCTTTGAGAATATTTAAAATGGCAGATTTAAAGTCTCTGTAATAAGTCCAGTATATGGGTTCTTCAGTACAGCTTTCATTGATTGCTTTTTTCTTTTATAGCAGCCATACTTTATTTCCTTGCATGCCTTATAATTTTTAAATAATACCTGGATATTTTAATTAATATAATGTGGCAACTTTGGAAATCAGAATCTTCCCCTTTACCAGGGTTTGTCATTGTTGCTATTTGTTGTTGCACATTTTTGTTGCTGTTGGTTGGTTTAGTGACTTTTCTGAACTAATTTTATAAAGTCCTTACTCTTTCTCATGTGTGACCTCTAACATCTCTGTCCAGTTAGCTTTGTGGTCAACTAGTAATTAGACAGAGATTTCCTTAAATGCATGGAACCAGTAAGTCTCTCAATATTTGCCAGGGACAACTTGCATTGATTGAGAATGCCTTTATTAAAGATAAGGTAGACAGTTTATAATTCTGCTTTTGGCTTTATTTGCTCCTTGCACAGAGCCCCAAGGTCAGGTAGAGGTAAGAGATTAGGCCTTCTCAGGTCTTTTCTAGGCAGGTGCACAGTCATACACATACACTTGGCATACTAGATTCCCAGTTATTTTGTAATTTTTCATAGAGTTCTATGGGTATCTTGTTCCCCAACATTTTCTTTTCAGTTTTTGGTAAGCTTTTTGTTTGCTCCAATTGTTATCACCATTTCAGGCAGCTGCAATGTCACTGATTATTTTTATAAATGCCCTAGAAAAAAGCTGTTTGCAGTCAGTGAGTTCTGAGTTTGATCAAAAAAAGACAAACTTCGTGAGTGGCGATTTCCAGGGAACTTCCAGGTAGGTCAAATCATGACAATTTCCTGGTGTTAGGACTTTGGGGGAACTCCAAATCATTTACCCCTTCCAGTGGCTGATATGAACCTATTTTTCACGACTATGGTAATTGAAAGACTGCTCATTTTCAAGGAAACCACGGGGCAGGAGTGTGGGGGATAGAAATAAGACAAGCTAATAACTTATCGTTATTACTACCATTCATCTGTTTTTCTTGAATAACTGTTCCCCAGACTGTGACAAGCCTCTGGTTAATTTCCAGGCTTGATTTTGACAATTTTTGCTGGTTCTCATTGCTTTTATGGAGAAGGTTTTCAGAGATCCATACTTTACCAACTCTGCTGACATTACTTCTCTGGTTCCATTTTAATCCATATAGTTTCATTTATAGTGTTTGAACCTAGAGTATCCCCTTCCAAGATGTTTTCTTCACTCATTGGTCTGGCATTTAATTGTATCATGACAATCATGACTGCTCTATTTCTTTCTTTCCATGCTTTTTCATGCTCTGGAGCCTCTCCACATGTCTCAAACCTTCTCATAGCACTGTGGTATCACAGTTCTTTGTACATAATAGCTCGCTTTTTCCACAAGACCAAGCCAAGAGCTGCCAGCCCTACTAAAGGAAATAGCATCATTTCTACCAGTCTGTTTGTCAATTCAATTACAGACTAATCCAGACTCAAGACATTCTATCTCTTAATGGAAGAAATACCAAAGAATTTGTGATACTCCACAAATTTATCACACATACATTAGCTGTTTTACCTTCATAAAATTTTATGGAATACTTATTATTATTTTCACTTTACTAATGCTAAAACTGAGACTAAATATGTTAAATATTTAAATATATGAGGCAGTGATTTGAATCTATTTCATGCTATTCTAACTCTAAATTTGTGTCCTTTGGTGATTATAGTATAGATAAACAGTTTTCCAAAATTATTTTCACAG
>NW_012150430.1:119034-137085 GCF_000956105.1 Propithecus coquereli
AGAAGTTTCTTTAGCTAAAAAGCGTAGTATGGTGCCTTCGAATAAAATTATTTCAAGATAATAGTGGAAATATTGTTTTTTTTTAAGTTGAGAAACCATTATATTTGTATGTTTCCTACACAAAAATGGTTGTAGAATGACAGAAATCAAAGATGACTACTTAAAACAATTGGTTGAGTTCTATTAAATTTATTTGAAAACAATCTTTGCCCCTAAAGATTAAAAGCCTCTATGAATTCAACAATTTAGCATTTTTGCTTTAGTGGAATGAGCTTGCAGATTTGCATGTCATTTTAATTCATGTCAGAAATGTTCATGATAATGAAAGTTTAAAAAATCCAGTGGTGAAATAGTATCAAGAACATCAAACACATTTATTGCTTGCCATAAAAACATGACATATTATAAAACGCAGTGAATATATTAAAAGGCATCTTATTTATTACAACAATTAAAATAGCAAAGCTTAATAACTAATAAACCCAGAGAGAACTTTGTTTTCCAATAAAAGTTTTTTTTTGTAATAAAAGATAATTTTGACAAGAATGTTTCCCATGAAATACCTACAACCATGGCAGCTATTTGTTGTACTTAGTAAATGCTGAAAAATACATTTCCTTGTGTACAAGCAGCTTAAATATGCGTTCTGCAATCTTCTTTAGAAATTTTAGCCAAGTCTAATTAAATGTTTCTAATTAAAATTGTGTAGATAGGAAGGAAATTAATGGCTTTGTTTGAACTATTTGTTTATTTCATCATCAAGTGTACTGCATAAAATTGCAATGCCAAGAAAAAATCATCAAAATTATTCTTTACCCTGTTGATTTCCTGTAATGTCAATTCATTCATAACCTTCGTTTTTCCAACTTTAAAGGAAAACAGAAGCAGCTAAATATAAGACCTTGACCTAGGGGATTTTTTTCCCCCAAAACTATTAGCTACAAACAACATGTATGGAACAAAATAAAGGTTAAGCTTTAGTTAAGCATTCTAAATATATTTAGTGAGATACTGAATAACTCATAATGCCACCACCCACGCAATTCACCAAAAGCTTTGAATAAAGTAAATTATAACAGAAGCCAAAAGAGTGCTTGGATGATTTACTGCGTCATGTGGCTTTGCATGGTAAATTATGATTGCCCTTACATTATATACAGTTGTTTCTAGGAGAAGAAAAAATGTATTCTAAAAATAAATAAATAAAACTGTTTCCAAAATGCTGCCGACAGTGTAGAATGTCTTCCAGGGAATACCTGAATTTAAAGCCACATGCATACTTATTTTTTTTCTCCCCAGATTCAAGTGCTCTTTCTAGGGCCTAAAACTTACGTGCAACCAGTTCACGGGACTTATTACATTCAAGTCCTGTGTTGCAGTGAGCATACAAGTGGTTTATTTGCTGCCAAAACCGGAGGATTAATCTGCGGTTTCAAAATCAGAACAAAAACTCAGCACTAAAATACAGGTTGAAGAGGACAATTTTCCATGGAGGAAGTGGAGAGCATCCCGAGGTCCTGGAGGGAACGACTCTTTCTCTCTGCTTTTCTGCTTCTAAGAAATATTCATGACACTGGTTTGAGCACAATTCTCAGATTCCTAACTGTGAGCTGTCTTGGCATACCTTTTTTTTGACTAAACTCTTCTTAGTGGCCTGAAACAGGTGCTGGGAGCTCAGCTGCCACTCACAGAGTCCAACGCAAAGGCTTGTTACCACAATAATCTCTGAAACAGGCTCAGCTACCACTCTGGCAGCCAGTTTTGGGTCTATGTGCCACGCCCCACATGGCACAACTCAGAAATTTTGGTAAAAATTTTCAACAATTTAGTGGGGAAAATGATCCAAAGGGTTATTTGGCATCATATATTCATTTACTCACTCTCTCATTCTGAGGAAGGTACTAACTATGACCATTTTAGGTGTGCCCGAACTGAGTCTGGGGAGATTGAGTCACTCGCCTAAAATCACTTAATAAGAGAGAACACCAGGAATTGAACGTTAATCAATCTAAATTTTATACCTGCCCTCTTCCTAATATATCTTATTACTACAAGCGAAGGGGTGTGTGTGTGTGTGTGTGTGTGTGTGTGTGTGTGTGTGGTGTGTGTATGTGTGTGTTCATGCGTCTGTGCGTGGGGGAGGGGGGGTTGAGAGATTTTTTTCCCCCATCCTAGTATTTGAAAAGATTTTCTTTACATTTTGTAACTACATCTGGATGTCTTTATATTTTGTGAGATTGAACTTTTGAAAAAATGTGTTTATACTTGCAATTTTTGAGTCATCAGCTTTCAAAGATACCTACTTATCTATGGCAGTTAGTACTCCTACATGTTGTGGTGGATTTGTAGTGTGCTGACTTAGCTCGCCTGAACAATGTTTCCCAGGTTCCTGTTCCCTATGTAGTACCTGGTTAGCATGGGACACAAGAGACATTTTACGTGAGATTTGAAAGGCAGAAGTAGAATCAGCCACCATATATTCTTTCACATGCACAAGCGTGGTGCAGGGAGTGAGCTACTGCAGCTCTAACAGCTGTTGCATCTCTTCTCTGTCACCTTTGTGGTGTGGAACACACACTGGACCTCAGCTCCTTAAGCTGGCGCCATATCGCTTCCTTCAGCTTCCCAGAATCCTGGGCCAGGTGTGCGTTTAGCTCTGAGATGAAGGGCGCTTACAGGCCACACACCTCACCAAAGCTGGAGGCTTTGAGGCAGTGAGAGGCCAACTCCGGCTTTAGTCCATTGTCAGAGATCCCCTGCTCTCCTTGCTTTTCCTACTTCCCTCCTCCCCAACAGCCCACCCTACGGATTTCAGGCTCTAGCAAAAAACACAGAGACAACGGTCTTATGTAAACTGTTTTGCTCCCACAATTGCAAAGTGTCAAATCCATACAATAAATCTCCTATTGAACAGGGAGAGAGAGAGAGCGAGCACTCTCCTCTAGTGAGCCCACTTCTCTAATTGCTCCCTGATTGATACAAGGTGCATTCATCTCCTGTTTGCATCCCTGCCTCCGCCACATACTTTTGTTGATTTTATCCCTATTCCAGTTTCCCCTACTGATGCAACTGATTATTTTCTCTCGAATTTATCCTTTCAGGGAATTAAATTATTTATATGTTACTTTTTTTTTCCATCTGCCAGTTCCATTATTTTTCTCTAACATTTTAAGCACATCTTCTTTTCAATTTTATTCCACTCAGTCGCCTGAAGCTGACCTTGTTGACCCTTGCTGTGTTTTGGAGAGTGACTGGTTTTCATTTAGTTCCTTTAATGTGACCTTTGCTTTCACGATGTTAGTGTTGATCTCTTCCATTTCTTCCCTAAGCCCTCTCAGTGTACTTTTTAGTTTCTATTTATGTCGCTTTTTTTGTCGTCTTTGAACTCTGTGAAATGTCACAATTCTAATTTTCATTATTTTTTGGATATTTTAAGTAGCATTTATTTGTAACTCAAAATGTAATTCAGCTTTGCTGTATAGCTTTTATGGTTTGAATTATTTTCCTCCCTACTTTATAATTTTTTTAATTTCAGAATATTATGGTGGTACAAACATTTAGGTTACATAAATTGCTTTTGTACTCTTTGAGTTAAAGTTACAAATGTGCCCATCCCCCAGACAGTGTGCAGTGTCCCCCCTTAGGTGTGAATTTACCCAGCCTCTCCTGCTTCCTCCCACATGCTTGATTTCCAATGAATGTTATTTCCATATGTGCACATAAGTGTTGATCAATTGGTTTCAATTTAATGGCAAGTACATGTGGTGTTCGTTTTTCCATTCTTGTGATAGTTAGAAGAATGGTCTACAGTTCCATCTAAGTTAATACAAGAGGTATTAGTTCACCATTTTTTTTTTTTTTTATGGCTGAGTAGAACTCCATGGTATACATATACCACATTTTATCAATCCACTCATGGACTGATGGGCACTTGGGTTGTTTCCCCAATTGTGAATTGTGTTGTTATAGACATTCGAGTGCAGGTGTCTTTTTTATAGAATGTTTTTTTTTCCTTTGGGTAAATACTCAGTAATAGGATTGCTGGATCAAATGGAGGTCTACTTTTAGTTCTTTGAGCTGTCTCCATACCACTCTCCATAGAGGTTGTACTAGTTTGCAGTCCCACCAGCAATTTATGAGTGTTCCTATCTCTCCACATCCACACCAACATTTGTTGTTTTGGGACTTTTTGATAAAAGCCATTCTCACTGGAGTTAAGTTATATCTTGTTGTGGTTTTGATTTTCATTTCCGTGATTATTAGAGATGTTGAACAATTTTCATGTTTGTTGGTCATTAGTCTATCTTCTTTTGAAAAGTGTCTCCCTACTTTTTTCATGTCTCTTAATTCTTATGTAGACGCTTCCAGAGCTTCCAAAGCATTAGTTGTTGTGGTTATGCATTTTAAAATGGGATTCCCTTTTTCTATTTTCCCTGGACCTGATAATTTTTGAAGAATAGTGTCAGGGAGTACTTGGGACTATGAGGTGGATCAGCCAACCACTAACTCGATGTTCAAAGAAAGAAATTTATTTTCTTCCTCAGGATGTGAACACCTCCGAAGAGTTGTTCTGAAATATTTGCAAAGATAGTTGTGTTTTCCCTAGGTTAGTTTTAATTTTCAAAGCACTTTTACCCTTTTCTTGACTGTGATTCAGCATTATTTCTATTTTCCAGATTATGAAAAATCTCATTTACTTCTATGTTTTTTCTTTCCCATTTTTACTTTACTGGTTTGAAAGATGAAAGCTAGTTAGTGACTCTTTTATTAGAAATTTTGACTAGAGCTTACATTTTTTAAAAAACCATAAAATATAAATAATTAAATAGAATGACCAATTTTTGCCTGCTTCCTCTTTCAACAATACTCACTAGTAGGCACTTAAGTATTTCAACCAGCAGTTCTTGCTCCATTAAACCCAGTTAGGAGCAAAACTGAAACAAAAGGAGATCAAACTAACAATAAATTAGGCCCTTAATTCAACATCTACAATATGCCTAGAGATAAACTGCTTGTCGGATCTAGAGCCTCTCTTCATATTTCTAATTCTTGGGTAGTATCCTGTTTTCATCCAACCCAAATATTTGGTCACCACAGAGTGGTTAATGATGGTATAAAAAGAAAATCAAAGTCTCAGGGCACCCCCCCCAAAAATCCTTCTGGCAAAGAGAAGGTAAAAGCCTCAGGCACTGTGAAGAGCTGGCCTCAGAGATCATTCATTAAGGAAATTCCTTGCTAACCTCCCATAAGCAAGGACATACAAATTGCACCTATGTCTAGCACCTAAAACAAAAGCCTATCCAATCCTACAGTAATAATGAATTACAAGTTTATCTTATAGGTAACAGAACTGCAAAAGAAAGAATCAGACATTCTTTCACCTACCCAGGGACATCTACATAATTGATGCTTCCTTCACTCCCTATTTTATGTAAAATGCAAAATGTAGAATGTAAAAGATTTCTTGGGCCTCACAGGAATGTAACCATTTTGCCTCACCACCCTTTCCTTTGCCTTTTTCCTTCTCTCTACGTGCCTTTAAAATGCTGAAGATTCCAACTTTCCCTTTGGAAAGACAGCCATAGCTTGTCCTAAGCATGTACTCAAAATCTTCATGTTTCATGAGTTCATGAGTACATGTCCTAAGCATGTACTCAAAATCTTGGCTTAATAAACCTCCATTGATTGAGATTTTTTTGCCTTGGTCATTTACTTGGGTCAACAGTGGGAATCTAAACGAAATGAACATGTTGCCACTGACTTGGAGAGTATCATCAATGTCTACAATCTTTTGTTGACATGCTCCTACAATCTCATCATTCTTCCTTGAAGATTTACACCAGTAAAAAAATGGACAAAAGTTTGCCAACTGGAAATTGTGACTTGGTCTGTTTATCAATATCTCTGGAAAAGCCAATGCTATAGCCAAGGTGTATCTCTTAGCTTTGGTCTATTCACTCTTCCTTTTCCTCACCAGCTTATTTTCTGAGGTTCCTAGAATGTCCTGCATTCAAACTTAAGCAAGCTTTATCAACTCTATTGTAATGGGAAAAAATCAATAACACAGTTATAATCTTCTGTAAGATGATAGATACCAGGTAGAGAGCAAATTCTCTACTGCAACCGTGCCATTACCAATGAGAAGAAAAATTCATGAGTTTTTTCTGATACCATTCTATACAAGGCCAGAGTTCAGCTATATCATTTCTCATGAAAAGCTAGTGTTTGTTAATTCAGTTCTTCTACAATGCTACTGGCTAAACCAGTCACTTGCAATTCCAGTATTGTGTCAATGGAAAAGAAGCCAAACTCTGTAAAATAATTTTAAAGAGATTTATTCTGAGCCAAATTTGAGGCCCATAACCCTGAGTCACGCCAAAGAAGCCTTCAGCAAGTGGAATCACTGTGGTTGGGTTACAGTTTGGTATTATACATTTCAGGGAGACAGGAATTACAGGTAAAGTCATAAATCAATACATGGAAGGCATACATTGATTTGGCCCGAAAAGGTGGGCCATCTCAAAGAGGGAGGGTTTGCAGGTTACAGGTGGGTTTAAAAATTCTTTGACTTGTAATTGGTTAAAGACATGAAGCTTTGTCTAAAGGCTTGGAATGTTTTAAGATAAAGAGGTCTGTTAATCAGAGACAAGCCAGACATACATTTATTGTGTAAATTGAGGACCTGCAGGTTTGTCTTGCAAAGACTTAGGCCTGTTAATGAGTTACAAAGGATATCTCTAAGAAAGGAGTGGGGCATGATGAGGCATGTCTGACTTCCCTTATGGTGAAAGGCAATTTAGTTTTAGGATACACCCTTGGCCAGGAGGGGGTCCATTCAGTCAGTGGGTAGCGGAGAGCCTTAAGATTTTATTTTAGTTCACAATTGCAATTGCCCTGTGGTTTTTTTTTTCCTACATATAAGGAAGAGATGATAAAAGAATTCAAGCAAAGAATTTCATTTGCTTAAAAAAGTATTTAAATAGTATTATAGTGTTTGTACATATTCATATACATTATCTCATTTAATCTGATTTAATGGAGACTGGATCAGACATTGCTTACACACTCACCATAAACCTTACAAGAAGCTCAGAGAGAAATTTTACTAGTTTACTAAGTGTATAAGTACTTCATTAAGAAAGATTATTATGACAACATATATCCTTGTCCATTATTGTGAAAACACTGTGTTGTACTACGATGAAAGGTAAGTCTGCAATTCAAGTCCTGATTCTGACATGTGCTATACGTATGACTGTGTACAGTTCATCTAATTTCTCCTTCCAAGTTTTTTTTCAATGTAAAAGCAAAATAACGCTTGTCTCAGGGATTGTATCAAGGGTTAAAAGAAAATACTTTATTTAAAGCCATGTATCATTTTATAAGTATAAATATAAATCAAACAGCTCAAGGAAATCAGAAAGTCTTCATGGAGGAGGTACTATCTGAACTAAGTCTTGAAAGATGAGCGCAATTTATCCAGAAATAAAAGTGTTGAAAGGGGGTTCTAGGCAGGTATAGCAATATATGCAAAGGCATAAAGGAGTGATAAGAATGGGTTAAGGAAAAAAGAGTTGGATGTGAATTAAGTAGACTGTAAGGTAAACTCAGAAGAAATAAAGAGCCAGAGACAGAGTAGTAGGTAAGGATCGGAAAGTTTCTTTATCCCATGCCTATTATTTTAAGCTCATTTTACATAATTGTGCTAAAATGTTATTGTCTTTTTAATTTATTAGTTATATATTGAGCCACTTGCACAATTCAAATCTGTTGAAATTTTTGGTGTTTTATTGTTCTACAGTTAGTACATTTGTTTAAACATTTAAAGGTATAAAAGGAATTCCTTAGCTAAATAGTTATAGGCAGCATATACAGTTATGCATTGCATAACAATGCTTCCATAAGATTATAATACTGTATTTTTACTGTACTTTTCTATGTTTAGATATGTTTGTATACACAAATCCTTACCATTGTGTTCCAGTTGCCAACAGTATTCAGTATAGTAACATGCTGTATGGGTTTGTAGCCCAGGAACAATAGACTATGCCATAGAGATTAGGTGCATAGTAAGTTGCACCATTTAGATTTGTGTAAGTACAGCTGACCCACCATATCCATGCGTTCTACATCTACAGATTCAAACAAACACAGATCAAAAATACTTGAAATAAAAAACAATAAAAATCATACAAATAAAAAACCAATATTGTCTAACAACTATTCACACAGTATTTATATTGCACTAGGTATCACATGTAATTTAAAGATAATTTAAAGTATATAGGAGGATGTGTATAGGTTATATGAAAATCCTATGACATTTTAGATAAGAGACTTGAGGGATTTTGGTCTCTGTGAAAGGTCCTGGAACCAATCCTCCATGGACACTGAGAAACCACTCTATACCCCATAATGTTCACACAATGATAAAATCACCTAATTATGCATTTCTCAGAATGTTTCCCTGTTGTTAAACAATGAATGACTGTACGTTAGTTGGATCTTGTTTTTTTTTAAGTCCACTCTGACAGTTTCTGTCTTTTTAGTTGGGGTGTTTTGACCATTTACATTTACTGTGATTATTGACATCTTGGAATTTATTTTCTATTTGTGACATGCTATTCTTCCATTTTTCCTCCTTTATTGCCTTCTTTTGGATTAATTGTGATTTTTATAATTCCATTTTATCTCTATTGGTGAATTAATTATTCCTTTTTAATTGTTCTAGGGTTTATAGGATGAACCTTTAATGTAATAACTCTATTGATAAGTAATATTATGCCATTTGAAATATACTATTTAAAAATCAGATAATTGTATACTTCTTTTTCCATGCTTTGTGTTATTTTTTTCATATTTTACTTCCACATGTGTTATAAACCAGAGTATACAATGTTACTATGTTTGCTTTACAGAGTCATCTTCATAATAGACTTTAAAAATTGGAGAAAATAACTATATATATTTATATAGAAATTTATCTTTTGAATTATTTTTCATTCCTCTTTGAAGACTAGATTTCTTTATGGCATCATTTCCTTCTGCCTATAGTAGTTTCTTTAACATTTCTTCAAGTGCAGGTTGGCTGGTAATAAATATTTTTTACATGTTTGTATCTGAAGATTCTTTGTTTTGTCTTCATTAGTATTATAAAAGACACACCTACTCTGAATAGAATTCCAGGTTGACAGACTATTCTTTCTGTACTTGGAAGACATTGCTCCACTGTCTTCTGGCTCACCATGTTTCTTATGAGAACTCTTCTGCCCCATTCTGATCTTGCTCCTCTATATGCAATATGTCCTTTTTTTCTCCTCACACCGCTATTCAATATGCTCTTTATCAGTGGCTTGATTTGGATGTGGCTTGATATAGTTTTCTTTATGTATCTTGTACTTGGGATGTATTTGGATTTTTAGCTCTGTTTATTTATGGATAGTTTTTATTAAATTTTGAAAAATTCAGCCATTATTTCTTCAGAAATTTTTTTCTGTTGTTCTCTCTCTCCTTGTTCTCCAAGAACATTAGGCCACTTAAAGTTATCTCACAGCTCAATGATGTTCTGTTTATTTATTTTTTTGGTTTTTCTTTTTGTTTCATTTTAAATAGTGTCTATGTCTATGTCTATCTCTACAAGTTCACCAACTATTAACCTTTCACTTGGCTTACTTAGACTTTCAACTCTATTTCCTCAGCTCAGGATTTCCGCCAGGCTCTACCTTAGTTCTCTCCTTCTCTACTGCTGCCTGGAAACATTCTCCATACAGTAAGCTCCTGCAGTTGTAGAACTCATGTCACCTGTTCCCACTCTTTCAGAAGTTGCTGCTCTACACTGCATGATGTTCAATGTTGGAAACAACTGTTTCATAAGTTTTGTCCAGTGTTCTAGTTGTTTGTGGTAGAAAAGTAAACATACCTTGGCTGAAAGTGGAAGTACTATTTTAAGCACACTAAATATAAATACACAATGGGCTTAATAGTAAAAGGATAGGAAAACTGAAATCATCCCCTCATTAATCCATACAAAACTCAAGGGGCTATATTGATAGCAGACCAAATAGATTTGAGAACAATGAACAATACCTGGGATAAAAAGGGTTATTGGATAATGATGAAAGATCAATAAGATGAGATAATCAAATGTTTATGCATCTAGTAACACAGCTTCAATATGTATGAAGCAGAAACTGATAAAACTGAAATGTGAAATGGACAAATCCATAATTATAGTTAAAAATTTAAATACTTTTCTAGCAATAAATTATAAAACAAGTACAGAAAATTAGCAAGTGTATAGAACAGTGATATCAACCAAACTGAACTAACTGACCTATTTGAAATTACTAGAAAACTCCCCCCAACAAACAGTAGAATATACATTGTTTTCAACTACACTAAGATAGACTGTATTCTCACTATAGAACGAGTCTCAATACATTTGATCTGATTCAAATAATATGAAATATGTTCAAAGACATTTGAATTAAATTAGAAGCCAGTAAAAAATTTGCAAAATCCCCAAATACATAGAAACTAAAAACTCACTTCTAATATCTCACAGGTTAAAGAAACCAAAAGAAAAATTAGAATTTATTGTGATTTAAATGAAAATGAAAAAGCAATTTATTAATATTTGTAGCACACACAAAAGCAATGTTTAAAGGAAATTTTATAGCTCTAAACACATATGTTATAAAGGAAAATGTTTCAAATAAATGACCTAAATTTCCAGCTTAAGAAAGTAAAAACGGAAGAACAAATTATGACTAAAATAGGCAGAAAAAAGAAACAAGAGTGACAGAGAATAAAAGACTCTACCTATATAAGAGTGACCAAAGGAAGACTTCTTTGAGGACATAACATCCAAGTTGAGCCTCGCTGTTTGAGAAAGAGTTATTTACACAAGATAGTGGGGAAGAAAACAGCGGGCGTAAGGACAGAAAGTATTAAGGCTTGATAAATTAGAATAAGCTAGGCATGTTCCAGCAATTGGGAGGTCATTGTGACTATATCTCTAGCCGCAATACACATGAGACTGATTCCATGCTCATTATGTCACTTTAATTTTTTAGACTGAGACCCTCCTTTCAGAGCTGTCCTAAGTATCTTTAGCAACATTTTATAATTTCTTCCGAAGTACACGTTCCAAGCTTAAGAAATCACTGTGAAAAACTGGGTAAAAAAGATCCTATATCTGTGAAGTATTAATGAGGCCACATATATTGTAAAAGACATATTCTTGGTTTTTGGTAATTTTTGCCACTCCTTGGTTTATAATCTTAATTTAAACTGGGAACAAAGATTTTTAATTGAATGAAGTTTCCTCTGGAATTAATGCCACACTTTTTCACACTTCTTAGATTTCTGTAGAGCATCAGTGCAATACCAGAAAGAATAAAAGGGAAAATGCAAGCAAGGAAGGAAAGAAGGAAACAAGGAGAAGGAGCATCGGGGATAGGATTAAAGGAAAACATTTACTTTAAAATATATTTTTCAATACTTACCTTGTCTTTGTCTTTTCAAGAAGTGCTAGAAGATAACAGTGTAAAAATAGCAGTATCTTTAAATGCCCCATAAACACAAAGGAAGCATCAGGTATACTAAAAATATCAGTACTCATATTTTCACTAAAATAATCACGTATTTTTCACTTTCAAATGTGTTCTATGAAAGGCGAGGATGCTAAAATTGTTTGCCAATGTCATAAGGGACAACTCAAAGATGCCAGATGAGTATTAACTAAGGTAAAGCAATCAATAAAGTCCAAAGGTTGCCTTCAAGGAACAGTAGTAATGATTATAAATTTGTGTCCCAGCTGCCAAGAAGCAGGCTCTGCAATACCAGTAGGTTGGCTTCAAAGGCAACACAAAGATTAATAAAACTGAGGAACTTTCTTTTGGACAAATTAAACTGCAAGATGAGTAATTTCTAAAAATTCCCTGGATGTGTTTTCATGTGGTAAACCTTGGTCTTGAAGTATCTCCAAATTTAAAGCTACTGAACTGCAGTGAGAAGGCAGTAACCAAGGGAGAAATCTCTTAAATAGCCACGGTGCCTTGTTTTGAAGTGTCTCTTAGAGATTAGTGCCATAAGATGTTTCTGTTCCTATTAACTCAGCAGAGAACAGTGGTTTGGAATTACCAATGAACTTGGGCTGACCCATGTTCCATGGGTCAATGGACCAATGGTCCTCAATCAAAGGTGGTCGGAAGAGGAGTGCAGGATGGTGTTACTCAAATGACTTCTGTTATAGGCAAAAGTAGAAACTCCAGCACAGCTCACTTAAGAAAACAAGGAAAAACTAACTGGAGTATCCACAGGTACTAAAATGGTGATGGATAGATAATGATGACAGCAATGAGGAACCAAGTAGAAGCCAGATAGCCCTGGCTGCACCACTGGACTCTGGAATAAATCACACAAAGTCACTTATATCTTTTCGCCTCTAAAATTAGGTCACATTTTCCTAGTTAACAAGTATACTGTGAGGAGTAAACAAGATAAATGGTATAAAAGCACATTGTGAATTGTGAAGCCCACACAGATGTTAGCTATTGATATGGCAATATAGCCAAGATGGCACAGTATTCTGTTTGCCATCGCATTCCTGAGAGAAAAAGGTTTTGGCTCAAAATAAATTTGGATGGCGACATAGTTTAAGTCAACCGGTACAGTGGCAGAAAAACAACAGCTGGTTGTCTATATTAGTCTCTTTCACTGTTTTCTTCAGTACTGGGCTTCTATCACAGATAATATAGCCCCTAATTATCAAACAGCATGTGGCTTGGATGGGCTCAGTGGTTTGTGAAATAAAAACCTTCCTGAAGACTCACCATGGTCATAAGCTCAAATGGATCCAGAGGGGCTTGTCAAGTGGCGATACATGCTTTAATAACTTTTTAATTTGGTTTTTCCTTGCAAGAACTGTATTCTGTGTCTCATTGAACAAATAAGACTCTGAAAGTAACTGCAGCCACACACAAAAAAGCATATTGAGAGAGAGAGAGAGAGAGAGAGAGAGAGAGAGAGAGAGAGAGAGAGAGAGAGAGAGCACGAAGAAATCTGCTAAGGTGGGTTATAAGAGGATAATATGGCAAAGAAAACCTTAGTTTGAGCCCCTGGGATTAAGGCCTAAAAGAAATTATGCTGTGAGCAATTGTGCATTTTTATATTTTTGGAGACCCAGACAAAGATCTTCTGCTGTAACACTTTGGGAGCTACAAAAGATATTTTACCTTAACCATGACTCCTATGATTTTGGGAGACAGAGGTGAGAATTGATAACAAGGCTGGATTAGTAACCATGAGAACTCAATATCTATCATTTGCTTTTGTATATTCTCTTGGGAAAACTTGTATTACTAAATACTAATCTCAATGAAAGAAAGGTTGGATGACTTTTACTTATCATATTTCCTTCACTTAAACACATTCTGAGCATCTACTATATCTAAGATACTGTGCCATGTACTCTAGATTTTGGGGTTATAAAGATACCAATTCTTAAATGGTTTTCTATGACAATAGCTAAGATAAGGTGTTATAATAATGGGATTTAGAGAAAGAAAGAGCTGATTCAAACACAGCTTCTACTGTTACCTTGTCTTGGGCCCATAGCTAATTCATGTGAAGCCAGGGTATTAACCCAACATTTTAAGTCGTAACTACTACCTACTATGTATAACTACTAAGCTATACTGCTTCTCAGGTACTCTGAGGAATACTATGGATTATCTTAATGCATAGGATCATCTCCACAGGGAAGCCATGGCCAGGCAAAATTATAATATGATTTATGAAGTCATCAGTTAACAAACATTCACACAAATGTAGCTTTCTGGCAGGAAGGCTAATTGTGAAAGAGGAACCCACAAAAATATGGCATAGTTAAAAATCACCAGCATCTAGCTAATTATCCAAGAGAAGCCATACCTCAAAGATTCTAAGAGCTTAAAGTCAGCATTGCCCTTTTCCAGCTGTGTGCCTTCAAACAGGACACTGTTTCTAGCTTCAGTGTGTTTTTACTATGGGGAGAATAACACCTTCATTATCTTTAATGAACAATATAAGTGTAAGTTATAAATGAATAACTTTAATATAAGCTATAAAGGGCTAAACATAAAGATGCAAATAATGTGCTACAGAAGCTTGATATCTGTTAGCTGGGTTTAGAACAAGTGCCAAAATACCTAGTTGAAAGTGGCTTTAAATAGAGATTCGTTTTCCCCATGTAACAAGAAGTCTGAAGGCAGGTGGCACCTGGATTGGTCAAATAGCTCAATAATGGTGGGACTCTGAATGGGCTTCCTTGAGATTGTCTCAAGTTTCCAGTCAGGGTGGCAAGTTGGCTATAGCAAAGGCACATCCCATAGTTGTTCTATAGCTAAGGCAGGAAGAAAGGGGAAGGAGCTTTCTCTGAACACTTTAATTTTCTCATGGAGGAAAATCCTTTCTGAGCAAATTTCTCCTTAAAGCTCATTGGCCAGGATGGGGTCACATAGTTATACTAACTAGTGATAAACAATGTAAGGCAAGTACATATCTGGAATATTCAGCTTCTTTAAACAGGGCCTACCATCAATGAAGAAAGGTAGAGCGAAGGCTGTTGGAGAGGCCATCACAGCTCAGGGACAGGAAGTATGTAAGTACTCTTGGGTCATTGAACTGCAGAGGCAAAGACATGGATGGAAAGGAACCATGGTAGTGGGTGGTGGTGGTAGTATACAAGAAAAGTAAATATTTTGGTTTGACCTGATGTGTGTGCAGTTTGAGAAAAACAGTGGAAGGAGATTTTTTTTTTTTCAGTTATCAGTTACTGACTTCTTTTTATGCATATGAGGTAACCTGCAGCCAGATCATGGAAGACCTTAAATGTGAAGTTAAGGAGTTGAAAGGATTGTGCTTGCAAATGTAACTTTTAAAGCTTTAAAGTACTGAGAATCATAAATTCTAGGGCATAAATGTCAGTTGATTGATGCCAAGAGGTCTACAGCAATTAGTGACAGATTCATGACAACGTTAAAAAATAAAAAAGAGCAAGAAGTCTAGTACAAATTTACAACCACTATTTTCTCTGAGGAGCTAAAATTCCTTAAGCTTTCTCAGTTTGCTGACATATTGGACAGGACTGAGCCACAAGGCAGAAACTGTGCAAATATGCTCTACAATGCCTTATGTTGTATTTCCCTTTCCTGTTATTTCTTGGGGACCAGCTGGCCTCTCAGCATTCCATGGAGACCAAAATGTACCTGTGGCTGCAGCCAGCCATTTTGCATATTCATGAAATTTGTCTTAGGGAAGACCCAGCAGAAGAGATGTATTTGTGCAAATCAACTCATACTACTAGAAAGAGTCAAAAGATTTCAAGAACTATATGGATGATAGACAAAAATTTTCACATTATAAGCTTCGTGAGATTAGGGAACTCATTTGTTTTGTCCACTGCTATATCACTAGGGCCAAGAATGCAAATAGTACATGGTAAACAACCCTTCACTCAATGATAATTATTTTAGCAAGAGATCAATTTACTAGTCATTAGGTTTTAACTCTGCTATTTTCAAGGATAAAGAACTGCATTGAACAATTATGTCAAAACAACCTACTGCCTGAGAATTTAGACGTATGTGCCCTTTTCCTACTTCTAATGCAAATTCTTTGTGAACTTGGACCCACAACTTAACATCCCTGGACCTCAATATCCTCATTTGTAAAAAGGGTAAATTTGACCAGATGATTTCTGTTAATTGCAGAAGACCTGACCAAATTCTTCATCATGCTTCACTTTATCAAGCAGTTAAAATTCATACAGATATAGAGAAGTTTCACAGCACTCAAGGGCAGAATTGCAACAGGGCATCTGAAAGAAACTGAACAGAGCTGGGGAAGCTCAGCAACAGGTCTCTGTTTTTTCAACATTCTGTTTCCTTTTTCTCTTATTTATTGACCTGTTCTGTCTGCTTCCCTGTTCATAAGCCAGACAATCTTGCCATCCACAGTTTTGGAATTCACATACGATCCAAAAAAAATAGATTTGTTCACTGAGTCCCAATTCTAAATTCTTAGGAAAGAGATTATAATTACCTATTGTGAATCTGTTATCCATCCATGAATGAAAAATGAGGGCTAGGAAGGTGGTAGATACATAGCATGAAATGGCGGCTTGGACTCCACTTGCATCAGGGGAGGTTGTCACCAGAGCCAGGAGTTGTTCATTGCTGAGAGTAAAACATAATAAGGCCTTCTAACCTAAGTAGTCGGGATTACGGAATAGAATTCTGTCTGGTGTATCAAGCTGCATCAGCAGGCACTGTAATGCTGTCCTGAACATGAAGAGAAAACTGAAATGAAAATCACCTGACAGATGATTAAGAATTTATAACCTAAAGTTATAAACAGTATAAGCATAGGAATTATTATACTCTTGATTATCCAGGAAATGAGCCATGGTATGAAATAATCCGAAACATCTGATAATGCAGAGATGATACACATTTGTCTTTGGGAATGCATTAATTTGTTTTGGAAACAGATTTATCCTGTTAAGTGTTTGTTCAGGCTAATATTAAAATTGGTCTGCATTCCCTAAGCACATATCAATTGCTGGAACAGAGAGTGAAATCAGATGTGTGCTTGGAGGCAAAAAGAAGTCAGCCTGAGATTAAACCAGCTCTGAATAATTCATACATGGGTAATTGAAAGGTGATTGACAACTGGCAACTGACTGACAAATAACCTTTGCAGGTATTTATAAAACTTCTTTTATGAGCACGAGCTGTATTTGGAATGGTGAAGAGTGCAATGATACTTTCCCATTTATCAGTCAAGGTCAGGTCTTCCAAGGCCAAGAGAAGCAGACGTTGAGTAATTATCTGATGAGATCAGGAATCGAGAGTCTTTACAGACTTTAAGTCCTGCATGACTTAGTTTTGTCTTGCATGGTTGAAAGATTTCAACAGGATAGTGAAGTCATTTTAGAGGATACATTAGTTTGCTAGTGCTGCCATAATTAAGGTCCAGAAACTGGGTGGCTTCAACAGTAGAAATTTATTGTCTCAGTTCTGGAGACTGACATCCAAAATCGAGGTGTTGGCTGGGTTGATTCCTTCTGGAGGGCTGTGAGAAAGAATCTGTTCTATGAGACATTGGCTTGTCAATGGCCGACTTCTTCCTGTGTCTGTTCATGTCATCTTCCCTAGATAAGTTTCCCTCCGTGTCCAAATTTCCTCTTTTTATAAGGACACTGGTCATACTGGATTAGGGTCCACCCTAATGACTTCATATTAAATAAGATCAGATTCTGAGGTACTGGGCATTAGGACTCTGACATATCTTTTTTGGTGAGACATAATTCAACCTATAACAGAGGTGATTACTTGGGAATAATAAATCAAAACAAATAGCTACACAAAGTAAACAGTCTAATGAAAAAATACTGTTAAATAGTGACTATATGTGAGACATGTTAGCAATGCAGGGCACACATATTATTATATTTAAAACCTGCCCTCAAAAAGTTTATGTTTCTGAGGACTAAACCAATAAGACTAAATTTCCAGTGTAAGACAATCAAGGGAATTTAAAACATGTGACAGAGAAGGTCATGTACAATTGACAAATTAATTAAATATGCAATACTACTGTCGCTGTCAGAGTTCAGAAAAGGAGAATGTCCCTGTAGGTTGAGTGGTGGGACCTTCCAATGCTTTGAAGTAGGTTATCGGCTTTGGCCACCTGTGTCTAAAATCTATAAGAAAATTATTGAGATATCTAGTAACTTAGGCTTACGCTATACTGATCATTTTTAGTTTGCTACTCAGTGTCCCAAAAACACTATTTTAATTCTTATGCTGCCTTTGCTCCCACCTATTTAGATTAAGATTTCCTTTTCCACCTCCTTGCATTTCTCCTTCTGTCTCTTCATTTTCTCCATTTTCAAATTCAACCTTATTCTTAAAATTTCAACCCATAAGGGCCTAACAAACTTCCTATTCACCTATCTCATGATATGACATCCTCCAATTGTGTCACCATACACGTCTCATGGGA
>NW_012150430.1:138545-140719 GCF_000956105.1 Propithecus coquereli
GTAACTTGACACATGCTAAGATATATATCAATAAAGACAAACCAAGAGATCAAGTCATCAGTAATTGATTGAATCTATTGTTGTTCACCCACTCTGTTGTCATCATAATAGACTGCTTAATTTTAGCAGGAAAGCCAACTTCAATTATTTCACATAGTAGAAACCAGTCAAAGAGTAAATATTTGCTAAAAGCTTATTTAATTGGAAAATATTTCTTAGACACAAGGAAATAATAGTATTTAGAACTTTATTTTTTTATTTCAATAGATTTCAGGGTACAAGTGGTTTTTTTATTACACAGATGAATTGTATAGTGGTGAAGTCAGAGCATTTAATGTATCCAACACTCAAATAGTATACATTGTACTCTATAGGTAATTTTTGATCCCTCATCTCCCTTCTAGCCTCCCTCCTTCTGAGTCTCCAAAGTCTATTATACCATTCTGTATGATCATGTATACCCATCATTTAGCTCCCACTTATAAGTGAGTGCATGTGGTATTTGTTTTTCCATTCTTGAGATACTTTGCTTAGAATAATGGCTTCCAGTTCCATCCAGGTTGCTGCAAAAGACATTATTTCATTCCTTTTTATGGCTTAGTTGTACTCATGGTATATATATACCATATTTTCTTTTTCTATTCATCAAATGGTGGGCCCTTAGGTTGATTGTGTATCTTTGCAATTGTGAATTGTGCTGTGACAAACATACAAGTACATATGTCTTTTTAATATAATGACTTATTTTCCTTTGGGTAGATACCCAGTAGTGAGACTGTTGGATCAAACGGTAGATCTACTTTTAGTTCTTTGAGGAATTTCCATAATGTTTTCCATAGAGGTTACACTAATTTACATTCCCACCAACAGTGTATAAGTGTTCCCTTTTCACTGCATCCGTCCAACATCGACTGTTTTTTGACTATTTAATAATGGTTATTCTGACTGGGGAAAGTGGTATCTCATTGTGGTTTTAATTTGCATTTCCCTGATGATTAGTGATGTTGAGCATTTTTTCATATACAGGCTGGCCATTCATCTATCTTCTTTTGAGGAAAATCTGTTCATGTCATTTGCCCACTTTTTGATGGGGTTATTTGTTTATTTCCTGCCGATTTGTTTGAGTTCTTTGTAGATTCTGGATAATAGCCCTTTGTTGGATATATAATTTGCAAATATTTCCTCCCATTCTGTAGGTTGTCTCTTTACTCTGTCAATTATTTCCTTTTTAGTTAAGTCCCATTTATTTATTTTTGTTTTTGTATTTGCCTATGGTGTTTTAGTCTTAAATTCTTTGCCCAGGCCAATGTCCTGAAGAGGTTTCTCTGTTTTCTTCTAGAATTTTATGGTGTCAGGTCTTACATTTAAAATCTTTAATGCATCTTGAGTTAACTTTTTGTGTATGGTGAGAGATAGAGATCCAGTTTCATTCTTCTGCAGGTGGCCACCCAATTTTCCCAGCACCCTTTATTTATTGAAAAGGGTGTCCTTTCCCCAATATATGTTTTTGTTTGCTTTGTTGAAAATCAGTTAGTTATAGGTAGTTGGTTTTATTTCTGGGTTCTCTTTCTGTCCCATTGATCTATGTGTCTGTTTTTATACCAGTGTCATGCTGTTTTGGTTGGCTACATATGGACTGGAAGAATCTGAGCACTTCAGCTGTTGTAGGCACCAGACGGCTCAAGTGGACAAAACTCAAAAGTACTGGTCACTAATCCCACCTCTGTGCAACTGCACAGGAATATTTGCTCTAAGGGAAGGTGACAAATTGTTTGTTTTGTGACAGTTAATGTTTGCACTTTCAAGAATAAAGAAAAAGAATATTCTTTTAAAAATTAAAATTTCTTTGCGAGAATATTAAATTTCTTATATAGCTTGCAGTATGTTGAGTAAAGACTCAAGAAAAAAAGAACAAACTTAGCCCCTTGTGATGCGTTACATCGATCTAGCTCAGCTCACCTATTTCACAGACAATAATAACTAATATCTAAGGACCACAGTATTTGCTAAGCCATCAATGGATGGAGAATATGCTGAGATTTCATATAGTTATTTATAAGCATGTGACTGTAATAAAGCTGCAGCTTTAAGAAACATTATCCAGTTATAAAATTTGTAGACAGTAATATCTTTTATATACTTGTTAATCACATGTGTAAGAAATGTAATAAGCC
>NW_012150430.1:142809-146925 GCF_000956105.1 Propithecus coquereli
TCTTTAATGCATCTTGAGTTAACTTTTTGTGTATGGTGAGAGATAGAGATCCAGTTTCATTCTTCTGCAGGTGGCCACCCAATTTTCCCAGCACCCTTTATTTATTGAAAAGGGTGTCCTTTCCCCAATATATGTTTTTGTTTGCTTTGTTGAAAATCAGTTAGTTATAGGTAGTTGGTTTTATTTCTGGGTTCTCTTTCTGTCCCATTGATCTATGTGTCTGTTTTTATACCAGTGTCATGCTGTTTTGGTTACTATAGCCTTATAGCACAATTTTTACTTGTGAATGTGATGCCTCCAGATTTGTTCTTTTTGCTTAGAATTCCTTTGTTTATTTTGGGTCTTTTTTGATCCCATGTGAAATTTAAGATTTTTTTCCCAATTCTGTGAAAAATGACATTAGCATTTTGATGGGAATTGCATTGAATCTGTCAATTCCTTTGGGTACCATGGACATTTTAACAATATTGATTCTTCCAATTCATGAGCATGGGATATTTTTCCATCTATTTGTGTAATCTATGATTTCTTTCATCAGTGATTTGTGGTTCTCCTTATAGAGATCTTCCGCCTCCTTTGTTAAGTATTTTCCTAGATATATATATTTTTTGCAACTATTGTAAATAGTATTGAGTTTTTTATTTGATTCTCAGCTTGGCTGTTACTGGTGCATAGAAATGCTACTGATTTGTGTACATTAATTTCATAACCTGAAACTTTACTGAATTTATTTAACATTTGCAGAAGTCTTTTGGAGGAGTCTTTAGGGTTTTCTAGATGTGAGATCCTATCATTAGCAAACAGGGATAGTTTGACCTCCTCTTTTTCAATTTAGATGTTCTTTATTTGTTTCTCTTACCTGATTGCTTTGTGTAGGACTTTCAGTATTATATTGAATAGAAGTGGTGAAAATGGGGATACTTGTATTATTTCAGTTCTTAGGGGAAATGCTTTTAACCTTAACCCATTCATTATGATGTTAGCTGTGGGTTTGTCATATATGGCTATTATTTTGAAGTATGTTTCTTCTATGCCTAGTTTGTTAAGGGTGTTTATCATGAAGAGATGCTGGATTTTATTGAATGCTTTTCTGCATCTATTGAGATGGTCATATTTTTGTTTGTTTGTTTTTAATTATGTTCATGTGGTAAATCATATTTATTAATTTGCATTGTTGAACTATACTTGCATCCTTGGGATGAAACCCATTTGATTGTGGTGAATTATTTTTTTGATGTGCTGTTGGATTTGCTTTGCTAGTATATTGTTGTAGATTTTTGCATCTATGTTCATGAAGGATATAGGTCAGTAGTTTTCTTTTTTTGTTGTGGTTGTGTCCTTTCCTGGCTTTGACATCAGGGTGATACCAGCTTCATATAATGAATCATGGAGGATCCCCTCTTTCTCAATTTTATAGAATAGTTTCTGTAGGATAGACAACAAACAGTTCTTTATAGGTCTGGTAGAATTGGGCTATAAATCTGTCTGGTCCAGGGTTTTTATGTCTTGGGAAAATTTTTTTATTACTGATTCAATCTTGCTACTCATTATTGGTCTCTTCAGGGTTTCTACTTTTTTGTGATTATGCTTAGGAGGTTGTGTGTTTTCAAAAATTTATCCATTTCCTCTGGACTTTCTGGTTTGTGTGCATAGAGGTGTTCATAGTAGTCTCAGACGATCTTTTGTATTTCTGTGGTATTAGTTGTAATGTTTTCTTTTTCATTTCTTATTGAATTTATTTGAATTCTCACTCTTCTTTTCTTGGTTAATTTAGCTAGTGTTCTATTGACTTTATCTTTCCAAAGAAGAAATTTTTGGTTTCATCGATCTTTTGTATTTTTTTTGTTGTTTGTTTAAATCACATTTAGTTCTGCTGTGATCTTTATTGTTTCTTGTCTTCTGTTAGCTTTGAGTTTGGTTTGTTCTTGTTTTTCTAGTTCCTTGAAGTGTGATATTAGGTTGTTAATTTGTGATCTTTCTGTCTTTTTGATGTAGGCATTTAGTACTATGAATTTCCCTCTTAGCATTGCTTTTGCTATATCCCAGAGATTTTGGTAGCTTGTGTCACCACAGTCATTCGATTAAAAAAAATTTTATACCATCTTGCACTCTACTCTCAGCTGGAAGAAGCACACCCTGAAGGTGCTTTGGTCTGAGTGGGTGCTGGGGAGCATTGGCTATGGATACAGAAATGTAGAGACCCAGGGGCTGAGACTCCAGGTAGAGGAGGCTGCAGAAATGCTGTCTGTCCTTCAAAAGAGGGAAATGAACTGCACCCTCCATACAGAACCCGGTGGTTATAAGCAGAGTACTATTGGGAGTGTACTCTCACTGCAAGCCTAGAACTAGCCATCCCGCAGCACACCTATGTCAGAAGCTTGTGGTTGGGAGCAGAGGTGGCTATGTCTTCAGCACTGGGTGGTTGAAGGAAGGGAGATCCCCATCTCCACATCCCTTCCCAGGCCCTGGTGCTGCTTCTGCTTTGTGGTGGGGACACACTCCTACCCTATGGACTCCTCTCTGTACTAGCATCTTCCCTGAGAGGGGGGCTGACAACTTTGGATAATGAGCCAGGGGCTCTTAGGGGAAGGAGGATATGTATTCTGCCTTTTTTTGTCCTAAAAAGTGTTCACCGCACTTCCCAGTCCCCTTAGGGAAGCCCACCCTATGGGTCAGAACTCTGGGAATACTGCCGCTCTCCTGTGTCTCCCTCTTCTTTTGTGGCTCTCACAGTTCAGGTGGGTGCTGGGGAATGTTCGTGTATGATTTGGTACAGGGAAATTGAGGGGCTGTGACTTTTCCAGCTGGATAGAGGAACACAGCATGTGTGCAAGCAGTGACACCTGCCATCTCAGCTCAGGTCTGCAGTGGTAAGAAGTGACCCTACATGGGCCTGCAGCCCAGTGCTCTGCTCCCAAGAAGCTCTCAGCTCACCAATGGCATTAGCTCCTGGATTTGTCAGGGTAGAAGGGGTCTCTGACAGATTGGGAGCTGGAAGACTGCCACAGGTGTGAGGGAGGAAAAGTGAACACTCCCACCTACTCTTTCTGCTGGGCTCTGAATCCCTCGGGGGTTGGTCTCTGCCAAAATCATGCTCCTCCTTGTTCTGCTATGCAACTTCTTCCCATGGATTCTCCAGTAAGGGTAAGTTTTGGCATTTTTCTCTCAGTATTTCATCTGGGCTATGCTTTTCACCAGAAACTTTTTCTTCTTTTTGGGACAATTTGATGACTGATGTCTCCAGTTGGTCATCTTGCCCCCTCCTCCTCTTTGGAGTCTTCGATAAAAGCCACTGCCTATGGTTATGGAGGCCAAGAAGTCCCATGGTATGTTGTCTGTAGACTGGAGACCCGGGAAAGCCAGTGGTGTAATTCAGTTTGAGACTGAAGTCCTGAGAGCTAGGTGCTCCAATGTCTGAGGGCAAGAGAATATGCATGCTCCAGCTCAAGAAGAGAAGACTAGAACATTAAATAAACTAATACTTGTAGTTGCCATAGCAGTAATAATATGTTTTTCTTAATTTCAGTTTATATAGTCATACATTATGAATCATAAAATCATTTGCTTATGTTTCACTCTTTCATATTGCTAGTTTATGTATCATCAATTTACACTGTGCCAATGCTAGTTCAGTTCTTAGACGATTATACCAAGCTTAACTTAACCTTGGAACATGTACTGAACTTGAGTATTAAGTGAAAGTCATTTGAATGACTTATCTCTTCTTAAAAACTAGTTAAGCCACCAGGATATTGACAGATATATTACTTAGATCTCTTCAAAGCGTGGAGGAATTATTGCGTAGGAAGTCAAGAGCCTGTGCTCATGAGTCACAGTATGCAAGAAAACAGCAATCAAAATAAGTTGACAGAAAGGGTAAAGGAAGCCAAGATAGAGCTAAGACCAAAGCCCACACAATCTTAGAAAAAGTATGTTGTCATTTAGGATAAAAGAACTCTCGCTTAAGCAATTACACTTAGGTAAGTGACTTCACGTCTCTGGTTTCCAGATGATCTTACAGTTTAAGGAGACCAGAGCAGGCACTCATTCTGACTTCCAGCTAGTATCTCAGTATGGATAGCCATGTAGCCCAAGTGAAAGGGAATCTGTTACTTG
>NW_012150430.1:146975-163652 GCF_000956105.1 Propithecus coquereli
AGCTGGAAGAAGCACACCCTGAAGGTGCTTTGGTCTGAGTGGGTGCTGGGGAGCATTGGCTATGGATACAGAAATGTAGAGACCCAGGGGCTGAGACTCCAGGTAGAGGAGGCTGCAGAAATGCTGTCTGTCCTTCAAAAGAGGGAAATGAACTGCACCCTCCATACAGAACCCGGTGGTTATAAGCAGAGTACTATTGGGAGTGTACTCTCACTGCAAGCCTAGAACTAGCCATCCCGCAGCACACCTATGTCAGAAGCTTGTGGTTGGGAGCAGAGGTGGCTATGTCTTCAGCACTGGGTGGTTGAAGGAAGGGAGATCCCCATCTCCACATCCCTTCCCAGGCCCTGGTGCTGCTTCTGCTTTGTGGTGGGGACACACTCCTACCCTATGGACTCCTCTCTGTACTAGCATCTTCCCTGAGAGGGGGGCTGACAACTTTGGATAATGAGCCAGGGGCTCTTAGGGGAAGGAGGATATGTATTCTGCCTTTTTTTGTCCTAAAAAGTGTTCACCGCACTTCCCAGTCCCCTTAGGGAAGCCCACCCTATGGGTCAGAACTCTGGGAATACTGCCGCTCTCCTGTGTCTCCCTCTTCTTTTGTGGCTCTCACAGTTCAGGTGGGTGCTGGGGAATGTTCGTGTATGATTTGGTACAGGGAAATTGAGGGGCTGTGACTTTTCCAGCTGGATAGAGGAACACAGCATGTGTGCAAGCAGTGACACCTGCCATCTCAGCTCAGGTCTGCAGTGGTAAGAAGTGACCCTACATGGGCCTGCAGCCCAGTGCTCTGCTCCCAAGAAGCTCTCAGCTCACCAATGGCATTAGCTCCTGGATTTGTCAGGGTAGAAGGGGTCTCTGACAGATTGGGAGCTGGAAGACTGCCACAGGTGTGAGGGAGGAAAAGTGAACACTCCCACCTACTCTTTCTGCTGGGCTCTGAATCCCTCGGGGGTTGGTCTCTGCCAAAATCATGCTCCTCCTTGTTCTGCTATGCAACTTCTTCCCATGGATTCTCCAGTAAGGGTAAGTTTTGGCATTTTTCTCTCAGTATTTCATCTGGGCTATGCTTTTCACCAGAAACTTTTTCTTCTTTTTGGGACAATTTGATGACTGATGTCTCCAGTTGGTCATCTTGCCCCCTCCTCCTCTTTGGAGTCTTCGATAAAAGCCACTGCCTATGGTTATGGAGGCCAAGAAGTCCCATGGTATGTTGTCTGTAGACTGGAGACCCGGGAAAGCCAGTGGTGTAATTCAGTTTGAGACTGAAGTCCTGAGAGCTAGGTGCTCCAATGTCTGAGGGCAAGAGAATATGCATGCTCCAGCTCAAGAAGAGAAGACTAGAACATTAAATAAACTAATACTTGTAGTTGCCATAGCAGTAATAATATGTTTTTCTTAATTTCAGTTTATATAGTCATACATTATGAATCATAAAATCATTTGCTTATGTTTCACTCTTTCATATTGCTAGTTTATGTATCATCAATTTACACTGTGCCAATGCTAGTTCAGTTCTTAGACGATTATACCAAGCTTAACTTAACCTTGGAACATGTACTGAACTTGAGTATTAAGTGAAAGTCATTTGAATGACTTATCTCTTCTTAAAAACTAGTTAAGCCACCAGGATATTGACAGATATATTACTTAGATCTCTTCAAAGTGTGGAGGAATTATTGCGTAGGAAGTCAAGAGCCTGTGCTCATGAGTCACAGTATGCAAGAAAATAGCAATCAAAATAAGTTGACAGAAAGGGTAAAGGAAGCCAAGATAGAGCTAAGACCAAAGCCCACACAATCTTAGAAAAAGTATGTTGTCATTTAGGATAAAAGAACTCTCGCTTAAGCAATTACACTTAGGTAAGTGACTTCACGTCTCTGGTTTCCAGATGATCTTACAGTTTAAGGAGACCAGAGCAGGCACTCATTCTGACTTCCAGCTAGTATCTCAGTATGGATAGCCATGTAGCCCAAGTGAAAGGGAATCTGTTACTTGACGAGATACCTTGTTCCATTAAGAGACATTTATAGGTGATAACACATTTGAACAGAACATTACAATTTAGAAGAAGGTCTTATGAACACTACTTTTGATAATCATAAATTACAGGGAGAAAGACATGGTTTTTATTAATAAGTCCCACTTTGTGCTTTAGGAAATTAAGATTTAGAGAGGACAATTAACCTGATACTA
Source organism: Propithecus coquereli (assembly GCF_000956105.1). Classification (NCBI taxonomy): domain Eukaryota; kingdom Metazoa; phylum Chordata; class Mammalia; order Primates; family Indriidae; genus Propithecus; species Propithecus coquereli. The sequence goes on from NW_012150430.1 coordinate 149,172, forward strand.
CACAGCCAGTATAACACCACTGTGCTGCTGAAGCTCAACCCAGCATGTCTGGATTCCAAGTACAGTGTACTTTCTATTATTCCCCATTGACTCTCTAAGAGTATCTGCTCACAATGCATTAAAATCTACCTCTCTCCAGCCTCCACCAACAATCCTAGTATTATCATTTGGGCCAATAACGATTTGATATATCTTAACATTGCAAATATTTCAAATATTGGCTTAATTCACTGAAAGGTCTCTTTAAGGAGCTATTTCCCTACAACATGTAGATGTTTATTGATATAGTTGTAGGTATATTTGATGGAGACACTGGGGTGAGGTAAAGAATTAGAAAGGAAATAAAAATATTAAGGATAATTTAGAAGGAGCCAATACTAATTATAGATCAGTCAGAAGATGCCATTCTGAATGAGATATTTCAGAAGTTAAATATAAGGAAACATTAGCAGAGAAATGGATTCAGTTAGTCTAGAAAAGCTTCATGCAATAGATGAATATTTTGAGGTTTTTAAGCAGAAAGTATTCCATACAGTTGCATGTTACCCTTGTGAACTTTGTGATTTGATTATCAGACTTCAGAAAGAATTTGTCTGACATGGGGAGCAGAGTGAAAGAGGGGACTTAACGTGTGATGAAGCCGAAGGCAGCTGGCACCTGCTTCTACCTGTTGCCATTTACACAAGGGAGAAAACTCCATGATTTCCACAGATGACTCCTCACCTTGGTGATCATTTTCTCTCCCGGAGCGTAGTCCAAGTAAATGTCATCCCCATCTATTTATTCCACAGATATAAATGTGATGCCTTCTATGAGACAAATGTGTCAGAGACAGTCGACCATCCTCCAAAATGTGTGCTGCTCCTCCACAGAATGGTGTAGTGGCTGAGAACTAGCTGCCCAGACAGAAACTACATTTTCTAGCCTCCTTGCATTTCAGTGACGTCCTAGGACTATTTCTTGCCAATGTAATGTGAGTGAAAGTATCATGTCGCTTCCAACGTGAGGAGATTAAGAAGCGTGAATGCCTTCTTCACTCTCTCCTTTTTCCCCTTCTTTAATCCAAGCACAGAAGACTCTGGAGTGCTAAAGAATGGGAGAATCCCAAGAAGGAAACCTGATGGATGGAAGCCACATTCTGACTAGAAACACTCACATTGGAAGTGTTACCTGGGTGAGAAATAAGCTTCAATTAAGTAACTGAACTTTCAAGGTTTATTTGTCACATCAGCTTGATTACTCACGTTAACATAGGAAGTAGCAGTGAATAAGACAGACACAAGCTAAAATGAGGGAAAATGTGAAATACGTTACAGGTTTAGTTGTGGATTTCTTATACAATATTGGTCATCATTTCTTAGGATTAGTTTCCTGGTATTCAGATGGCAAAAACTATGTTACATTTTCTATTTTTAAAAAAATTTCCAGATAAGCAAATTTTTGAAATTTAAACTCTTTTTCTGAAATTTTAAAGGTGGAAATAATTAAACATTTTTCATTATTTAATTTCTCTTGCTCAGATCCTTTTGAAATTTCACATGCATAATAAGCACTGGAAAAGAACATTTATTCACACTTGTCTCACTTTCATTATTCCATCCAAAAAGCATTTGTACCATGGACTATTCTACTCACTCTGGATTCTTTCCCAGATTCACTCTTCTACTGTTATAATATCGATTACTGGAACACTCTTCTAATACACTCATTATCAGAGAAGCTCAAAAAATTCTGAAAACAACCCTTAATTGTGTGAGTATTTAAGGTTAATTTGGTCTTCATTACTCTATTTTAAATTTGGCTTCATTTTCATACTTAAATTATTCATACCTTGATTTTATAACATAATTCATTCATCCCCTTAAAGAAAGACGTTTCTTATTTAAAAAAATTTTTTAAATGTAAGATCTATCAAGAGATCACAAAAGTACAGCAAATGCTATTTAACACGTTATTGGCCATCTGTCATTCTCTGAATGATAGTCAATAATGATTTGTCAAACAATTAACAGAGTTAATAAATAGTCACAGAGTAACCTAATCTGCCTGCCACCGGTAGTCACTAGTTGGGAATTAATGTACTGAAACTATTCAACATCACACCTGATTCCCATCCAGATGGAGAGCAAGCATGACATAACAGATGATGATTGATGATAAAGATGATATAATTCACTAATAACATTTCAGGCCCTGAAAATCCTTTTTTTCTTTTGTACCCTTAAGTCTGAAAACATGTACCATATAGTCTGAAAACATGTACCTTCTCCCTTCAGAAGAACGGTATGCACAGTTTAGTTTGAAGTTTCTGCCAAAAGAAAAATATCAATATAAAAAAGGAACTGAGGGCTTAATTATTAGATTACATCAATTCTCCACTTGAGTTGTCCCATGATAGAAAAAATTATAATCTGTGTTACTAACAAAAATTAAAATGTTAACATTTATCCAAGTCACCAGAGGGATTAGTATTCATGTTTGTAAAACTAAGACTGTTTACGAAAACAAATAATCAAAGGAGTAAATTCCGAGAATGGGAAAAGAAAGAAAAAAGAGCTAGAATTAGTCAAGCCAGCTGTTTCTTCTATATCTAATAGCAGCTATATATACAGGCAGTATCGCCCATTATTTAGAAAAACACGGGCTTTCAGCCAGACTGCCTCAGTGTAATCCAAGTTTTATCACCTCTGTTGTGACGTTGGGCAAATTATGTATACCTTTTGCCTCCTATAATAAAAATATTAAATTAGTACATTCATGTGTGTTTTGAGAAGATTGTGTGGCATGTGGTAAGTACACAGTGTGTGCTATTATTATCCAAACTTAGCCTGGACATTTGCAATGGAGAGAACTATACTTCTGCACAAGGCAGATTATTCATTACTAAAAATTCCAGGTTGTTAAATGCCTCTGTCTTATGTTGTGTTTAATATTTTTTCCTAGGTAATTTGTACACATTGGCCCATGTTCTGTCCTTTAGTATAGTGATTCTAAAGTGTAATTCCAGACCAACAGCATTAGTGTCACCTGGAAAGTTGTTAGAGGTATAAATTCTTGGGCCCTACCCTAACTACTATATCAGTCAGGGTTCAACCATAGAAACAGGGATATCTATCTATCTATCTATATCTATCTAAAGAGAGACGAATTTATTATAAGTTGTCTTACACACTTCAGGGGGATGTCTAGCATGTCCAAAGTCCACAGGGCACACAGTTAGAAAGGGAACAGGAAGGGAAGATCACAAGCAGGCTGAGACCCCAAAGGCATGGGCTGAAGTTGTGGTACACAGTGGAAGTCTCCCCCCAAACCCCATCTCTTGATGATGGAAGTTCTAAGTGCTCTTTTCTTTTGAGAACTTCCAAATAATTAGGTCAGGCCCACCCAAGATGATCTCCCTAATTTGTTTATTTTTAGTTATTTATTTTTAATGTTTAATTTACAACAAAGAGAAAGTTATTTCTCACAGTTCTAGATGCCATAAAGTCCAAGATCACGACACCAGTGGGTTATATGTCTGGTGAGGAGGGCGTTCTTGCTGTGTTCTCACATGGCAGAAGAGCATTATAGCAAAAAGAAGCCAGCTCTCTCTGAAGCCTCTTTCATAAGGCATTAATCCATTCATTAGGGCAGAGCCCTCATGACTTCATCACTTCTCAAAGGCCCCACCTCTTAATACCACCCCCAATGGGAATTTCAACATGAATTTTGGCGGGGACTCCACATTCAAACCATAGCATTTTACCCCTGGTCTCTCAAAACGCATGTCTTTCTCTCATGCATTTTACTCCATCCCAAAAGCCCCAAAAGTCTTAATTCATTCCAGCATCAACTTTAAAGTCTAAGTCCAAAGTTTCATCTAAACATCATGTAAACCAGATTTGGTTGAGACTCAAGGTATGATTCATCCTGAGGCAAATTGCTCTCTAGCTGTGAGCCTGTGAAATTAAACAAATTATGCGCTCCTAAATTACAATGGTGGCACAGGCATAGGATAGACTTCCCCATTCCAAAAAGGAGAAATGCGAAAGAGGGGTAAAAGGTCTTGAGTAAGTCCAAAACCCACTAGGCCAAACAACATTACATCTTCAGGCTTGAGAATGATTTTCTTGGACTTCATGTGTCATTTTCCAGAAACAGCGGGGTAGAGGTTGGTCCCCCAAGGCCAAGGGCAGCCCTGCTCCCATAGTTTTTCTGGGTACAGCCCACGCAGCAGCTTTCAGGGATTGGAGGTAGGTGCCTGCGGCCCTTCCAGGCTGGCCTTGCCTGCTGGTGGCTCTACAGATCTGGAGTCTTTGGGGCAGCCTTACTCCCAGGGTTCCGCTAATCATTGCCCTTGTGGGGCTCTCCGTGGTGGCCCCAATGATCTCCTTAATTTAAAGTCAATTAATTAGGACTTTAATCACATCTGCAAAATCCTTTCACAGCAGCATTTATATTAGGGCTTGATTGAATCACTGAGAAGAGATGTTTGGGTGTGGTCCAAAATGGCTCTGCTGCCTCCCTTCCTTCCTCTAACTCTGAGGAAACTATCTCTTTTAGCCCACTTCATCCAAAAACAGATAAGAAAGGGAATTCTGAGGACTGCAGGTTAGCCCAGCCATGCTGATATACTAAAAAGCAATACACCAATTCAGGAACTCTAGGGATAGGTCCTAGCAATCTGTTTTAAGAGGCCTTCCAGGGATTCTGATGTACATTTAAATTTGAACCTGACTGATTTAAAACAGCATAGTGGGGTCAATTCTTCTTTCCTACGACAGCCATTAGATTATTTGAATATGTTAGCGCATGTTCTCAAAATATATGCTCTAGCATTCCATAGATAAAACTTTTGTGAGGCCTTAAAAAAGTGTCCTTTTTTTAGTCACACTGTTTCAAAAACATAGTTCACCTTTTAAAATGTTATTCTTTTACATGTTTCTCTCACTGATTCACTTGGAACTCCCTACATATTAACTACGGTGTTTGAAAATTGGCTAAAATAAGTGTTACCAAGAGTTCATGTAATAGGACTTCATTATTATTCCATAATAATCCCATTTATTAAATTTCATTCATTCTTCTATAATATATATTCCTCTAATCATGCATCACTGAATATTAATCTCAAAAACAAAAATAGGTCAGTATATTTATTCATACATATAGTAAATGATGCATGTTCCTATCATGTGCCATTATAGACGTAGAATTTATATTTTAAATGAGAATCTTATAGAGTCTATTGAAAAGAAGGAGTAGCCAATACACGTTGAGTATCCTAATCTGAAAATCTGTAATCTGAAATGCTCTAAAATTTAAAGCTCTTTGAGTGTGAACATGATGCTCAAAGGAAATGTTCATTGGAGAATTTTGAATGGAATTAAAATGTAAATATTATAAAATCTAGTTCCAAGCATTTTAGAGAAGGAATATTCAAACTTGATAGTCTGTTATCAAGACTATCCTTATTTTAGTGATAGATACAGTAGACTGAATTAGCCTGATGCTTTTAAGCATTAAATTCATATAATTGATGCCTCTGGCTTTATTTCTGTGCTCATCAAACACTTTTCTGATTATAATTTGACATCCTTTACAGCACTGCCTATAGGAAAAGTATATTATACTTGCTGATGCGAGACTACTATGCACGTGATAGTTACATTGCTCATTGAAACTTAATAATTGTCATAAAGTGATAAGCCAAGAGTATCTGACTTTGGTAAAATTCTTAGAAGTGGGAAATGGCCTAAAATTTATGGAGAGTATTAGTACATTGTTTATAAAATCAATGGAAAACATTCATGTGCAAATACTTGCCCATGTGCACCCAAAGGCTACTACAAAGTATAGTCATTTAACATTATTTGTGATATTAAAAATTAGGCAATATCTTGTATCTAGCTATAGATGAATAGTTTACACAACAACAATTTGTATTATGAAATATAATCTTCCAGCTAAGAAGAATGTGATGGGTTCACAGAAAGGTCTCTAAGACATGTTTTGAAATGTAAATAGAGATATTTTGGAAATCGTTTATTCTGTATCAAGGATTGGAAAACCATTTTTTAAAGGGCCAAATAGTAAATATTTAATGCTTTGCAGACCTAGAGATAACATTGAGGTTGTTATGTGGGTTACTATATAATCATTTAAAATGTAGCCATTCAGAAATATGAAAACCATTCTTAGCCCACAGGCAATAAATAAGCAGATGGCTGACAAGATTTCATCCACAGGCCATAGTTTTCTGACCCCTGTTCCATACGATTTCATTTCTATATATATACACATATAAGACCACTTAAATGTCTATATAGACATCCGGAGAAATACATACCAAATTGATAGTATATGTATCTGGGAAGAGAAATAATATTGGGATAGGGATTTGGAAGTCAAATTATAGTTTTATCTATGTTGTTTGAAATTTTTGCATAAATTTTATACACACACGCATAGACACACAGACAGACCCATGTGAGGGGTCAATATTCATCACTCCTGGGAGGGGATGCAAACAAAGAGAGGACTCCAAATAGCAAGCCATCTAGACTCTGCACCAATCCGAGTCCAGCTTACCTAGAGCACTAAACTCAAGATTTTCAGCTCTTCCTCACATATGGTGTCCTCTACAGCATCAAAGAGCAGAGAGGAGACTACAAGAAGATGTGTTATTAATAATGACTTCCTTTTCTATTATAGATTCTGATTTCACAGTGTCAGGGGGAAAGCAACAGATCTGGGATCCCCCAAACCCCTCTTGAGTTCATAGACTTAAGTTCATCCCTATGCATCTGACTCAAACTCTTCTCCTTCCAGACATCATTGTTTCTTTGGAGCATAACTCCCTTTAAAATTCCCCTCCAGACTTTCACTTAAGATGGAGCTAATTATACTATATTCAGCAATGCTTTTAATTATTTCATTTGCATGACCTTTTCCTTCAATACATTTCCATTCTTAACAGGTAGAGACTGCAAGGTGCAACCTTAACTTAGATTTAACTTTATTTGGTCAGATTTCCATCATATTCTTTGACCTTCTCACTCTTGTGACTAAAAAGATACAAACTATTTCACAGTTTTCTCATTGTATTTTTCACTTTTCCATAAATTTCTTCTGGCCCATATGTGTTCTCCGCAATTTACTGACTTGACTTCTATTATTTCTAGGAACTAACCACGTGTATCTGCTTTCTCTTGCACAGCAAATTTTCCATTGTCTTCACAAGTCTGATCAGTGTTTCACACTTAACATTGCAACAGTTGTCTCCTCTATGAAATGAGCTATAACATTAAGAGATGACATTTCATGGCCTATACTATGATGCAAATCCTTCAGAGCACTCCCTCCATTCTTATTCTAATCTGTGTTACTCTTGATGAAATTACAAGAGAATTTGGTTGGGGTCAACCCTAATAAGTATGGTTTACCTCTCCTCCATTCAAGCTAGGTTCTACCTAGTTCTTTTAAACATTGTAGCAAGATCTTTATCATGTAATCTTACCTCAGGCTCAAATATTTTAAAAAGAATGAAACATACGTAAGTCAAAGATTTCTCTTCTAGTACTCTCTTTTAATATTACCAATCCCAGTGATTTCAGAGGCCCCATGGCAGGCCCCTGGAACCATACAGAATAGTTTACAAAAATTTAGATTGTAAGATTTGTGTGAAAAAAAATAAGAGTTTATAAAGCTTAAATCAGTGCTTCTCAAACTATTTGTGGTGAAAAACAACTAGGTCGATAATTACCGATGGGACACTCATGTTTCTGTATGTCTTTCGGGTGAGAGAGACACTGACTGCCCTTTGTTCGAAACTATGAAATATCTTTTCAAGGATGTTTGTATGGTGAACAGCCTTGGAATATAAAGAGAGAGGCTCTCTCTGTAACAAAACATAAATCTTCTTATAACCTGGAACATAAAGATAGTGTCTCCCTTTGGTAGAAAGGGCAGGAATGTTTATTGTCCATCATAAAAGATTTTGAATCCTAAATCCAGGGTTCCTCTCCTGTAATGCAATCCACTGCAGGTGCAATTGCAATCTGCACTCTTTGTATCATTTGGTGCGAACTGGATCAGTGAATCAACACAAAAAATACTCTGGCTACTCTTATTTCTATAAGTAATAAATTGTCTTTAGTCTCTATGCCTAGAGTTTCTCATCTTCCTACCAGATCCATGAAATTGTGGCAAGCTATCTATTAATAACAACTTGCACACAAACACGCAGTAAAATTTCAGTCCTCTCAAAATGTTTGACACAATATTGTTTTCCATTTTTTATTTCCAATTGTTCACATACTGATACTTTTATAAAATAGAAGCTTATGGTAGGTAGCTTCTAAAGTAATTCCGAATGATCCCTGATTTATGCCTTTATGTAATCCCCCTTGAGGGTAAATCAGATGTTGTGAATTTCTTCTGATGAGCAGAATATGGCAAAAGAGATGGAATGTCCCTTCTAAGGTTAGGTTATGAACAGACTTTGGCTTCCATCTTGATTTTCTCCCCTTATCCTCACTTGCTCCAGTGGAAGCTGGGCACACTGTGGTCATTTTTCCCTGTGGAGAGGTCCACATGGTAAGGAACTGATGGAGACCTCCATCCCATGCCAACAATGAACTGATGCCCTCCATCTAACATCCAACAAGGAACTGAATCCTGCCAAAACCATGGGAGTGAGATTAAAAGTAGGTCCTCTCGTAGTCAAACTTTCAGATGACATTGTGGCTCTGGCCAACATTTCACTTGCAGCCTTGGTGAAATTTTGAGATGGAGGATCTGGGTAAACTACATCAGGTTTCCTGACCTACAGAAACTAAAAAATAATAAATATTTGTTGGTTAGGCTGCTAAATTTTAGTATAATTTGTTAAGCAGTAATAAACAACTAAGAGTTCAGGGACTGCATCAGTTCATGGAGCACCTTTGCCCTGCTCTAGATGGCAAGCTCTTTCAGAGGAAGGAGTCTGATCCACCTTGATCATCAATGTATCCCTGCATAGTGTAGATGATAGATTACTACCAAATTATTTTTGAAAAGATTAATGAGCCACTAGCCAAACCCAATTATAGCCAGAGGTCCTGTTAATGAGATATAAATCGGGAATTCAGAAGTACGAGGGGAGGCCAAAGGTATGTGGGATAGCTATTGTATTATTAAGAGGATGGTAGATGACACGTTAATAGATAGAAGAGGAGTTTGGAAGTAATATCATCATTTAAATAATAATGTGTGGGGTTTATTCTTGATGCACACATAAACAAATGAGCCCAAACATATATACACTAAGTCCTCACATCATCCATAGGTTCTTGGAAATTGCGACTCTAAGCAAAATTATATATCACAAAACCCATTTTACTATTGGATAATTGGTATAAACAAGAACTAAGTTCCTATGACATATTTCTGTTCACAAAAACATAATCAGACTTCTAAAGAAAGATCAAAATACTTAGAATATTAAACATTAAAATAAATGTGAGTTATACACATCTTTAAGAAAAATTAATAAAAACAAGTAAGGGCTGAGTGTGATGGCCCATGCCTGCAATCCTAGCACTTTGGGAGGCCAAGTCAAGAGGATCGCTTGAGGCCAGGTGTTTGAGACCAGTCTAGGCAATACAGCAAGACCCCGTCTCTATAAAAAATAAAGACAATTAGCCAGGTGCTAAAAAATAATCAGTGCACACCTATAGTCCCAGCTACTTTGGAGGCTGAGGCAGGACGATCACTTGAGCCCAGGAGTTTGAAGCTGCAGTGAGCTATGATCATGCCACTGCACTGCAGCCTGGGTGACAGAATGAGACCCTGTTTTATAAAAAATAAATAAATAATTTTAAAAATAAAAACAAATAAGATCATTATTTGCTCAATTACTCCAGTTAAGGATCACAGGTCCTGGAGCCTGTCTTAGTGGCTCAAGCCGCAAGGTGAGAATTACCCCAAGCAAGGCAGCATTCCCTTGCAGGGAGTACTCACACACACACCCACACTCAGATTGGGGCAGTGTAGACAAACCTCACATGCACAGCTTTGGGATGTGAGAAGAAACCTGAGTACTCAGAGAAACCCATGCAGACACGGGGAGACTATGCAAAGTCCACACAGGCAGCAGCCCCGGCTGGAAATCGGGTTTTTCTCATCGATGTTATGATGAACAACCTTGAATGAAACGACGTCATTCAAGGACCTGCTGTAGAAGACATTGGCTCAATTAGATATCTGTCTACTTATGCCAACCCCTTGTCTCTCTCCTTACTGTTTCATTATCTTTAACTTTGATTTTTATATATACTTTTCTGTTTAAAAAAAAAGGAGGGCTACCCTTCTGTCTAACATATTGGTAACAAATCAGTGTTTAAAAACAACTAAAGTAACAGACTATTGCTACTGATTGTATGACTGAAGTCATGTAAACTGTGTAGCCCACAGTGACAACAATTGTAAAAAGACCATTCAGTTATATGACTCTAAAGTCTCTTCTAAAAAGTGAAAATTCTATGAATCTTGACTCCTACAACAAAGGTCAAAATAAGCCAGCACACACTGATCTGATGGAAACATTTTATGAAACTCTTTAAAAAGTAGGTCTACTTCTACTTTAAAGCAACCTCACCAATTTAATAGACCAGTATTTAAAAAAAAAATCTAAATACTAAAATTATTTCTTAAGACTAAATCACTTTCCAGAGGGAAAGTAATTGTTTTGGGTCATTGCAATTTCACAGAAAGATTTAAAAAGGACAGCTCACTAAACTTAATAGTTTTCTTAAAATATTGTAATTAAATAATTTTTGAAATCTAATTTATAATTTATTTTGCATTATTTTAGTTTTATGACTTTTGAGATATATTATATTTACTTTGGATTGATTTTCATCTGACATAGGATTCATCATTTTAGCTTGCAGTTTCTCTATTGCCTAATATCTCCTCAAGTAAATCAGCCAAGAAATCCCATTATGTATTGGTATATTTATAGAGCAATCTATATTTTCGTACCAATAAAATTATAGCTTATTTTCAATTATCTTTAATGGTTTTTCTTATTTTTATTCAAATTTTCCCCCAATGCATTTCTTTAATGTAAGGAACAACAATAGTTTCCCCATCTACTCAAGCTGAAAGTATTTATTTTTTTCTAAAGTAAGATGGATAGCTTATCTCCCTGGGAAGGAAGCATACTTACTTAGGTAACAGGTTTAGTAGCTAGCTGAAATGGACTACTACATTCTATTCTGGAAGAAGCAGTTATATTTATGCTTGAAGAAGTAAAGTGATGATTGTCAAATTAAGAAATGTTTCAATTATCAGTGACCAAAAATTTATAAAGACAATTAACAGTAATTTTCTATAAAATAAAATTCACAAGAGAAAAGAAAAATAACAAATTGAAAAGTCTGTATAAAAATTTATCTCATTACTAAAAGGTTATATATCTTTAGGAGGTGGTAAATTATAGAATGAAAAGTGCTAATTTAGGAGTGATCAAGGAACTAAAGATATAAATTAGAGAAGTTTCTATGATTTTTACATTTTTAAAAACACAGTTTCTTTGCTAGGTATGGTGGCATGTGCCTGCAATCCTAGCTACCTGGGAAGCTGAGGCAATAGGATCACTTGAGCCCAGGAGTTCAAGACCAGCCTGAACAACATAGCAAGACCCTCACCTCAAAAAAACAAAAAACAAAAACCCAAAACCCCACAGCTTCTTTGCTGATAAAAAGTAAATAAGCATTGAAAGTGCCCCATTGTTTAAAAAATAAAGGTTATCTGCAGAAAACGGCAGATATTGACTCTGTCCATAAAATTGCTCAAAATATGTTGGCTAGAATTTATACAAGGTGACTTCATCAGGTCCCTTTGCTTTTTATGGCAATGTACGTATTTCCATGTTTGATAAAAATGCACTTCATAAGTGGAAATTTTGTCCTTAGAAAGCCACTCAGGCATTAAGTAAGACTTCCTGGCAGAAGGAGCCATTGGCAAATTTGGGAGATCTTGGAGGAAGGAGGAAAGATTTTGTAAATACTGAAGACAAAACTGGTGAAGATAGCTTTTTGTTCTCAGAGAAGATGACTTAAGAAAACTTTATAAAAAGAAAACATAATTTCTTGATGTTTACAGCCTCAGCACATGGATATTTCATAGGGCTTTCTATTTACTGACCATAGAACAAGGAGGCATATGTATGTTAATTAATAACACTTTTGCATTTATTTGGATAAAATTGGTCATGAGATAAAATATGCACCATGTAACTACACAAGCCCATAGACTACATAAAATAGCCATTGGTCAATTATTCCCAAATGCAGGGAAGTGGTTCAAAGGCATAGTATCAGTATGCTTGTGAAATCACATGTTGTATTTTCAAAATCAGATACGAAAATTTAATGTAATGAGTGCTTTAAAAAGTTCATAGAGTAAATTAAAGGAGAGAACAAAGAAAGAAAAGCATGAAAGAAATAAATTCGTAGAAAAAAATCTCATCACTAGCATTGAGTTATTTCAAAAGCTTGGATTTTAAGGTTTGCAGATGGTTGAAGAGCAAATTTTGTAATGGTTAAAGAGACTCACAATATGAAAAAAAATTAAATGTCATTCTGTGGATAGTCTGGATTGTGTGAAAGTATTTGAAGTGAGATGAAATTAAGACAGTAAAAATAAATTTTCTTAATTATATTGCAGTTTAAAATACTCCATGTTGTAAAAACTACTGTGCTTGTTAGATACTGTGATAACTTTCTTTTGTACATTACTATCACATAGTGATATTATTGACTCAGTTTTAAAATATATTAATAAGAATAGCATAATTTATTACTTTATGATTTATCAGTAAAAGTTTGATTTATAAGCTCAATGTACCATAGACAATTAGAAAATTATACTAAATATGATTCCCCTATTCATGACCCTCTTCCACTCTATTTCAGACTTTGGGATAGAAATGCACACTTATTAAAACTTCTTAGAAATATCACTATAATATCTAGGTTAAGGCTCCCAGGTCCTTTAAAAATATGAGTATCTGTCAAAGTTAAACAGACTTTTAAACAGAACATAAGAAGTGCTTTCTCAGCTCTAATTATGTGAACAGCCCTGAAATTGATTCTCTGTTTGATTCAAAGAAATATGACAAACTCTGCCTTTGAGGAACTACACATACACATGTAAAACAGTCAAAATAATGTAATATTGGGAGGCTGAGGTGGGAGGATCCCTTGAGGCCAGGAGTTTGAGACCAGCCTAGGCAACATAGTGAGACCCTATCTCTACTAAAAATAGAAAAATTGACCGGGTGTGGTGGCACATGACTATAGTCCTAGCTACTCGGGAGGATGAGGCAGGAAGATCATTTGAGCCCAGGAGTTTGAGGTTGCAGTGAACTATGATGACACCACTGCACTCTAGCCCAGGTGACAGAGTGAGTCACTATCTCAAGAAAAAAAAAATGTAACACATAACTGAACATTATAAACATAGTACTGAAAATAGCATTATGATTATATTTTGTGGTACACTTAGTAAATTACTTATGCAAAACAAAAAAAGAATTATACTTGTGAATTTCAGAATTACAGTAATGGCCATTCATCTGTACAAAACAATATTTTATGAAACCACTAAAACTGTCTTAATATATGCAGCAGATACTATGGCTCTAATGTGCTTTGAAATATTTGAGTGAAAGACATTAAATCATGACCATTAACGATCATCATTACTATTTTCATTATTAGAAATTTGGTAGGTAACTATGTGAGGGACTGACATGAAAACAAAATTGTAATAAACTATAATGACAACAAGGACATGTGTGCCAAATCTATCCCCACTGGTCTCCTCTGTTTAGATAAGAAATGGTTGTGAAGTTGAGTGGGCTGCTATTTACATGAGGGATGATTATCAATTTAAAAAAATCTTAATTTCTTACAATAGTTTCCAAACCAGTATTTCATAAGCTAATTAAATAATATTTTTAAATGGGTTTGTTGTCATAGTTTTGCCATTTAAAAAAATTGTCAAGACCTTATCAGAAAATTAAAGGTACTCCTTTAAATTCAACAAATTTAGCTCTATGGGAGAAATTTCGATAAAAGGTCCTTATTTTTCTTTTTGCCATAAACCTCCAACCATACTGGGGCTGGATTTAGGGATTTCACTGCTTAAGAGTTCTTTCTTCCATATTCCACATTTTATTTGACTTCTTGATGAGAGCCAGGCTTTTTGCTCCCTGATATATAGCACACAATTAACTAGGGATTTATGAATACTAACCCATGTGAGAATGCACCTCAGCCTTAAAAATCAGCCTCACTAAATGGCATAATTCCAGAAGGCATCTTCAAATTATATTCCATGTGAATACAACCCCTTTGGAGCACAGAGAATATGTGAATGACACTTTTGAATTTGGGCAACACAGCAACCCCCTTGACACATGGTGCTCTGTGGAATCTGGACAATATCACC
>NW_012150430.1:165142-167308 GCF_000956105.1 Propithecus coquereli
AGGTAAAAGAAATTGAATCCCATTATACAATCATTGCTAATGTACACAAGTGAGAGGAAGAGGATAGTAGAGGACAAAGACGGCTCCATGGAGAAGGATGATTTGAGGCAAACACTGTTGAATTGAATTGGAAAGAACTAAACCAAACAATATCATACATCTACTGCTTAATAAATGATAATTGAATGAAGATGAGTCATGTCAGAAGACAACTGCTGAACAAATGTGAACCAAACCAAGGTAAATAATCTTCAAGGATTGTTACTGAGACCAGCAGGGTGAATTAAGATAAATGACACAGAACACCAATCTTTAAATGTACTCATGACAAACCAAGATCAATGTTTTCATATTTAAAAATAAAGAAGGGAGTTTCCTGCAGTGGAATTTTGATAGGTACAATACAAAAGATAGATCTAGTGGTTACTATTTGCTGCCTACCCAGTAGGTATATAATCCTCTATCCTTCTCCCTAACATAGCTCTAATTTGGTTATGTTAACTTATCCATTACTAGCCAGCTCTTCATAGCCAGGTTGGGTGATAGAAGAACTAATGTTTGGAGGCATCATAGTATGTGATGAATTAATATCTCCTATTAATATAGAATGGGACTAGCTATACCATCCTTGGGAAAATTGAGAAAGTGCCCATTCAAATTATTTTCTGTAGGGCTTATCTGTCTCCCACTGGATATAAAAAAATGAAGCATATTACTCCAGTAGCTGTGGGCAACTGTATTAAAATTCGAAAGACAGTTAGCCTTAGGATGAAACCAAGAGTAATTATGACCGAGTATTTAGATAGAAAGCACCATTATTAGCCACTGTATTATCCAAACCAGAGGGTTTTCCAACCTTTCAATTTCCTGTTATGTAAGATAACAACCTTTCTTATTTTTCAAGGCTGTCTGAGTTTGTAAAATTTTTTTGTTATTTACAGTAGAAATAATTCTAAATGATAAAATAGCCTCCCTCTTGAAGTAAAAATATCATCTACCCCCAAATGATACATCTTTATACATAATTATTTAGTCTTTGGCTACAAACCACCTCCAATTTGAGAAACCTAGTTTTTTTCCAGTGCCTTTCTTTTCATTACATAACATTCGTGAATTATCTTGATTTAATTTGGGCTGATTTTTTAAAGCTTAGAAGTATACACTGTGACATCTGCTGCTCAGATGTTTTGAGATAGACAAGAAACTTACTTAGAAATAATCAAGTTCTGACAAATTAGGGCATCATAGACACCAGAAGAGACTGCGTTGTTATATCTACAGGGAACTAAACGTCACCACTCCCTTTTACATGTTTTTTTGATGGGGAAAAATCTATTTGAATGTTTGCCTATTGCACTAAACGGAAAAAGTTATAGAAAGAAAATGATTTCTGAAAAAAATTATCTTCTTTTATCTATATACCATATAATAAATTATCTATTCATATATAGGAATGAATTTCAGTGTAGGAATGTTATAAGAATCTTAGAGTGTACCAAGACCTTAACAAACTTTAGATTTAAAATTCAGACTTTTCTAAGAAGTTTCAGCAATATACCAGTTATACCAGTTGTCATTCTCTTTGCTCCAACATTTGACACTGTGGAAGACTTTAAATTTTCTTCTTTTTTTGGCAGCAGGATGAAATGAAACGAACCCTTTCTTAGAGACAGCAGGTCTTACTTGTGACCCTGGTTCTGCCATTTTTTACCAATATAACTTTCAGGAAGATTAACCAGATGATTCCTAATCATTCCTCTTCTGAATTACAGATGCACACTTTCAACTAGCTAAAGAAATTCATGGAAGAAATTGAATCCCTGAGTCACAATTTTCTAAAGTGACTTGACAACTTTAAAAAGTTGCATGAAATATTGAAAAAAAACTCATATAAATGTTATCTGAGAATTGTAAAGTCCTATTTATAGGTATGTGATTGTTATGAAATATTTCCCTAAAGCTCCACATCATCTTTCTCCCAGCTCTTATCAAGGTGGGGCTCTTGAGAAGCACATGCTGAAATGGGGTTTGGAGTGCAATTTTTTTTTTTTTTTTATTGGAGACAGGGGTCTTGCTCGGAAGCAGGATTGGGCAGAAGAAGTTGAATTGCAGTGAATGACTGACATAGTCGTGGCCAACCAGGCATGAGCACAGGGGACTCTGGAT
>NW_012150430.1:168048-175291 GCF_000956105.1 Propithecus coquereli
CAAGTTTTCCCATTCATTAGCTTGATTTAAATCATCTTTTAGATTCTGACCCAAATTTTTATGTTCATAATTTTCCTACAAAAATTTTCCCTTTGATCAATCTGGTTCAGCCACTGTCCCCTCAAACACAATAATATAGTTACTTTGCATATTGGCTTTTGCTTTCTTATTATCTGAAATCTCCAAATATTCTTTGCTTTTAGAAAACTTTTTCTCATTCATTGTTTACCTTAAAAACTGAATTCTTGGTGAGGTCAATCGTTATACCCTTTCGATGTGATGTTATTTCTTTATCTTCTGAATTTTGATGATATTCATTATTTTTACTACTCGTTTGAAAAAAATGAGGAATATTTTGATTTGGAAATCAAACCATATTTTAATACTTTTTCTAAAAATACCTATATGATGTTTATTACAAACCATATAGGCATATCAGGCATTAGTAACTGACAGTGGAAAAAAATGTGTCAGGGTATGTGAACGGAGCTCAATTTGATGAGTAAATAAATAACCAGACAAATCAAGGGAATATTGTTTTTGTGTCATTAAAACGACTTGTTCTTGGTACCTTGAGTCTATATAAGAAGGAAATTTGACAATATCAAAAAGCCCAGAGAAAGAATTCTACTTGATAAACAGGAGTGAATTCGGTGAAAATGGGAAGAAAGAGCATGTGCAGAGAAAACCACATATGAAAAGACATTGTAATGGGACTTAGGAGGAATGGATAACAGGTTGATATGGGAGAAGTCGAAGTAAAATATGAGATTAGTCAGTATGTGTAGGTAGGGGCCAGAACATTGGCCCCTTCAACGGTGGATGACAATTGAAGATTTTTGTCTTGGTCTTCAACTAAGGACATTATGAACTCATTGAGGAGTTTTAAGTAGGGCAATAAGAGCAGACTTCTAGAGAGTAAAACAAAACAAAACAGAAACTCCATTCACGACATCATCTCTGGCTGTGGTGTGGAGACCAGACTGATGGGGTACAAAAGTGGACCTGAGTAAACTATTTAGAAAACTACTACCTTAGATCAAGTTAGAAAAGATAGGTCCATAGCTTAGAAGGGATGCAGTGGAAAGAGAGGGGTGTAGCTAGATTTATGCTGTATTTAGAAGGTAAAAGCTTCAGAGCTTGGTTCGATTGGCTTTGGGAGATGAGGAAGTAGAAATAGGAAAAAGGCAAGGCCTTTGTGTCTGGTTTGCCTAACTGAATGTTCCACTGGTGTAAGGAACCACTGAAGAAGGATCAGGTTTATAAGGAAGATCAAGAGATAATATGCATGCTTGTTAAGTATAAGATGGCTTTGAGATCTATAAGAGGAGAATTTAAGTAAGGTGGAGGTATTTATCGCTATGGACTTGGAAGAGAGATATAGCCTGGAGATACACAAATTTGGGAGTCAACTACAAGCAGAAATAAACTTTCAAAATTTAACTACATTATCCCTGTGAAACTGTGAACAAATGTGTCAAACTAATTCTCTGGGAGATGAGGGAACAGAAACAAAAATCCATTTTTTCCTTATTCCTGGGCATATGGTATAAAGCATCGAGTGATTATACTTTATAGATTCTCCTATGCCAAGGTGTGACCATGTGAGTAAATCCTCGCCAATAGAATATAACAGAATGAATCTGGCCAACCTACAGGTTGTCTTCATGAAAAATACTTGCCCTGAATTGCTCTCATTTTATGTGGCTGAAATTAGGTACAATGAGAACAAGAGGTGACTCACTCACTGTAATCCCTAGATGACTTCCTGAAGCAGAGACTGCCTACTAGCCCTAGATGATCAGTTTAGAGAAATAAACTTTTATCTAGTTGGAGCCACTGCATTTTTGGACGTTTTCATCATAGTAGTTTAGCTTTTACTTAAATTTTCAAAAGCTGAGTTATAGTATTGTGAACCTACAAATTTGGAGAAATTTATAGATTATGGGCATAATGCACAGTGTGTTTTGTGACCCATGAAATCATGCAAATAATTGTTTATATTTATTTTAATCCTGCAAGTTAGATTTCATTATTTCTATTATACAGCTAGGAAAGTGAAGCTCAAAGTGTTTTAGTGAATTGCCCAAATCACTGAACTGACAGGTGATCCAGGATTCAAATACAAACCCAACTTCAAAGACTCTATTCTTTCTAATGCTTCATGTTATAGACTTGTATCTCTAATCAGGCCAATGCCTTGAGCATCAGTAGAACATCTTTTACTTTTTATTTTCCAGAGTGCCTAACGTGAGGCCTCACACATGGTTGGAACTCATTAAGTATTCATTTATTTCCTTAGAATGCAGGCCTTAACAGTCCAACTAGAGAATTCACTTCCTCCTATAAAATTCGGTAGTGAGAATGAGCCCAAAGAGACTTAATTTCATTTCAGAGAACCTATATCCAGCATCACATCACTATGTATTATAATCATGGTCTATTTGCAAAAGGAAAGCTCTGTTCTAATAGGTCTGAACTCTCCATTTTTTTCCATTTTGCTCAGGCATGTAAATCAGCATGCAAGCAAACAAAAAAACTTCTACAACCCACATAGTTGTGCTCTTTGATTATTTGTTTTGTTTTTATTTTCACCAGCCTGCCTCATTCCCAAGGAGCACATAAGCATTGAAATCAGCGTTTCTCCAAACCACTCATTCAGCAGAAATAATTAAATAAATGCTCCTTACCTTTGAAGAACAGCTGTTTTCAAGAGTAAATCATTTACGTATTTATTATTAATATCCAACTACTGTTTTTATTGTATTGTTATAATTCCATGCGGAACTACTGAAAACCTCACAGTATTAGATTGCATGCATGTTGACCCATCTTAATACCCCTTTGCTTTCATTAGTATGCAAGCCACCTTTCAAATGGAGAAATAAGGTACTGAAAACTTAACCTGAGTCAAATTCTTATTCACATGGGCAGGCGTGGGCTAGGAAGTTCATTTTGGCTGAACCCACAAGCTCCCTGATTTGCTTCTTTATTAGTATTTACCTTGTAATCATTAATATACTTTTATTGCATCCTGGGAACAATGTGGGAGTTAAATATGGTCGTTAAATAAATTGAAGCATGTGGTTCAGCTTCCCTGCTACTGTACAGATGGCAGGAGAAAACACAGAAATAGACGCATAAATCACACATGTGCAGTCATACCTACTTCTTTATGCCAATATCATGACTTATCAACAGTTCACAGTTGGATATGCAGGGGAATTTCTTCAATAATGTA
Organism: Propithecus coquereli; assembly: GCF_000956105.1. Classification (NCBI taxonomy): domain Eukaryota; kingdom Metazoa; phylum Chordata; class Mammalia; order Primates; family Indriidae; genus Propithecus; species Propithecus coquereli. The sequence goes on from NW_012150430.1 coordinate 171,290, forward strand.
TGATGGATTAGCACATCCTTCACTCCCAATTACTAACAACACGAACAAAAAGGGGCCCAGGAAACAACACACACAGGAAACAAATGATTGCTCATTTTATTTGAGCACTGAAGGAAGCTGTCTCCCATGTTACTTCTTCCACTTTTCCATTCATAAAAATATGGCTACTTTTCCAATTTAAAAAGAAAGTCAAGTTTTGCCTGATCAGTGAGATGAATATTGTAAATGAAATAAACATACTACAGTTTCAAAGAATAATTATAATCAATCGGTATCTTTCAATTCGAGTGACAGCATGATACCATGTTGGTGCTATGCAAACAGGTACCCTTGTTATCCTCTTAGGCCAAAGATAAGCTCAGAATCACATAACAATTATTCTAGTAAGAGCAACCACCAACTACTTAGATTTAGCTCATTTTATGACCTTATTTTAATGAGGTCAAGGCCACTCTTTTATGATAAGATCTGAGGCAACAGATTATATGTGTAACTCTAGCAAGCTGCCATCAGAATCCATGAATTTAGTAAAATGTAGGATAATATTTGAGACCGTACGAATCTAAGGAAAATCATCAGCATATCAAGGAAAAAATTAAACCAATATTAATCAAATGATAATTTTATTATCACTATTATGATTAAATAGCTGATATTTATTGAATACTTATATGCCAGGTATTCTTTTTGGTGCTTTACATATACTCAAATTAACTCATTTAATCCCTAAATTGACCCAAGATGTAGGTATATTACCCATTTCACTGTTGATGAAATCAAAACACAGAGAGCTTCACTGATTCTCCTAGAGTTAGTAAGTGATGGAAACATGAAACCCAAATGGTCTGACTCTAGAATTTGTGTTCCCATTCACTTTTATATTCCATTTCGACATAGTATGCACTCTACTAATGAATTCAACGATGGCTGCCATCCTCAAATACGACAAAGAACATATGCCAGTAGTTATTCATAATCTACTGTAAAATGCAATCACTGTGAAGATCATCATTTAGTGCATAAGTAAGTGCACAAAAGAGAGAGATTCTGTAAGAGCAAGGATCAGATTCAGGGATGTATTTTTCAATATACACTGAATTTAATGACTACAGATAGGAAACTGTTTTGTTAGGACAGTGAAGGGGGGAATACTTCATTAGGAAGACAGAACTTTTAGATAAAACGCATTCGGATACGTAAAATTTTGATAGCAAGAAAAGGCCTTTTCTTCCTCTTGATGGAAACAATGCCAAAATGTAACCTAAAAAGTGCATGAAAAGTAAAGCAAGGTACAAAACAAATGGTTTTCTCTCCTTGGTTCGTAGTGACCCTTTCAAAGATAAGAAAAAGGGAGGGAGGGAGAGAGAGAGGTGAAGCAAAACAAACCAATGTGATGAGATTATAGAATAAACACCACACCAAAACGTTTAGTAAAGAAAATATTTACACCTCCTTGTACTGGCTTGATCTAAATACGGAGGTAGTAAGTAGTAAAATAAACTTTAAAAATTTATTCAAAGTACCTCATATAAAATTTTTAAGAAATACATATTTCTATGATTTATATTTCAACTATTCCTCAATCTAGTCCATTGTCATTCTTAATAACAGTAACCACATGTCACCTAACAAATGGAATGATATTTTCTATCCTATTGTTTTCTGGCATATTTCCACCTTCTCCTTTAAATGAAATATGTGAAAGATAAGAGTTCAAACATCAAAAATAGTTGCATTCATGTATATATGCATATAATCTTGTTACAGCAAAAGGAGCTTGCTCTCATTTACTTTGACTCTGCTTTTTGTCTCACCTGAGACTAGGAAGGTGGGAAAAAAGTTTAAATTAGAACAGCCGAACAGAGCTGAATAGATAAGAACATATGTGGCATTTGTAAATTCTGTTTTGAGACACACTTTTCCTTTCTGAAATCACAAAATATTTTGTTGATTTTCCTTATCTGTTTCATGACCACTGCTTATCATGATTCTGATCTACACAAGCATTCCTATAAAGCACAGGATGGATATCTGACTATTTTTCATTTATTTTGGCCACTGTAGGTCCAAGAGAGAAAGGTGTATGTACTGAAAAGAATACTGGATTTAGAATCAGACCATCTGGAAATAAAATTTCAACTTCAATAATTACTAGCTCTGTAATTTTTACAAGTTATTTAAAATTCTTGAGCTTTAGTTTCTCTTATGTAAAATGGAAACACTATCTACATCCATATTATTATTAGGGTGACCTGAGATAAAGTATGTAGAAGAAGAAAAAATTCAAACAGAAGAGGCTTAATCAATATTCATTGACAAAATCCAAACTAAACAACTATTTGTAAAAGCTGTTGAGCTTTAATTGCACAGTGGCTGTTTCCATTTATCAAAGTACTGGAATGATTTTCATATCAAACCTTAGTTTCTGTTGTGAAGATTCGATGTATTGTATTTTCTGATCCTTCTTTTGAGAGTCTGTCCCGAGTAGATTTAACATAGTGCTAGTTACCACTCCCTTTATCTTTCTCTTCTCATAATTCTGTATTCACCCTAACATAAGAATTTCATTAGGTTGCTCTTTTCTTTGCCTCTTTCCCTTGTTGGCAAATTACTTTTAACTTTCACTTTTTATTAAAAATCTTAAATCAGATGCATGATTCCCTCTTGTTCTATACCAGGCCTCCAGTAGGGCTGCTATCCAGAGTCTAAACGAAGATCGAACAGTTAAACAAACAGTATCGAGATCTTCTCATTTAAAACCACTCTTAGGAACACAGCAGCAGAAATGCTTTGGCAACATGGTACAAAACAAAACAAAACAAAATTTTGGAATAAATGTAGAGAAACAAAACTTTAAGACCAAAAGTCCCCCTTGTGATAAACTAGGAAGAAGCAAAACTGAAAGAGAATACTGTCTAAATTTTTTTTTAAAAAAAGAAAGCAGAAATAAAAGAAAATTCAAAACTGCTTAATAGCAAATGGCTTTTTAGAAATGGTACTCTCTTAGGACATGTTTATGTGCATTCTCTGCCCAACTTCAAAAGCATAGCATACTTTTTCATGCTTTTGAAGTTAGATGAGTGTTCAGGAATGGTTATAGTGTGGCCAGAAGCAAAACTGCCACTTTGTTGTGTTTAAAAACAAAACAAAAAAAGTTCACCAGGCCACAAAGGTACATCTCATTAAAGTAGTTGGGAAGATTTTTCTAAATGAAGAATTTTACAGAGGTCTTCCAGGCCTCACTTTACTGAAGGCAAAAGGCATAAGCAATTAAATATGACACCTTGTACTGTAGTCAGAGAGGTCAAGGATGTAACTTTTTATTATTAAAACAAAATATAACAGTTTGGATCAAAATTACACTTGGCTAGCAGTCTTGATGAGCCTCCTTCTATGTCCCATTAACATGCCTTTGAAGATTCCAGAAAAGATGAATATACAAAACATCACGGAAATATAGGTATGACAGTCTCCCTAGAAAGAATTTCCAGAAAGAACCCAAGACATAAGGAATTTAACTGAAAACACCAACACTGAAATATACACCCAGGAGCAGAGGAGCTTTGACCATTTGAAAGATGTGGGGAAGATTTTTGGATTTGGCTCATTCATACCACAGACATTAATGACCTTCTATTTGCCAGGTTCCATCCTAGGCACTGGAACAGAGTAGCCAGTGTCCCTGTACTGACAGAGTTTGCACTCTGGTGAACAGAAGTGGAAAATAAATAAATAGATGTTGTGTCAATATTTTCAGAAAATACAAAACAAGAAGAGCAGATATAGCCGTTCTGGTGAGAGCCATTTAACGTGATCCCCTAAATGTTGCATGAGAACTCACTTTGCTCAATAGTCATTGATTCTTAACTAGGGAACGTTTAGTGTTCTTCCCGGTAGATGATGACCTCCATCCTCATGGCAGTACATTCCTGAGCCTACTGTGTAGGGATGCTCTCTGTTCTGTTTTGTCTATTTACAGAATACCATCCTTCCTGTTTCCCA
>NW_012150430.1:179116-182746 GCF_000956105.1 Propithecus coquereli
GGAATCATATTCAATTTTACCTCTTTAGCTGGGCCACAAGTTTGACAATTGTTATATGCCTTAGTATGTTTTGTGCTGCTATCACAGAACACCTAGACTGTATAATTTATAAAGAAAAGAAATTTATTACTCACTTTATTTATTACTTTATTTATTGTAGTTCTAGAGGCTGCAAAGTTCAATATTAAGGTACCAGCATCTGAAGAGGGCCTTCTTGCTGCATCATAACACGGTAGAAGGCCACACATGACAAGAAAGAGAGCAAGAGGAAGCCAAACTAAGTTTTTGTAATAAGTCCATTCTCTTGATAACTCAGTCACTCTCACAGTAAGGACATTAATCCATTCATGAGGGCAGAGCCCACATGACCTAATCCACCTCTTATTAGGCCCCATGCCCCCAATACTGTTGCCTTGGAGATTAAGTTTCCAACGCAAGAATCTGGAGGAACACATTCGAACCACAGCCTTCTGCCCCTGGCCCCAAACTTCATGTCCTTCTCACAATGCAAAATATAATTATTCCATCCCAATAGTTCCAAAAATCTTAACTCTTTCCAGCTCCAACTCAAAAGATCAAAATTCAGAGGCTCATCTAAATCAGATATGGGAGAAACTGAAGGTGTGATTCATCTTGAGGCAAATTCTTCTCCAGCTGTGAGCCTGTGAAAATAACAAGTTTCCCAAAATACAATGGTGGGACAGGCATAGGATTGATATTTTCATTCTAAGAGGGGAAAATTGTTAAGAAAAAAGGAGTAACAAGCCCCAAGTAAGTCCAAAACCTAACAGGAAAAACAACATTGTCTTAAGCTGAAGAATGACCTTCTTTGACTCCATGTCCCACGTTATGGGCACACTGGGGAGGCCGTTGGGCCCCCAAAGACTCAGGCAACTCCACTCCTATAGATTTGCTCGGCTTATCCCATCCAGCAGCTCTCACAGGTTGGAGTCTAGTGCCTGCAGCTTTCCTAGGCTGGAGTTGCACGATGGTTCCACTAGGCATTGTTCTAGTGGGGGTTCTCTTCAGTGGCTCCATCCCTACATCCAGTTTCTTTCTAGGCCCCCAGGCTGTCCAATACTTGCTTACAATCTAGGTGGAGGCTGACATGGCCCTACAGCTTGTGTACTCTGTGCATCTACAGCCTCAGGACCACATGAACACCACCAGGCCTTTCCACTTGCACACTCCAGAGCTGCATCATGAGACACACCTGGGTGGGACTGAACCTTGGCTGAGGCAGCTGAGGAATGCTGCACCAGAATTTGGGGAGCAAAGTCCTTACGTGGCCCTGGGTGGTGAATACTGAGGTTTTATGGGTACCTCTCTGGAAACCTTGCCCTCAAGGTCCTACCTTGCCTTGAGGGTCTCTGAAATGCCTTTGGGGTCATATTCCCATTGTCTTGATGAGTAGAATTTAGCTTTCTTCTATTTGTATTAATCTCTTTAGCAAAGGGCCAGTTGGCCACGCCCTTAGTATTTTCTCCCAAATATGGCTTTTTATTCTTTACATGGCCAGGCTCAAAATTTTCCAAATCTATCCATCTACTTCTCTTTTAATTATAAACTTAATCTTTAAATCTTTTTTTCTCTTCTCTCATTTTACTGTAAGTGGCCAAGAGAAGCCATGAAGGACCTTGAGTGCTTTGCTGATTAGATATTTCTTCTGCCAGATGTCCTAGTCCATTGCTCTTTAAATTCTGCCTTCCATAAAGCCCTAGGGCATGAAATAACTCAACCGAGTTCTTAGCCACTTTATAAAAAGGATGGCCTTTATTCCAGTTTGCAATACTTTGTTCCTAATTTCCCTCTGAGATCTCATCAGAATGGCCTGTACCAACGATATTTCTACTAACATTCTGATTATGACCACTTAAGTAATCTCTAAAAAGTTCCAAATTTTTCCTACATTTCTTTTCTTCTTCTGAGCCCTCACCAAAACTTTATTCATGGCAATGTCGACTTTTTCTAGTTTGCTTCTCCAAATTCTTCCAGCCTCTACCATTACCCAGTTCTAAAGCTACTTCCACATTTTCAGGTATTTGTTACAGCAACAACCCCATTTCTCAGTACCAGTTTTCTGTCTTAGTCTCTTTTATCCTACTATAACAGAGTACCTGAGACTAGGTAATTTATAAGGAAAAGCAATTTATTTCTCATAGCTCTGGAGCCTGGGAGGTCCAAGATTAAGGTGCCAGCATTCAAGGCAGAGTCTTCATGATGTTATCACCTCTTGTTAGGCCCCACCTACCAACACTGTCGCAATGAGGATTAAGTTTCCAACATGTGAACTTTGGTGGGTGCATTCAAACCATAACACTGTTTCTCCAGTTCTTAGTACAGTGCCTGAAACTGAGTTGGTGCTCAATGAATAATTTTCCAATTATTGAATTTAAAATATCAAGAGTAATACAGCAATATAAATGTTATTTGAATTTCTAGTAAAGCTCTTTGCAAATTTTTCATTATTCTTTTGTTAAGTAACACAGATGGAAGTCAACTTTGCTAAGTAAGATCATCTATTTATAATTCTTAGAATTGTGAGTATAAATAATATGTTAAGAACAATTATACAAGGTTCTTCACTTCCAGTCTACTACTTTTTTGAACAATTCTCAATTTCTATCACTTCATAAACATTGTGTTGGCTTTTACAATGTTTCCTTAGCAGAAATCAAGTAAATGGTGCTTTATACATGTCTTGATATAACTAATTTTTTTTTTTGCATATTTTCCTTTTTATCCCTCGACAGCCTAAGTGGGTATGTATTGTTAAACTGCATTGAGAAAGTTAGAGCTATGAGAACTGCAGGCTCCTTCTCTCAAAAGCTACAAAACAATAGCAATCTCTCTACTTTCTGGATCTCAAGCAGGTGCCAGAGTTCACAGGACAAAGAATTATGTTGACTCTTGGAACATTGGCCTCCTGATACAGAGTTGCTGCTACACACATGTAAATGCTGTGTCTTTATAAGGCATTTAATTCTTTACACTCCCCGAAGTTTGGTATGCTTTCTTTCTATACATAATTGAAGCAAAGAAACCATGTCTGGGTAGCTCTAGGGAGGCAGACATGAAGCAAACTGTGCAACTGTGTCATCTCTCATGCTATTGCATGAGCAAATTACACTACTGAGCCATGAGCTACCTGGTGTGTACAGTTGCTTGATAGGATATACTATTTTTTTCTCAGAACCAAGCAGAGTGCAAAAACCTTTCATTAGTTATGTGTGGTTAGAATGCAAAGTTCTAACATTAATGCTTATGGGGAAAAGGAGGTTGTTTAAATCCCTTGTGTACCAAACAAGTTTACAACATGTAATATTTCCTGCAAAGTATGTTATTTCTCATTCAATTACACATTTCATCATTTGCCTCAGATCTGCAATTTTCTAACACATAACATTAGTCCCTCAAAGTAAATCAGGAATTAATGTCATAGTACTGCAAACTAGAAATTATAAAACCAGAATGATTAATGAAAAACCAGAAGTGAGAGTCAACACAACACCGTTATGACCTTCTTTACATTCATAGGAATGATTCCGAAATGAGGTCTCCTCTGAAGACCTTTATAATTCTCTCATGAACAAACAAATAAAAATTGAGATTTTTATGTGATTGTTGGCA
>NW_012150430.1:182796-184351 GCF_000956105.1 Propithecus coquereli
GTCCTTGATTCTATTTATTAGGTTGTCAGTGTCTGATCTTTCTGTTTTTTGGATATGAGCGTTTATTGCTATTAGTTTTCCTCTCAGAAATGCTTTTGCTGTATCCCATAGGTTTTGATAGCTGGTTTCTCCGTCATCATTTAGTTTGAAGAAGTTCTTGATTTCCCTCTGTATTTCCTCCTTGACCCAGGAGTTAGTCAACAGTAGATTGTTTAATTTCCATGACTTGCTCATTTCTTTTGAGATCTTTATTCAGATGTCACCTTCTTAGTGAGACTTGCCCTGGCCACCCAGTTTAAAATAGCAAATTTTTTTTTTTGCAGACAGATTTTCCCTCTGTTTCCCTCCTTAGAGTGCAGTGGCATCATCATAGCTCACTGCAACCTCAAACTCCTGGGCTCCTGTAGCTGGGACTACAGGTGCAAGCCACCATTCTCAATTAATTTTTCTAATATTTTGTAGAGATGAGGTCTCGCTCTTGCTCAGGCCGGTGTGGAACTCCTAGCCTCAAGCAATCCTCCCTCCACCCCACTTTGGCCTCCCAAAGTGCTAGGATTACACGTGTGAGCCACACAGCCTGGCCAAAATTGCAAATCTTGTTATCTGCCAACCCGTTCTGGCTTACAAATCCCTTTTTAACATTTCTCCTTAACTCGTCACTGTGTAACATATCATTCTTTTTACTGGTTTATCTAGTTTATTTTCTGCCTTCCCCTCAAGAATATAAGGTAAAACCCATACTTCTTAACCAAGAAAGCCAGGCTCATGATCTGACCTCAGTCACTGCAGCTGTACCTGTCTAATACTCTTCTCACAGTCTCTAGTCCAGGCACTAGGTTCAGAAAGCCTCAAAAATTAAGATGGGTCAGTGATTGAATGGAGGAATAGATAGATGAATAGATACGTGATAGAATGATTATAATAATATGTGGTTTAACCTAGTTGGTAAATATGTGTTTGCTGTAATATCTTCTTCATCGTCTTTAAAATTTTCATGTAAAATACTAAGGCAAATTCTATCAATCAAATAAATATCACATGATGAACTTATTTTGGCCTGACTTGGACAAAGTAACCATAATGCATTATTTTAGACAACCAGGGATATATGAACGGTGATATAATATTAGCTGATATTAAGTAAATAATGCTATTAGATTTTTAAAATATGATAGTTTAGTAGGCACTGTACTTTTTAAAAAGGGACTTTGTATTTTAGACAAATATATTGAAATTTTTAGTGGATGAAATGCTACTGTGTCTAGTATTTTCTTTAAGATAAGCCAGGAGGAGGTAAGGAGAGAAGGGGAGAATGAAGGTAAAAAAAAAATAAAATGAGAATTTGCCATCCATTGATAACTGTTGCAGCTGGATAATAGGTACCTAGGGGTTTCATATGCTGTTCTTTCTATTTTTGTGTTCACTTGAAAATTTCCATGATAAAAATGTGAACAACACTCTGCATTTCTCGCTCACTTATCAAACAATTTGGAATCATATTCAATTTTACCTCTTTAGCTGGGCCACAAGTTTGACAATTGTTATATGCCTTAGT
>NW_012150430.1:197011-203897 GCF_000956105.1 Propithecus coquereli
ACAAATCCAATCATGTTAAGAGAAAGAGAGCGAGAGATAAGAGGAGAGAGAGGGAGAGTGTATGCAAAAGAGAAGTACAGGATGTATGGAGGTAATGGTGTTTCATCACTTGTGATTTGATATCATACTTTACAATGTCTTGCTATCTCCAAGGGACCATGACTTTTGAATTCTTGATGGCACCATTAAACAGCTGTGCAGCACTCATTCTGGAACAAAAACGCTCAAGCAGGAACACTGGAATTAACTGTGAAGAATACAAATTAGCTAACAGATTTATTCCTTACACTGACATAATAAACAAATATTGATGGCTTCCTGTGGTGTAATACATCCTTATTCATTGCTTCACAACTCACTCATAGCTTCTTCATTTTCTCTTCAATGCCTCTAAATGGGTGATTCATCCTATACTTCTCGAAATATTAGTCTGTTTACAGTCTTCAGATAGCTAACAGATTGTGTATCATTAAAGCAGCTCCATGATGGCTTCCACTGTAGATTGTTGTTCTCTTCCAATTTATATGTTATTTTTTTTAACTTTTCAAGGTTTTAAAAAAGAAGATGATGAATGGATCTTTTTATTTAGCAATGATATTTTGATTATACATGGTGATATTATCTTTTTAATGACATTTAGGTTTCCAAATACATCTTGCATGACTAAAAATATGAACTGTTCAGAGTAAAAATCAATAAGTTAAATGTCTTTTCCTCCTTTTTTGCATATCTGAATCCTTCCCCAGTTGTACAGTTGGCTGGAATGAAATCACCACAGAGCTCTGTCCATCTTTCTATTTAGGGCAACGTTGGAACTAAGAAAATGTCATTTCCCTTAGGAATTTTTTTTAGTATGAATCAAGTTGTCACATTTCTACATTATAAAAGACTTAGCACTATAAATATTTATTATATTGGTTATCTTTGACTATATTTATATTTCATTTAAGTCAGAACTGCTTTTTTGAACATTGGTAGGCACATCATAAAGGGATAAAATGACACTAAAAAAGGATAAAGAGACATATTCCCAATCACAGAACCAGCCAGATTAGGCAATAACTCAGGACTTGGAATATATACACACATGCATGCTGATAGGCACATGCTATCTGTATTTTAGAATGCTCAAGACAGGTATCTTGGAATGGAAAACTCAATCCTCCTGCCTTTCTTTTTCAGTTGGTCATTAGTTGAACATAGTTCAATGCCATTGTTTATAATTAAATTTGTATTCTTTATGGATTCCAAACTAGAATCATAAGAAAATATGTTCACTAGTGATAATGGACATTGGACATAAATAGTTGCATTTATAATGGAATTCAAACCTATTTAGTGTTTGCACTAATGTATAGTCCAAAAGATCTCATTCTACAACGTTGCTTGGCCCAAATTCTCATGAAACATGTTTTGTCTCAGAAAAGATAATAAGTAAGCCTGATACAGTAAAAGGTATGCCAGTCACAATTTGATTAAAACTTCTAGTTCCTAGAAATATATAGGCAAGAACTTTTTCAAGCATTGTACTTGCTTATAACCTAGTATGTATTCTTTTCATTCCAATACTTAGATTTCAAAATCTGATGATGCAGGAACATCCCATTGAACTCAGTGAACTTAGACATTTCATGGGAGTGACATATATTATTAACTGTTCATTGATAACAGGATGTAGGAAAGGAACAATTACAATATCTTCTGAAGGAAGTTATCGACATTCTGAATCCAAATGCCTATACATCTGATGTCACTTATGCCAAGAAATAACAATAAATAATAAGATAATTGATAAGATATTTACATTTATGTAGGTAATGGTTTTGAAACAAACTGAACACAGCATCCGAAGTGATTTGATACCATGTATCGAAGGCAGCTATACTGCCTTAGGGGACAGCTATACTCTGAGGATTATAGGAATAGTATAATGGAAAGAACTAGATTTTGACTAAGAAAACCTGGGCTTGTGACCCAGCTCTGCTACATACAACATTGTTTGACTTTAGGCAAGCCACATAACCTCTCTGAGTTATGCAATTTGAACATGTGTGAAATGTAAAAAGGAGCAATTCACAGGGTCATTGTGCAAGGAAATACATATATTTATATAACCCATTGCGAACTATAAAACACATGCATGTATAAGTCATTTACTTTTAAGATTAGCAAAATATTAACATAGATACACAACCAATCATTGGTACTTTAGTCGTATTCCCCATCAGCAAGCATTTCCTTCTTCCTATAAAATCCACCCCTGTTCCCATGTCACTTAGAAATCTAACATAGAGATGAGTCTGAGAATAATGGGAAACAAAAAAAGATGAAATTTTAGCATCACATAGAAGCACTGTGTAACACTCAGAGATAGTGTTTATTAACAGCATGTTACTGGGGCTAATTATTCAACCCTTCAAGACCTCTAGACCTCAATTTCCTTATACATAAAATTAAGGAAAAAAATGAAACTTTATGGTCGTTGAATAGATGAAAATAATATACTATGGTGATACAGTAGTTCCCTAAGTAATTGGTGGTTATTGCTAAATAATTTGTGCCCAATTATGGCTGATAACTAATCATTGCTAAAATGATTAATGATCATTAATGATCTAATGTTTGGTGTACCCCCTCATATTTGGGTCATGAACACATAGCATAACAGCTTTTAAGATTACTTTAGTCATCTTAAACCTCATTCTTTTAAGGATAGCTCTGATTATAGCAACTTGTGGTCATATGCAGGCTGTACTTATAATTATTCCAATTTCATCTCCCAAAGTCTAGGTATCCTAATGGATTAGACTGTCCAATTGTTATATACCTAGTGCTGATAGGTTCTGCAAATCTGCTAAACATTGGGGTGGCTTGGGTGCCATATTGCTTACTGTAATAATTACACTTTCTAAATACACATATACACATACAGAGATACATACTTTGCAAGACATGAATAAAGATTACAGTACTTTCAATCACATTTACATCAATAATCTGATTGTCCTTAACAACCCAAATACAATGCTGGAGTATACTAGCTAGCTGAGTACAGTACTAAATTTTCATCTGAGCCAAATTTCCAGTGACCATCATTAATCTAACCCATCCTCACTCTGGTTGCAATTTGGGGACAAGCATTTCAATAGCCGTTGCACAGACATTGACAGAATAGTTTCTACACTTCCCTAGTAGTTGTTGGGCAGCTCTATTGTTCCATTAGCTAGTTAGGGTGATTGAGAACCCTGCTCCACTTGTTACAACCCTGCTGACCTGATCAGGCTTGTTGTCGTAGAGTTATGGTCATGCTGCCACGGCTTGACCTAAATATGATTGGAATTTACCTAACTGAGACAGTTCACGATGAGCCTTCTCTGTCATTTCAGTCTTCATGCTCGTCTTTTGAGAAATCCCCAGCACACACGCTCTAAGGCAATTTCTCTGACAGAGGAAACATCATTCCTTGTGAATCCCCTCAAAATCAAAGGTTGTCTTTAAAGTCAAATAAATTATAGGTAATATAGTTCTTGTGCTCCCATGAGAAATGGTTCAGTCATTGCCGCCGGTCTTTGAACTTCTAGGGTAGGTTCCAAATGCCAAGCCACAGAAAATATCCCTGCATCCATAGCATCTGACTGTCTGGCAACCATTTCTGACACGTGCCCTGGCAGGCTGCACATTCCCTCCAGATCTCCCAGTAGCCTTGGTGTCTGCAGAGGGCTGCTCTATTGGATAAATTAGTTTTAAACCTTTATCAGCTCTCTAAAATGGGTATTGTCCTTTCTCTGGGCCGTGTATGAAAGAAGCAAGCCCGCCTGCGCTTGCACACCACGCTGGAGCTTCTGTCCCAGATTGCCATTTCAACTCATCAGGTTCTGGCCAAAAATCTGCTCCATGGGCCGAGAGGCACACATCACATTCTGTGCATGTCACATAAATCTGTGTCCTGGCTTTTGGGTCACTTTCCAGTTTTAGACCAGGCACGGGGCAGCTTGCTTCTCTATTAAATTTAAGTGGTCCTCATCAAAGTGCAGAACCTCTGCTGTGAGTGAAATTAACAGCACATTTGATGCATTGCTGGCACTCTGCTGATATGGATTTTTGACCACACAGCAGAGTGACTATGACTGAAGCGTACAAAAAGTAAACCCTTTGTGCAAGTTCTGTTCTTGTCGCTGGACAAGATCAATATCTGTCCTATAGATTAAGCAAAACAAGTAAGGCTGTGATTGCCAGACTGTCATTGTTTTGATTTGGGAATATGGTTTTTCCCCCTCACAATATAATAATCAGCAATATGTTTATTAAATGCTAACTTAGTACCTAAAGCTGTGCCAAACTCTGTTTTTTAATATAATATTAGTCATCAAAGACTTCTGAGTTTCTTGTGAGATGCATGACAAATACAAATGAAGCAGGTAGAAATTGAGACAAAATGGATTGTAATTAAGGGAAAACTCTATATTAGATATGTGAAAATAAATAAGATTTAAAAGCTGTTGGAACCTCAAAAACACTTTAAGCCTTAAGAAAGATATAATTGTGATCTGAATCATGTAGCACGTAATTGTAACTTCTGCTTCTTAGATTATGGATTAACTCTCTTCTTCATTGTTATTGTTCTATAAATGACTAGGAGAGACCAGAGACCAGATGTCCTCCCCTTCCAATTACTGATTCTTGATATAGATTACCTGCCTCCTTTATTGTCCTGTACCTAATTCAAACCACATGGTGCAAAAGACCCCATGACTGGTACACCTTCAGTATAGAATGTTAAATATACCTTACTTGAAAGAAAAAGACCATCTGAATTAATCAGATCATTGTAACTATGCACTAAGCCTTACATAAAGAGATGTTGAAATTCTGTTAAGCTTCTCCAAATTTTCTCTATATAGATGATCCCAAACTTCTATACTTTGCAACACTGACTTCCTTTCTTTGGAATCTGTGTTTCCTGAGCAGACATCCTCAAAATTTGCACTTGAATAAACTCCCTTTAAACTAGATTCTGACCCTTTTGATTATTTTAGGTTGACGGATAATAAAAGTTGTCACAATAGAGAGCGATGATTGGAAAGGCTTTATTAAAGGCATAGGATTTGAACTGATCCTTGAGTTGGTGAAGTACTGAATCCTGTAACAAAGGATTTATATTCTTTTGAAGTAAGATTCATAACCCCAAGTCTATATATTTTACATATTTGCAACCTATTATATTCTCAAATTTAAAAATTTTCACTTACATATACCTCCATCGCATGAGACTGCTTGCTTTTTTGTAAATAGTACCTGCTGTTTCCGACCCTTTGCATTTGCTCCCAACCCAATGTTCACTCATTAAAGTATACTCTTACTTTAAGTCCCTGCTCAAATTCAAATTTTTCATAAAGTATTTCTGGCTCATCTGACTCAGAATGAATTTCTTCTCTTTTCATGCTCATAACATTCAATAACAATCCTTTACACCTCCTTGCACTCCACTTAGCAGGATGTACCTTTTGGCACTGCTTTTCTCTGATCAGACATTAAGGGATGTGTGTGGGTGTGTGTATTTCTATTTGTTGTTTTCCTGTGTAGGGAAGTTCAAACTTTCCCTTGGAAGGTTTGAGTCTAAGTCTGTTGAAATGAATTGGCAATAGACAGATTACCAGGAGAAGAAGCATGTGAATATTATTATGCACATAATCACAGGAACCACATGCAAAGTATGAGACTCAAAGGAGGGGCAGGATGGTTGAAGTTTTTGATATCATCTGAGATTACAGAAAGAAAAGAGGATTGGGGTTGCTTGGTTGGAGGGTTGAGGATGGCGTTAGGAAGGTGACTTCACAGTTTGGGGAGAATCAGGGGAGGAGAGCATGACAAGCAAAAGCTATCTTGCTATGCAGATGAACATCTCTCAGGGAATCTCAGAGCTGCCCTGAGAAAAGAACAGATGTGAACCCCTGGTGAAAGTTTCTCTGCCAGACCTTTAAAAAAGATCAAACTCTTAGTCTTCTTTTCCTGTGAGTTAATCTTTCCTAGATCTGGATAAGGCAGGTAAGGGAGCCTCAGAGAAAGCCTACTATTTACTTCACTAATGTAGATTTCTTCTACAGATTCCAATCTCCCCCATGAAAAACAGCTTTTCATGGCTATTCCTATATTCCCTTTGAATAGTCATCTTCAATTATGCCAAACAAGTATATTTTGGGGTGAAATATTCCAGTTTTCTTTATATGAGTGAACGAAAATAAAATCCTAAACTTCCCCCAGCTGACTTACTGGACCCCCTCTTGGCCAAGGGGACCCCAGAAACATCTCAAAGCGAGTTGCTGCCCACGAAGAGAAGAGGGGGTCAGATCTCCTCCCTTTCAGAGTTACTCTTAGTAACCATAGGACATTAAATCATTAACAGGCCAAAGGTCATGCAAGACAAAGCTTAAACCACACCTGCAGGCTATCAATTTACTTAATAATAAATAAATGTCAGATGGCCTGTCTCTGATTAATAGACTTCTTTATCTTAAGTTAAAACATTTCAATCCTTTAGACAAAGCTTCATTTCTTTAACCAATTACAAATCAAAGAATCTTTAAACCTACCTATAACCTGTAAGCTCCCCTCCCCACCCCCCAGCTTCAAGATGTCTCACCTCTTCGGGCCAAACCAATCTATTTCTACCACATACCGACTTATGATCTGACATGTAATTCTTGTCTCCATGAAGGTATAAAACCAAACTGTAACCTGGCTACCACGGGACATTTTCTCAGCACCTCTTGAAGCTATGTGCTTCAGGCTGGATACACATTCAGCTCAGGATAAATCTCTTTAAACTATTTTACAGTTTGGGTTTTTTCTGTTGACATATGGAAGACTGAACATTTCATATATGTCT
>NW_012150430.1:204793-207604 GCF_000956105.1 Propithecus coquereli
AGGATCGCTTGAGCCCAGGAGTTTGAGGTTGCTGTGAGCTAGGCTGCCACCATGGCAGTCTAGCCCGGGCAACAGAGCGACACTCTGTCTCAAAAAAAGAAAAAATAAAAAGTCTTAAAATGTTAATTTTCAAAGAAGATCAAACCAATATAATAAAAGATAAAAACTACACAGGCATGTCCCCCCCACATCTTAACATTTATCCCCTACTGAGCTGACAAAATAAATAGGACAGTCCCACAGTGGTTACTGCCACATCCATCCTAGTTTGTACCTTGGAGAGGCTGCCTGGTAATTCATATACTTTTTTCTTGGTGTTCTCTCCCTACAGACTTTAAGGAAGGCTCTCAAGGCTCTGTAAACCTTTCAGTTATATTTGAGGAATGCATATGTGAGGAGTTTATTGGCTCATATAATGTTAGAGTAGGAAAAGCTCTGCATGTCAGTAAGCCAGCCCTCATTGAACAGAGAGGAAAACTGGAGCCAGTGATCAGAGTGATTTGCTCAAGGTCACCCAGCAAGTTAATAACTACCTTTCTGGTCTTCCAACTTAAGCCATAGAGTTATTCTGCTACTTCTATGGATACATTTCTTGAAAATTAAGGAACCAATGTTGCCTTAAATATTAGTCCCCCAATCTTTCTCAGGAGCCTAGTGGTCTTTTACTTTATGCTGTTCCCTTGTTCGAATCCCCAAATAAGAAGTACAAACAAGTTCCTATATCTGTCTGACATTTACTTCTCTGATCCTCTTCAAAAATATCTAATTTGGGTTCCATTCCTTCAGAACATTATTAGGTGGCCACTTACTTATCTGGTCTGCATTACCACTAATATTTCAATGACAATGTGTCACATCATCTCTAGGTAAGTACCCAGTTTTTTAACAAAGCCCTTCAGAGACTATGCCTTAATTCCAGCTTTAAATATCTATTAATGTGGGAGTTTGGGGCTGTTAATTCTCCTGTTTTCATTTTAATCACACTTTGTCTATTGCCAGTATTAAGTAATTATCAAGTTCCTCCTATATGTCAAGCCCTAGGGATAAAGTAGTGGACAAGACAGCTGTAATTCTTGCCTGTTGGGAGTTTATATTCTAATTGAAGGAAATGTGTGATGGGGCTAGGGGTGTGCTACATTAGTCAAGGATATTAGGGAAGGCTCCTGGTTATGGTGATGTATTTTATTAGCAGAGAAGGCAGCCTTGCAAAGGTCTGGAAGAAAAATATTCTGGAGAGAAAAAACAATGTCAACATCAGGACAGGGAAAATGTTGGGTTCCTAAAAGACAGAAGGGAGGCCAGCAATACAGGGACATAGAGCAGTAAGGGATGAGGGCACAGTGGGAGGCAGGGAAAGGAAGCTTAGGGATTTTAAGCACAGTTAGGGGTTTAGACTAAATTCTTATTCTTATTGTGATGAGAAGACACTCATTTTAAACAGAAGAGTGATTAAGTAGATTCACTCTTTTAAAAGATCACTTTGGTTACTGTGGTGAAATCAGCCACTCAGAGGACAAAAGTGACAGTAGAGAATTTATTTAGAAGACAATTTCATTCTATCAAAAAGATATCAGCACTCGAATATTTATTGCAGCACAATTCAAAACTGCAAAGATATGGAATCAACCCAAGTGTCCATAAATTCATGAGTGGATTAACAAAATGTGGTATATGTATACCATGGATTCTTTCTTCTTTTGGCAGCTCTTCCCCTGAAACACGCAAAGCATGAAGAAGTAAAGCTGACATCTAGAAAAATGCTGAAATTAGGGACCCAGAGAAATGGTCCTGCTGGAATGGGGTTCAGAAATATTTGAAGACTCAGAAAGTTCCCCAGATCCTAGAGTTCTTTTTTTGATCTTGTAGCTTCCCCAATTCCAGCCCCCTTGACCCAAAGCCACCCTCTCCATCTGTACTTTTTTTGTTTAAGATGATTCAAATTGTATTTCTACCCCAAGCAAAAGGGGTGGGACAATATTAATATATTTCAATTCACCCTACAGCAACTGGTTCAATAGGAGTCATCCTGTTTCACAGAACAAGAAACGGAATTTAAAAGCCTAAGTTAAGTTGCTTAAGAATCACATAGTGAATCTAACCTAACATTCACATTGTGAGCCAAGGTCAGAATTGTGTGTCACTCTGTCCATGGTACTCATACCTGCACGATATTATGCCCCACATAATTGGTACAAGATGTGTGTGTGTGTGTGTGTGTGTGTGTGTGTGTGTGTGAGCAGCGGTCAGGGGAGGGAAGAAATAAAACTCAGGCAGACATAGTTCTTATCCCAAGGATATTAAAATGTCATAAACATGGCATGTAAATAATAGTAAAAGGAACATGAAATAATCGTTATAATAGAGGGATGATGAGAACAAAGGGGAAAGATAATTCATTTTGATCAGGAGATCAGGGGAAGGTCTTTGAATTAGATCTTAAAAGATAAATAGGCCATTTATTATGACTTCCTGTCTATGCAAATCATCTACTCTGTAGCTGATGTGATTTATCTCATAAACTTATCCATCCTTTATGGTTCAAATAAATGTATTTCCACCAAATATTTTTTTTTTCTAATATAGCCCGCACACTTGAATCTAAATGTTGTGCCTGTATACCCCATATGGAAATTCTAGAAATTATCCAGTTCATTTGATCCATGGAAACAAGTGAAAGGGAAACATACTTTGGTTCGTGAACAAATTAAACTGATAATTGTCAAAACTGTGCTTTATGCTGAGGAAGTTGAATCTCAATTCCCTATAGGCCTTCACAGATATTTTCCCACAGCCAATTCCTTGTTTCAGTTT
>NW_012150430.1:211014-213669 GCF_000956105.1 Propithecus coquereli
CAGAGGACACAGTTTTTCTCAACCTCTATTCTCTACTGCTTCCAATAATAAATTGGTACCTGACTGTATTTGAAGAACAAATTGGTTTCTGGTTTCTTCCCCCTTGGGTTGAGATGAGTTCCTCTAATTAAGAAGCTGGAAAGACATAGGCAGCATACTGTGATATCTGGAAATTCAAATTATGTGCTATTTTCACTTGGAACTGCTAGCACTTAACACAAGATTTCAGTGAGGTGGGCTTTGTTCCTAATTAAAGTACTTTTTATTTCTCTGATAAAAGGGACATTAGGTTGGATTTTTGGTACAAGAATGAATTATGATTTCAATCATTAGTTAGAATGGAATTCTCCCTTCGACAAGGCTTCTTTAGATCCATCTTACCAGTGACTGTTTCAGTCATATCATACCTTAATGCAAACACTCTTCATCTGTAGATATATGTTATATACAATATATTCCAAAAACAGTGATTTATTTTGTTAGTTCCAGAATGAATTAAATTCAAGAACACCACTGAAATGCCGATTTACTCATTTTGTTTACCAAAGGTAATCAGGGCGGATACTTTGCAAGTCACAGAGGAAGTGAAGCATTTCCAATTCTACAAGTTAATCCTGTGATTTGAGGGATTTGAGGAGAAAGGAAGGAACTGTTCGATGCACTGCATTAGTAAGACAAGCATCCATGAAAATAAAAGGCTTTTAAATAGCTCAAACACAGTATTAAAATAAAAAGCACTGAGTGATCTCAGAGGGTGCTAAACAGAGAACTAATGTAGAAGCCCACAGGATATATAATAATTCCAATCCATACTTTTTGGTGGTGTTGAAGCCTCCTGCCCCATTATGATTAGAGACTGGAGTAACCCTATGCTTACAGTGGCAGCTCATTGGTGAATAATAAATTATGCTAATGATGCAATCATGGAAATTTATTGAGTACCCGCTATGTGCCAGCCGGATTGCAGCTGGAGAAGTCAAAGGGAAGATGATAAGGCAGGGACTAATATCTTCAGTCTTGTCTAAACTTCCATCATTTGCTTCAAATGCTTGTTTTGAATCTAAATCAAAACAGGCAGTGTGTTATAATAGAAAGTGGATTACAATTAGAACCAAGAGATTTGCATTCTAATCTTCTAATCTTAAATACATCAATTATCATCTCTAGTCATAATTAATGACAATTTTTTTTAAATGTAAGACTTAGACTGAGTGGTATCTAAGATTTCTCACAGATTTCTGAACCCAGGATTTGACTATACAATACCATTTTTAACCAAACATGTGCTTTGACAGACTGTGTTGATTTCTTCAGAAACTCTTGGGACATTCTATATAAGAAGAAGTTTCCTCAACTTTTCTTTATCATATTGTTTCTCTGTGTGCTCCCAAGAACAACCAACTCTTTATTGGCCATATTTAGATTATCTTTTAAAATGTTTAATCCCAGCCTTGCCTTTTCCCCATCATCACTAGGGTTGATTGATAAATACTGGGGACTAAATTTTCATATTTAAATATTAACCTTGGGAAAAGAATTCTTCCTGCCAAATGTACATCACAATGACTTTAGAACAGAGTTTTTGAATGATCTATGGAATAACTTATGAGTGTTTATAACCATAGGTTGATTGTTATCTAGAGAAATTATCATGCTTAGAAAAAGTATAGTTTCAAAATAGATTAATACAGAACAGAAAGACCCTTAATGTATCGTCTTAATGTACCCTACAACAAAAACTTTCTCTTATGCATATAGAATTAGAATTATCATAAACAGTACAAAAATAACATTTCTCATTTAGCTCCACCTTGAATTATGAAATAAAGACCTTGCCTGTATCCCAAGTGACCCAATGCTAATCGCACTGAGCAATTAATTTCATGAAAATTCGACCAGCACGAAATGCTCTGCTGGCTCAGGGACTGTCAAAGCCAACATGACAAGACTCCTCTCAACCACCCTGTGTAATACCATTATAATTAAACATCAGCAAAAAGAGAACATGTAAACTAAAGAGCATACAGGGTGATATAGGGATGTGACATTTACCACAGCTTTTTCTATAAATTCTCAAATCCCAATTTACTGTTGTTCACTTCAGTCAAAAATGTACCACATTGACATCCACTTATACATTTTCACCAAGAAAATTGTGCACTTTATTAATGAAATGTCAACTGCATCCATACCAGCATACAGGGAAAAAAACTTCCGGTTCAATGGCATTAGAGTCTTATTACAGGCATGAGTTCCTTTGGAATCTATGTATATTTTCCTTTCCCTTTTAGAGGATTAGGCTCAGGATATAGAAATGTCTGGGACAAAGGCATGGAGGGTATACAAGAAACAGAAACAAATATGACAGACTTCATGAGTGGCTCCCAAGTTGCTTCTCTTCTCATGTTTTTCTCTTTCTGTTAACCTTTTACTTGACAGCATCAAATAAAAAGTTTTGTAAATAACATTCCCTGAACTCCTTTTAAAAATCTCTTTCTTTTATAGCCCCTTCAATGGAGTATAGTTTCTTTGTTTGTTTCTTTTTTTTTTCTTATTGTATGCTTTCACAAGTCAAGATGTTTCTGGAATCTTGCCATGTGACCGAATCTCAGTATCTAAAACCACAAGATACACAGTCGTATAATTGTCCTCATC
>NW_012150430.1:213719-215174 GCF_000956105.1 Propithecus coquereli
CTGACCACCCACCTAACTAGGTTAAATTGCTTTCTTTGGAGTATCTGCTGGACCATGTGACTATCTCAAAAATAGTGCCTATCAGGATGACATTCTCTGTTTAAATACCTTTTGCTCTCAAGAAGAATGTAAGTAGTAGAGGTCGGGAGTTGGGTTTTATTTATTCACTTCAAGGTAAGTTGCTGATCTGAACTTGCTCATTCATTTCTCACGTTTCTCATTTGTGTTATTAATCCTAGTTTAAAATGAAGGAAATTAAACTTCTTCAAGACTCAATTCAGTCAGGGTCTACACTGCTGGTAACAGCAGGGATGAAATATGGACCCAAGGCTACCTGAGTCCAAAGTCCACACTCCATCTACTACATGACCTTACAACAATTAGAGGTCTGGAGGATACTGCTACTTTGGGCTGCCTCTGACCTGAAACAATGAGTTGTTAAAAATAAGCCTAGATATCTGATAAAATATTCGTATTAAATATCTAGAATTTATGGAACCTTAACAATTCTATAATTAAAGAAGGGCAAAAAATTAAGAAAACAGGCAAAGGTTTTGAATAGACATTTTACCAAAGACAACATATGAGTGGCTAATAAACACATGAAACATCATTTGTTGCTATCAGGAAAAATGTAAATTAAAACAATGAGATGCTGTTTCTATCTACTAGAATGGTAAAATTAGAAAGACAGAAAATAACAAGTGTTGGTGGGGTTGCAGAAAAATTGGAATCATCATACTACACTCCTGGGAATGTAACATGGTACAACCACTTTGGAAAACAGTTTGGCAATTTCTTAAAAATGTATGCATAAATTCACCAGCTCATGCACTCCTAGGAATCTACACAAGATGAATTAAAATATATATTATTCACATAAAGACTTTTTGTAAATGTTCACAGCAGTGGAAACAATCCAAATGTCCATGACTGGTGAATAGCTAAAACATGGTATATGCATATAACAAAATACTACTAATATTAAGCAATCAAAAGAAACAAAACACTGATCATGCTTCACTGTGAATGGACCTTAAAAACAATATGGTAAATGAAAGAAGCCAGTTGCAAAAGTTGATATATTATATAATTCCTCTTACATGAAATGTTTATAAAAGCCAGATTTATAGAAACAGAAACAAGTTGAGTGGTTATTTGAGGAGGGGGTGGGAGTAGGGATTGACTTAAAATAGGTATAAGGGAATTTTTCAGGGTAATGGAAATGCTCTAAAACTGAGTTGTGCAATATAATACCAAATCATACACTTATAATGGTAAATTTTATGGTATATAAATTATAAGTCAATAAAGCTTTAATAGAAATAAGTGTAGATTTTTGGATAATCTACTTTTTAAGGACTTTTTTCAACAAAACTCTGCCCTTTTGTAGCATTAAATCCGCAGAGATCCTTCCCAGCAAAACCATAGAATTCACTTATCGTGCAAACCTAT
>NW_012150430.1:215995-216445 GCF_000956105.1 Propithecus coquereli
TTAAGTATATTGTAGACAATACAACAACAAAGCTAAATATAAAAATCTCAACTGTAGTTACCATGGTGATATTGTACCTTTCCAAACCTATTTTGTAATTTATTTTCAATATAAAGAAGGAAACTTTTCAAGTTCCTTTGACCTAATTGCTACATGCTTTACAGATATCAGTTGGAGACACATAGACAGAAGTCAACAAGCAGTTCATGTGATAAAAGAAGTTTAAAGTCATAGACATCTGTTGTTATTTAAAGGACTCTAAGTTTTAGTTGTTTCCTTAAACTCTTATAACCTTCAAAGAATTTTCCAGAAACTGAATAACAATATAGTCTTTGACAAGGTTTTACTCTGTTTGCACTCACATATGGGAACAAAACACAATGATATTTTGCCATTTGTGACCTATGATAATAAGTCTGCAATAGGAAAAAAAAAGTTTTAAAAACATTC
>NW_012150430.1:216495-218486 GCF_000956105.1 Propithecus coquereli
TTTTTTTCCCACTCCTGTTCACTGTTAATAAAGTTACTATCTTTGGAATCAAAATGTTTTACTATCTGAACAAATATTTTACTTCGACTCTTTCGTAAGGGGACAAGCTAGAGAATTCCATGTGGGAACAGACTGATTAAAGAATTCTTAGTCAGAAAAGAAAAATTTTGATTTCCAAGCAGATTTTAAGCTGAGGCCATTTAACAAACTTAGATCTGAAGTTTCTTTTTTCCAGTACTTTGTCAAATTTGGGATATACTAATCTTATTAGATGAATACAAGAGCTTATTGTCTTTTCTATGCTATTTACCAACTTAAATAGCACAAGAATAACCCATTCCTCCGAGACTTGATATATCTTGCCTGTCAAGCCATTAGGTGACAATAATGCTTCACTTCTTTGATAAGCACTAATGAGCAAACATTGATGGCCTAATCCCATTGACTGACCTCCCCCTAGTCCCTCAGGGTTTAAAAACTTGCCCACTTTTGTTTCAGCTGAGCTGCATTCAATCTCTCTGCTATTGAAATAGTCCTGATTAAAATATTCTTGGTTATAACTTGTCCAGTGCAATTTTTCTTTGACAGTTCCTGTGGTTTCGTTGCATTTTATTCTGCATTGGTTTCCAGTCCCCCCTCCATATTCATTCCATTTTTTACCTAACAGAAGAGAGAATGGAGAAAGAGATCACATTTAGCTAGCCGAACAAAGCGGAAAATATTGCTGGTATGTTTTAAATATAAAATCAAGAACTCTTCAATAATCTCATTTCTGAAATATTCTTCAAATATTAGAAAGCAGGGCTGCCTTTCCCTCCACCTATTTCTCATTAGCCATCTCCTGACCAAATACTTTGTTCCTTCCTTTACATTTCACCTGAAACTTGTCGCGAATTCTCAAATATCACTTTACAGTTATTTATTAAATATTTCTTCAGGTGAGGGCATTGAAGTCTTCTGTTAAAAATGTAACTGTTACTTTGCCGTGATAACCAGTCACCCCACTTACCAGTCATCAATGTGTACATTTAAATTAGTTGTTTATACTATTAGTTCTCAGAGAATGATTTATGAGACAAAAAGATTTGATCATTCTAGCTGTCCAACTTTGTTGAGTAATAGATATTAAGACAGTGGTTAGAATGTGTGCAAAGTGAGCAGGATATTAATTCCCACAAAATATTCTGGAAGAAATTGTCAAAGGGATGGTCAGCAAGCACATGAAAGTATCTTCCTCTCCCACAAAAAGTGAAGCATTATTGTTGCCTAATGGCTTGACAGGCAAGATATATCAAGTCTGTGAGGAATGGGTTATTCTTGTGCTATTTAAGTTGGTAAATAGAATAGAAAAGACAGTTAGCTCTTGTATTCATCTAATAAGATTAGCATAGATGCACTCCAAATTTGACAAGGTAGTGGAAAAAAGAAAGTCACAGGTGTACCTCACTTATAAGAGATGTAAAAAACATGAACAAAATAAAAATAGGTAGCATATTTTAAAAAATATACCATGCCTTAAGTTGCTCAAGGAATGTAAAGATGATTGAACTTGATTAAAATTATATTAATCCAATTTGTTGTGTTCATAGATTAAAAGAAAAAAACCAAAAAGATCATCTTGACTTATATTGAAAAAACATTTTATTAAATTTAACATACATGCTATGATTTGAATGTGTCCCTCAAAGTTCACGTGTTGGAAACTTAATCCCCAGCACAATAGTGAGGGGAGGGGAGGACTTCTAAGAGGTGATTAGGCCAGGAGGGCTCTGCCCTCATGAATGGATTACTGACCTTCCCAGAGGTGGGTTAGTTATCTCTCAAGTGGGCTTATAAAATCAAGTATGGCCCCTCTTGCTCTCTTATGCTCACATGCCCTCTGCCTTTTGCATTCGGATGACTAAGCAAGAAGGCCCTTGCCAGTTGCTGGTACCTTGATATTGGATTTCCCAGCCTCCAGAACTGTGAGAAATAAATTTTCTTTTAAAATA
>NW_012150430.1:219166-222078 GCF_000956105.1 Propithecus coquereli
ATATTTCTGATTCATGCTATTCTCCTTACGACCAGGTTTTGATATATTATACATCCAACATTTACAAATATTAATATAGATTACTGTAACTCTCACGTCGAACCTAAAGCTCAACTCCCAATCCTAAAATATCCCCCATCCTAATGTTCCTAAAATGCCATTGGACAAAGAAAATTACTTCTGTCACTTCCATTTCAACATCATTCTAGAAGAACAAGGCAAAATCCTGCAGAGAGAGAGAGAGAAAGAAAGAATAAAGAGAGAAAGGAACAAAAGAAGAAGAGAGGGAGAGAGAAAGGAAAGAAAGAAATAGAAGATAAAAATAAATTTGAAGTATAAAAAGAAATTCAATTGTCATTATTTGAAGATGCTATAACTTTTTTATAAAATAATCAAAAATTAACTAAGCTCTATTAAGATAACTGTACAGACACCAATAGTTTTTTAGGCCACACATTACTTGTTATACAACACAATAGACACGAAGGGGTCCTTTCTCAATTCTTTTCCTTCCCTTTCTTTCCTTATTAATTTGTTTATTTCATAGATTTTTATTTTTTAGAGAAGTCCTAGGTTTATAGAAAAATCAAACATAAGTTAGAGATTTTCCATATAACATTTTCACCCACTCCCCACAGTTTTATCTATTATTAATATCTCACATTAGTATGCTACATGTTCCAATTAATGGGCCAATATTAATACATAATTATTAGCTAAAGTCCATAGTTAACATCAGGATTCACTCTTGGTGAATCTTGTACATTCTATGGGTTTAAACTGAATGTACAATGACATGTATCCACCATTATAACATCATACAGACTAATTTCACTGCTCTAAACACATCCTGGGCTCCACCTGCTCATCCCTCTCTCCTTCCAACCCTGGTAACCAGTCGTCCTTTTACTGCCTCTATAGTTTTGCTTTTCCAGAATAGTTGGAAGCACACAGAATGTAGGTTTTTCCGATTGGCTTCTTTTACTTAGCAATGTGCATTTGAGGTTCCTCCATGTGTTTCTGTGGTATAATAGCTCATTTCTTTATATTGCTAGATAATATTCTATTTTGTGAATGTATCATAATTTGTTTATCCATTCACCTATTGAAGGGCATCTTGGTTGCTTTCGGGTTTTGACAACTGTGAGTAAAGCTGCTATAAAGATTCATGTCCAGGTTTTTAGGTAGACATGTTTCAACTCATTTGTAGAAAATATCAAGGATCCTTTTATTTACTTTTAGGTTATAAATTGTAAATTATAATTCTTCTAATGAATCAGTACACACAGTAAAACAAACAAAATACAGGTAAAAATCAAGAGTCCCCACAAGAGATATTTAACACGTCACAAAGCATTAATTTGGCCCAGGACTATGGGAAAGGTCAGATCGTTCTTTGAACAGATAAGAGGATCCAGGACATAGTGACAACATCAACATGCCATGACAGGTCTCATTTAGTAAAAAAAGTAATCACTATGCATCATTGTATATTTATTTAAAGAAAACATTTTGCTCTTACCAACTTATCAGGTATTAAACTTAACAGGGAGATCTAAATATCTTATGATCCAAGCATACCATAAAAATTGTCAGGAGATGCATTTCATTCAGATCAAGGATGGTGCCTCTAATTCAACTATACTCCAGGTTTAACACTTTAGGAGTTGGAAATTTGGGAGTTTCTTCCCAAATGTTCTTAGGATCTATTTCTCCCAAACTGTGACCAAATTAATGAGGGACAGGTACAACAAAATTATTGACTTTTCTGATGTGATTTACATTTTAATTTGTTGTTTACCACCAAAGGATACATCTTTAGGATACTCTAGAAAACCGGTCACTATGGGATTTCTGAAAAAAATGGAGCCTGGGATAATAATGGTTTACTCTTGTGGACCCAAAATATTTCCTAACAATACCCTCTTTCACTCGCAAAAGTTTCTCTTTCTAGAGAAAAAATTATATGGTCTACCTAGCATTGGACGACACATATAAGATATACTTATTCTTTGGTATTATACAGGATTTTTGAATATTTCTGTGGAATAAATCACTAAAGCATCCCTATAGATCTCCATCTGTAAATGATATAATTTACGTTTAAAGTATAACACGATCAGTTTAGAAAGATTGACCAGTACTCACAATTAACAAAAATAAAAATCACCTGGAGTTACATAAACTAAAGATAATAATTTGGTATATGTAATTTTCAGAAAAGAATTGAATTAAAATGTATACACATATAATTTCACATGCAGAGTTTTATTTTTAAAAAATTATATTAGATTGTATGTCCTACTTTCACTGAATATTATGCAATAAGCCCACATTCTCAAGACTTGAACTATTTTTGAAAATATGTAGTGTGATGGCTACATAAGTATTCCATAATCCAAATATATCATAATTTATACTACCATTTCCCAGTGCTAGAATCTTAGGTAGTTGTAATAATTTATTGGGGTAAGTAACAATCTAGGAATATAGTCTTATACTTTTCTTTTTTGCACCTCTAATTTCTTTAGTATAGTATTTAAAATTAGAATATAGGGTTGTTGCTGTACAGTATCTGCAACCAATTTGTAATTCTCCACAGGTAATAGGCTTTATGTTCTAAATTAAGAGGGAGAGTGGACAGGTGAGTAACATATTTGAACCAGTAGACATAAATCTACTCCACTACTTCTTAATTAGGGGCCGAGTTATCTAGATTATATCTGAATCATCTGCTTACACTGACATAATGAATTGGATAATTGCCACATTTCCATTCCATTTCTGCTGTGCAGGCCAAAGAGAATAAACTAAGCTTCATCAGGACTAGAGGTGAACAGATATGGGAACACCTCAACTTGTGGGTGCCAATTGAATCAATAGTTATGGCAGCTGGAAAAGGGCCAAATTTA
>NW_012150430.1:222145-222488 GCF_000956105.1 Propithecus coquereli
TATTTAATTATTTTTCTTGGCCCAGAAAGATTTAATAGTGTTAGGAATTTTTTTCTACTTGTGGACTTTCAAATCCAACCCTTGGTCTTACCAGCCACTGGTTTTCCCTTTCTTAAATCCAACTCTAACTTATTTAATACACATTGCTTAACAAAAAAGTCACTACAATATCTATGATAATATTTTCTACCTTCTTACACATCAACCTTCTCAGTCCACAATTGCTCATTTTCTTTTATAAAAATGATCTCTTTAAGATCTGCATGAAAATAAATGTTTTAATGTCTCATGTGTACATTAATTTTTATAATATTTCTGATTCATGCTATTCTCCTTACGACCA
>NW_012150430.1:233554-235267 GCF_000956105.1 Propithecus coquereli
ATTAGAAGGTCAAAGGTCAAACTTTAGCCCTGATTAGGATCAGCTGGGATCACGTTAGGCAAGTAATGTAACTATGTCATTATGATATAAAGGAACTGAGGATGGTAACATATACCTCTCTGGTCTATAGTGAAAATTAAATATAACAAAACATATCAAAATATTTTTGTAAACTCTAAAGGAGCTTATAAAAGGAAAGGATAATTGATAATCATAGGAGGCTTTTCTAATGTATTTAACTTCAATGAAATACCTGGACCCCAAATGTCATTAACTTTATTTAATGCTAAATTCTCATTTAATAAAATTTTATATTTGTTTAGTATGCTATTGCAATACTTGAGTTAATGCTAATGGGGTGGCTCTTGGTAGGATCCCTAGATAGCTTCAGGATGAGAGCTCTTTGCCAGAGGAACCAACCATGTGGTCGGAAACTTGGAACTTTCAGCCCCAACCCTCGACCTCTAGGAAGATTGAATTCAATCACGGCTGGCCAATGATTGAATCAATCATGCCTACATAATGAAACCTCCCTAGAATCCCTGAATGAAGGAGTTCTGAGAATTTCGAGGTTGGTGAAGGAGTTCTGAGAGTTTCCACAGGCCAGGAGGGTGATTCACCCCAAACTCCACTGGACAGAAGCTGCTGAACTCAGAACTCTTTCAGACCTTGTTCTATGTATCTACTCATCTGACAGTTCATTTGTATCCTTTATAATAAACAGGTAAATGTAAGTAAAGTGTTCCCACAGTTCTGTGAGCCATTACAGCAAATTATTGAACCCGAGGAGGAGGTAGTGGGAACCTTCAATTTGTAGCCAAGTTACACAGAAGTGTGGATAACCTGGGGACCCTCTGTTTGCGACTGGCATCCAAAGTGGAGGGCAGTCTTGTGAGACTGACTTCTTCACATTTGATGTCTGTGCTGACTCTTAGGTAGTTAGTGTCAGAATTGAATTAAATCGTAGGATAGCCAGTTACTGTCAGCAGGGAATTGGAGAATTAACCGATGTAGAAAACCCACACATTAGGTGTCAGAAGTATTGTGAGTAATTACAGGAGTTACATATAAAATGTTCTTCTTTTGTCTGAGAAAGACTATGTCCCCACATGTTCACAACCCTGTTAACTGTCTGTATTGGTTTTCTATTGCCGTATAACAAATTACCCCAAATACTTAGCAGCTTTGACAGTTATAATCTTATTTTTTTGTGGGTCAGTAATTTGAGAGCAGCTGGCTCAGGATCTCTCACGAGGTTGCAGTCCAGATGTCATCTGGGTCTTCACGTATTTGAAGGCTCAACTGGGACTGGAGGACACACCTCTTTGGTTTCTTCTGGCACTTGATAGGAGTTCTCAGCTCCTCACCCATATGGGCTTCTCCACAGGGCTCCATATGGCAGCCCACTCCCCCCACAGTGAGTAATCTCGAAGAGGCTGCAGGCTGCAGTGCATTTTAGGATCTGCTTTTGAAAGACTAATGCCATCAATTCTTCTATATTCTATTCATTAGAAGCAAGTTACTAAGTACAACTCCTCTTAAGGGGAATGTGAATTAGGCTTCACTTTTGGGTGGGAAGAGAATAGAAGAATTTGTGAACATATTTTATTTTCATTTTTATTTTTTTGAGACAGAGTCTCGCTCTGTCATCCTGGGTAGAGGGCAGTGGCGTCACCGCAGCTCACTGCACCCTCAAACTCCCGGGCTCAAGCA
>NW_012150430.1:246486-253660 GCF_000956105.1 Propithecus coquereli
AAATAAGTAAAATCTTTAATAGATTCAAAAGTATTAAAGAGATTGAAGTGATGATCTAAAATTCCTTTCTTGAAATATCATCAAGCTCAGATGGCTTCACAGATGATTACTGACAAAATTTCCAGGACCCTATCTTAATAAGGTTTTTCTAAATATAGAAGAAGATGGAATGTTTGTCAATTCATTTGATGAGGTTGCTATAGCTCTATACCAAACTGAGATAAGAACAAATAGTCTAACATAACTGAATTAAAATCTAATTTCATTATAAACATAGATTTTTAAAACTTGAAACACACTATTGGCTGACATAACTCTTTCTATCATTGATTTAGTTTGCAGCATTGGCAATTCTGTTCAATCCGGCCTCCACTGGTGTTTCAAGTCACTTACTATGTTTTTGGTTTTCTTGCAAGTGTTTCTTATTACAAGGACCTTCCTTTTCATCTCATGCAGTTGTATTTTCATATCAATCTGTTACCTCCTTTGGGTTTCTGCTCCAGTTTTAGAAATTATGTCTTTTGAATCATATTAAAGGTGTCAATCCATATTTTATTTTATTTTTCATGTCCTAATAACTCTTAATAGTTCACTCACAAAAGTTACATTCATCACTTTAAGGACCAGCCCAAGGAAAAGAATGTAAAAGAGTGGATGAATTTGTTCCAAGAAATTCTTAATGCTAAATACAATATAAGAATATGCCTTCCAAAATATAATTTTACACTTGGAAAGCATTATTTACATAATATTAATAATAACATATTAGCGATAATTATTGCTAAAATGTAACAAAAACAAATACCATTTTTAGAGCACTTACGTTTCAGAAATGGTTTTGTTTGATAATCACAGTGTCTTAGTTCACTTTGTGTTGCTTCAACGGAATACCCGAGACTGGGTAGTTCATAAAGGGAAGAAGTTTATTCGGCTCACGATTCTAGAGGCTGGAAAGTCCACATGGAGCGACGCCCGCTCAACTTCTGGTGTAGGGCCTCGTGCTGCGTCACAACGTGGCAGAGCAATGGAATGAGAGGTGGCCATGTGGGGAAAAGGGACCGAACATGAGAGGTAAACTCACTTAATAACAACCCACTCTCTTGGGAACTAATCCATTACTAACCCAGTCTCAAGAGAAAGACATTAATCTATTTTAATAACCTAATTACCTCTTAAAGGGACTACCTTCCAACACCAGCACATTAGCCACTAAATTTCAACATGAGTTTTGGCAGACACAAATAATCCAAACCACAGCACATGTTACGCATGGGAAAACTGGAATTTAGTCAAGTAAGCAATTTAGTCAAGTTCAGCCAACTAGATAGTGGCAGAGCCAAAATTCAGATTCATTCAGATCTTCCTAACTCCATAACTTGTCTATTAAACACTGGACTGTAAGGTACTATTGGGTATTACAAGGTACCTACCCTGTATGTACTATGAAATCAACATTGATTCACATTTCTAACATCTGTTCAGTTTCAACTATTTTATGTGCATATGTGTATGTGTGTGTGTATGTGTGTGTGTGTGTGTGTGTGTGTGTGTGTAGTTGGTGTTCTCTCCTTTTTCCCAGAATGAAATACAAGAATTTAACATTTATTCCTTAAGTTGAAAACGTATATGCCTTTTGAAACAGAGTCCATGTGGTAGAATGTATAATAACCAACAATGGATATAAGTGAAAGATGTTATCTTTTATACATTTAAATACTGTATATAATAGAGAAAACACGACACATCCTAAATATCTTAAAAAGTATAATTAACTAAATAATTTTATATAGTTAATGGAACATTATAGAAGCACTAAAATTGATATCTCAGAACATAGCAACATGAAAAGGTGTTAATAATCAATCAAGTTTTTTAAATATATTTAATTGTACATTTTAAAAGCGTGACTTTTACAGTATATAAATTACATATTGATAGAAATTAATATTTTTATTAAAAATATTCTTCTGTGACACAAATTTAAAAAAGGAGACAATTGGTTGAGATTTTTCCTACCTGTAAATAATCAAACATATCTTTCCATTTACAAAATGGGATTAAGTCAACATCAACACAAATTCTCAAGTATTATTCTTTTATTTTTGTGCAAAGAACATATGCTATGCATAAAATAATGATATTTACCAACACATTAACATTGGCTACCTGTTTGTAGAAGGTCCATGGATGATTTTCATTTTTATATTTACACCAAAATCTACCTTCCAATTTTTTGATGTTCAGTGTTACCTTTCTTATTAAATAAGAAATATATGTTTAAAAATGCTATTGTTTACATAATAGCTAATCCTTCTCACCAGAGGTGCTAACATTGCTGAAAGCAGAAGTCCTCAATCAGGGGAACTTTTTGTTATTTGTTCATTTTTAACATAGATCTTTAGTGCTTTGCATAAAATAATCTGGCAATGCCTGTCTATTTTCATTAGTGAACTTTTAATGAGCTGGGTGGTTTAGGCTTTGCTAAGCATCATGAGTGGATGTGGGAGGGGCCAAACATGGAATACCGTAAAGAGTGAGAACACATTTTCATAATCGCCACTTGGAAGTGTACTGCGCAACTTTCCCTTCCCAGATTTTATTTGCAGTAAATAATACACATGATTTGTGCTTATTTACTTTGCTTTTTTGAATTCTTCTCTTGGAAGAATGAAAACAAGGGGACAATTGGGTGAAATATTTCTTTTACCTACTCAAAAATAATCAAATATATCTTTCGCCCATCTACAATATGGGAATACAATAGCATTAACACAGGACTGATACGAGGATATTATAAGATAATGTACATATAAATGACACATTATAACTTTAAGGCAATATAATGGACATCTTAAATTCATCTTAAGATGTCCATCTCATTATAATGGACATCTTAAAATTCTGTAAATATGAAAAGATATTCATAATTTTTTTTCTATTATAAACTTGGTTGGTCCCTAATGAAGTCAATATCCCTAAAATTTCAGCCAGAAGTGACTTATGTATAATATTTATATATTGAAATTGTTATCTTTTACCCTGCCTATATTGATAGCTATAAAACCTCCTGGGTTGGCTGTGCTAGTGGGTGTTCAGGATTATCTTCCTGTCAGTAGATTTGTTAGCTAGGTGGCTCTGTAAATTTGGCCAATGTTTTCCAAATTGCATGAGCTAATTTAGATTCCCAGACCCACTTTGCAGTTACTGAATCTGAATCTGTAAGGGAGATTCTTTCTTTACATCAAAAAAAGTTAGGGAACACTTACTTAGTGATTTAAAAAATTGGTCCTGGAGTCAAAGGAACGAACTGAATGAAGCTTTCAGTTCCACCCCTTTGATCCAGCTATTTAAACTTCCTGGGCTTCAGTGGTACTAACTGATTAACACTATGGTGCTCACATAGCAGTAATATTCTCCAGAGATTTGAGGGATTGGGGGGTGCTTAACTCACAACTAAAGGACACGGTGAGGATGGTAGAGGGGAAGGGCACCCTCGCTTGGGTGAGGCAAAGACATAAAATGTAACCAAAATGTTTGTACCTTCATAATACC
Source organism: Propithecus coquereli (assembly GCF_000956105.1). Taxonomy (NCBI): domain Eukaryota; kingdom Metazoa; phylum Chordata; class Mammalia; order Primates; family Indriidae; genus Propithecus; species Propithecus coquereli. The sequence continues at coordinate 250,039 of NW_012150430.1, forward strand.
CTGAAATAAAAAAAAAATGAAAACTCAAAAGAAGCTAGATGATTGGGTAATTATGAGAATAAAATTAATATACATAAAGCACTTAAGATAATACCTTATACAAACTATTTTTCAATCAGTCTTTGCCACTTTTATTATTGTTATTGCTACTTTTTCAGTGGGTAAAGGAAGATCTTTGCATCATTTTCCCTCTCTCAGTAGCTGTTCAGTACAAAGTGTTCTATAGTAATAATGGCAAATAAAGTTAGTCCATCCATAGAAGTCCTTTCATTTAAGACACCCCATGAAATATTTCCAAATGTTTGACTCTCCTCCACAAATTAACTTTTTTATCCTTATATCTTCAAAAGTCTCTGCAATTAATGTTTTTTAGTGGCTGGTCCTTAAATTATATCTTGAGAAGGCTTTACTGTATCTCAACTTCATCTGCAGAATCATTTAAAATTCACAAAGCCTTGCATTATCACACATCAAATGTCACAGTCTGGCAGTTAATCTTATTGAAAGGTTAGTTATGTGTAGCACCTGCAAAGGTGTCTGAACTGAAGATTTCCAGGATTTGATACTAAAATAGGGATGAAGGTAAAATTAAATTGGGGATTGGAAAGGCAGCTGTGTATGAACTGACTTTGAGGTATTTTGATGTTTTCAAACTTCCAGCATGTTTTTCATTAGTAATTGATGACGACAACAGCAATAACAACATGCACAACAAACACTAACCTTTCTCTTTTTACAAATGAAGCAGATTGAAGATTTGCTTCTTTCTGTAAAATTCTATAACATCGAAAATTCTTTAAAAAGTATTTGTTAATAGAGTAGTTTTTATCCATCCTCTAAACTAAGGATTTTTTTAGGATATCAAATGCCATATATTCTCAATTAGGTATGTGTAAATGATCTTTGGTGTGCAGATGATGTTAGATATTAATCTAGTCTCACTATGCTGAATGTCTGTGATCAGTTTTTACAAGGATGTGTGCTCTGGGAATGTAATCTTTAATATTTAACTCATTCCAAATATAATTAGTAAGGACAAACTGCTGGGGAAAGGGAAAAAAAACCCAGCCCCTTTTGAATTACACACTTTTTGATTACTTCTTAGACATAAATGTCTAGAGGGGCAAGGTAGATAACAAAAGTGAGTGCAATGGGCCAGCTCAGGTGTGTGTGTCTGACTGAATGGGGCAGGCGGCCTTCACCTCCATGTCAATTCATGGTCCATTAAGGTAATGTTAGGCCAGTATTGCTAGTGCTCTTGCAGTGGCTTATTTCTTAAAACCTACCATGCCAGCCAAACTGAAGCTCTTTGCAGATCCCATGTGGCCCATAGGCTTTTCATTTATTACTTCTGGCAAATATTGTGAGGGCTAATCATGTTGCAGATGCTTGACTTTGGTGAAAATCATATTTAATCATATGGTAGATGCTTGACTTTGGTGAAAAATAGGAAACTGTTACTTTATGAATACTGCTATAGCACAGTGTTCTTTTGGGGCCTATTTACCACAAAAAATAGGTGATTTTATTACTTTGTAACAATACTACTTCTCTCCTTATGTGAGAGCAAGTAGTCACTAACATCAACGTGTATTACATACAGATATTCAGAAATAGGAGCTTTGACTCACCACTTTCCAAGAGAGGCACTATTGAAAGGGAATAGTATAGAGAGGAATCACAAGGTACTCCTATTCAATTTCACCATGGTTAAGGGTTTATTCGCAGTGGTGGTGGTGGTGGGGCCTTATGTGCTTTTCCTTCCATACCAATGCTCCTTCCACCCTCACCAAGCTGATGAGTCTGAAGCCCTCTGTTTCAAGTGTCCTGTGCCACGAAGCAAGGAATTTGTCTAATATTTTGGTATTGGTAGATGTTGTAAAGACAGTGGAAGGGGGGCAATATTTCTGCTAAAAGATCAAAATGCAAGCATCTTTTACAGGGATTCCCTCCCCAGAAAGCAAGGTAAAGTGTGGCTAACAGAGCTCTTCTCTTGGGGCAATGTGTAGAATTCGCTGAAATTGTGATGGACTAACTTTCTGTGGTAGATTCAGCTCCTGTTGTCATCCCTGATCCCAGCTGTGGAATCAGTCACTCTCAAGCACTAGTTGGGTGATCTGGACTTGTCTTCTCCAAGGTTTCTCCAGATCCCAGAGGCCTTATAAGTACCTTCTTCATGTTCCTCCTTCTCTTAGTTTGTGCAGCAAGAAATATCTCTTCTACCTGGTCTTCAATGTAGTATTTATGGATAACATTTGTGTCCTGCTATATATCAGGGCTTTCTGATTTGGACAAAAACACGTGCAGCTGTGTGTGTTTATGGTGGGGGTGGGGGGAGCGGGGCTGTCTATGTGTTGCAGAAGCCATGAGGATGAGCCACTCAGATCTCTGTCAAGACAACTTACTGTGGGAGCACAGTGGACTGAGAGCCTCAAGCTGCCATTGCAGAGAATGTGGAGGCCTTGCTTCCCAGGGGCTGCTGCTAGCCAGCAGCCTGAGCAGAGGGGGTTATTAATGCCAGGCCATTCCTGATCAGTAAAGGATTCCTCATGGGTGACTTGCTTAAGGACTCTCCATTGACCTTGCAGAGAATTTTTCGGACCTGCATTGTGTTCTGAGGTTCTTCCTACCTAATCCTCCCTTCTCCCCTTCCCAGTGGTCACACCTGCCTTGTAGTCTGAAGGCATTCCCTGCCTACTTCTTCTCCTTCTCCCTTTCTCTTTCACAGGTTTATTTCCTCCAGTAAATCTCCTGAATGAGACACCTGCTTCTTGAAGGACATGAACTAACATATGTGTATACTGTAAGTGTGTGTACTCATACATACATGTTAATATGTATATACATACATATAAAATATTTAATATATATACATAGACACAATTGACATATAGCAGAAAAATACCAGTAAAATGTGGAAATTGCATTAATCTATATTTGACTTTCCCAGCATGTTAATATTTTGAAGTCATTTGGGACAAACTTTCCCAGAGTTAAAAAAGAAAACCTTCAGTAAACAGAAAATACCACATAAGTGCTTTCCATTTGTACAATAGTGGCTGTTTAGTGGCTTTCAGAACTACTAAGCTATGTAAGGCATGAAACCATAAAAGTTCTAGAACAAAATGTAGGAAAAACTATTCTAGATATTAGCCTAGGCAAAGAATTTATGACTAAGACCCTAAAGGCAATTATAGCAACAACAAAATAAATAAATGGGACTTGATTAAATTAAAAGCTACACAGCAAAGAAATAATGAAGAACAAATAGACAACCTACAGAGTGGGAGAAAACATTTGCAAACTCTGCACACAATAAAGGGCTACTATCCAGAATCTATAAACAATTCAAACAAATCATCAAGAAAAAAACAAACAATCCTATTAAAAAATGGGCAGTAAAAACAAAATAGGAGATATCAACTTACCAGACTTCAAACTTTATTATAAGGTGGTAGTAATCAAAACAGCTTGGTACTGGCACAAAAATAGAGCCATTGACCAGTGGAACAGAACTGAGAACCCAGATGTAAAACCATCCTCATATAGCCACCTAATCTTTGACAAAGCAGACAAAAACATACACTGGGGAAAAGAATCCTTATTCAATAAATGGTGCTGG
>NW_012150430.1:255618-261921 GCF_000956105.1 Propithecus coquereli
CTACCCAAAGGAAAAGAAGTCATTTTATCAAAAAGACACCTGCACTTGAATGTTTATTGCAGCACAATTCACAATTGCAAAGATGTGGAATCAACCAAAGTGCCCATCAATTCATGAGTGGATTAACAAAATGTGGTATATATACACCATGGAGTACTACTCACTCATAAAAAGGAATGAATTAATGTCTTTTGCAGCAAATTGGATGGAAGTGGAGACCATTATCCTAAGTGAAATATCTCAAGAATGTGAAAACAAATACCATATGTATTCTCTAATAATTTGGAACTAATTGATGGGCACACATGGGCACAAGAGAAGTAAAAGTCACTGGAAATCAAACACGGGAAAGGAGAGGGGGGTAAAAGCTTACCTAATGACTTAAGCATCATAAAAGCTATCCATGTAACAAAACCATTTGTACCCTTTTAATATTTTGAAATTATAAAAAGGACCACTAAGCTTTTCACATTTTCTCTGCTGAAACTACAAAATGCAAATGAATCTGTAAAGATATTTCCTCCTTTGTTTAGAAAAAAATAATTGATGCAGAGGTCCACATTTATTTTGATAAAACTGGTCTCAATTGAAATTAAATCCCTCTAAGAAAGTTTATCTTAGAGAAAGAGGCATAAACTTTACAATAAAATGATCGACTATTACTCTAGGTGCTAAGGCCAGTTTAGATTTAACTACCTTAATATTTATATTAGGATTATTATTATTTTATTAGTTCTTTGATTACAAAATTACATAAGTTTTAGTGTCTTTTGTCTTATCTTATTCTTTCCAAAAATATTCTCCCATTTTAGTGTATAATTTTGTAGAACATGAGGCTTTTCCACATTATAGAAGAAACTCCAGTATATATCTGTAAAGATATATATTTGCTCATTTTTTTTTAAGAGCCAAGATCTGACAAATTAAAAGCCCCCCTCCCCCTACAAAGACTGCCTTCAAAATGAGTTTCAAGGGCCTATTTTGGAAATCAAAAACTGAACACTGATTCTTTTTCATTTGTGCTCTAACAATCCTCTCCCTCTATTCAGGCAATGGATAATCCAGGCTGAATTCGGGAAAGCCCAGTGTTGTAAGAGTGCAAAGGGGAAGGCAAATAAGTAGATTTGAAGCAATGCCTTAGTGTAGATTTATTGCTGATTATGACTAGTTACTAAGTGACTCACTCCATCCACACTCACCCACCCTGAAGCACATAGGATTCCAAATCATGCAGCAGAAAGAGGAAACAATATGTATAAGCCATGCCCCTGCAGGATCACTTGGCAGGTTGAAACAAGAAGTAAACACCAATGGTATGCTGTTTTAAGTACATAACAGACAGGGGGAAAGAAATTTAGACGTAAGTACAACAATATATTTTATCAAATGCTCTCACTACATCTTCACAGATGGAAAATATTTTCTCCTCTAGCCACTTAAATGACAACCTCAATCTAGGAAATTTTCATTCTGATTATCTAAGATACCAAAGCATAAATGTATTTTCATATCTGCAGAAAAAAATAAATATTTATGAATTCATATGTCCTCAAATAAATTATATGTTGTCTCTAGGAGGAAAATCTGAGGTGCAACTTGACAGAAGTAAAGTCCAGGAGTGAAGAATAGCTTTTTCCCTACTCCAACGATGATAAGAGAAATGAGGGGCAAATATCATGACATGAGGGATTTGGAGAAAATATAAGGAAGGTTTTCCTCATAGGGGGAGTCCTGAAATATTACAATATTTAAAAGGATTACCCAGAAACAAAGTCAAGCATCATCGTCTTTAGAATACAAGGATGATACAAGGAGAAGGAGAAGAAGTCACTGCTTACCAGGGCCTAGCATGTCATAAATCTAATCTGACTTTACTGATTGTCTAAGGTTCTAAAGATCTCTGCTGTCCAGTTCTTTTCATGAAATGTCTATTTCACAATTTTATATTTTCCTATTCACATGATTAAAAAAATGGAAAAATTAAAGACGAAATTCATCTCCATCAGTTAGTCTATAAGAGTGGTTCACAAGCAGTGGTAGGCAGTAGAATCACTTGGGAAGAGAAAAATACGTATGTGATGAGACTTACCTCAGACCTACTGAATCAGCTTTTCTGGGTGTGGAGTCCAGGTATTTTTAATTTTTAGACTCACAAAGTATTACTGATGAACAGCCACACTAAAGAACCACTGACGTATAATGAATATATTTAACTGTATTTAAAGTTCAAATTCAAAAGTATGACATTTTTCCAAAAGATTGGCTTGAAATACCCATCAAGAACAAAGCAGAGCCATTTAATTAAACAATTTCTTTATGCAAATTTAAACAGAAGCTCTACTAGGAAGATTCAAGGCCATTTGGACCTAAGTTGCATGGTGTTCACATAAAATCCCCTCTGGGGAAGAGGGAAGGCCTGAATCAAATAAAGTGAATTTAAAAGTCACCATGGTCATTTTAAAAGCAGAATTTAGGATAGAAATGTCAACAGATATTACAGGAAGGAATATAAGGTGTTTTTAACCCTCTGCTTTCTATTCAAATGGGTGAAATTAACTGTTGCAATAAAAAATACCTTGTTATTGAGTAAATTGAGGATCTCTGGTGCAATAAGAATTTTTATGGTCAACTGGAAGGTGGGGTGGGCCGACTGATGTGAGGTCTCAAGCTATGAGCATTGCCAAGGCCCACCAGTGTATAACGCCTTTTGCCCAGCCCGTCCCTCCCTATAATTATTAGGTCACTGTGCACAAAGACTTTGGGCTAACAAATATTTAAGTAAACAATTTTCTCCTTTGTGATTTGAAGATTAGTTAGAAGTGAAATAATTCCCAACATAGAATCCTTTATAAACATTGTCCTATTTTCATTTTCATTGTCAGGAAAACTATTCCTGAGTTTAACAGCCACAAAGAAAGAAAAAACATGAAATGTGAGATGGTAAAAAAATCATTAATTACACTATAGGTTTTTTACACATGGCTATAATGACAACAAGAAAGTGTCTGCATTGTCTTTGGTTCTGGTTATGATAAATAACGCTGTCTGCCAGATGGTACAGTGATATACCATCACTGTACTGAACTTCAAAAGGTGTTTGTAAGATGGACAGCTGCCAGTAAGTAGGCTACTTCCATCCTACTTTAATATTAGTTTAACAACTGAAAGAATCTGGCTGTTTAAATATTGAACACCTGTTCAATTATTGAAGAGTTAATATTCTTTTTCTGATTATGAAACCTGTATGGAAAGAACATTGGCGCTAACATACAGTCAGCTTGACTAGAACCATAGTCTTGCTATGTCACATATGTCAGATTGTTTCTATACTGTCTTGGGTATCAAAACAGGGCTTGGCAGCACCAAAATCTAATGAAAATGCAAGTAAAAACTACTTCTCAAAGTTTCCAATGGGCACACAGATCATTTCCAGGAAGGATGTTCAGATTATTGCTCAAGGCAAAATGACTACAGATGATGATTTTGCCATTGATCTAACAGGAAAGAATTCTCAGCTAATGAACCTCAGGAAAGAGACTAATTAAAGGAATAAAAGATAGCCCCAACCCTTCCTTGTTATCGAATATGACAAAAAGATGTGAGATTCATTAAAATGTGACTATAAGTAAGGAAAAATAAATGTTATATTATAAATATATGCATTTTTGGATAAATATCAGCCTTTTGTAAATACTGAGTCAAATAATTAGCTAATGAGGTACAATATTTTATCATCTTTTAACATGTTACCATGAAATTTAACAATGCAAAAAAATGTAATTAATGAATCTTAAAATTAATTTAATAATGTAGACTACCTCATCCCAGTTGCTGGTTTGAATAATTTTAGGAGTCTTCATTCTCCTCAATAGATGACTTTGATCAATATATTTTACCTTCTTGCTTTACTCTAATAGAAAATGGGAAAGAGAAACATAAGGGAAATTTTGTAGAATTATATTTAGAAATAAAGTATCTTGATTTTGCTGCATAGTATCCAGCATTTCCTATATGTAGGAGCATTCAGCAACCTTGCTAAATTACTACAGATAAATTTTCCTAAAATTATGCATTGTATAAGCCCAGAAAACATCAGATCATATGCTTTGTGATAGACATTGTGCTAAAAAATGCAAACAATGTCAACAAAAGAAATGACATCCAACTCTGAGGAGACTGGCAGGTGCATGTACCAGAATCTGATGACAATGGCTCCAGACCTGCCATTACCATTACCACTCCGGACAAGTCATTCCATCTCATTCAAAAAATGAGGTGCTAGACCAAATGCTCTTCAGTATTCTTTCTCACTTTATAATTTTATAATATATAAATTAATAAAGGGAAATATGGCTGAGATAATGCATAAACCTGGAAAATAAGAAGTCGTTAACATTTAGCCTTGGGTGCAGTACCTTTCTTGCAGGAAATAACTTTCATGTTTATATTCTGCTTGGGGGAGTGTTAAAACTAGTTTCCATTCCCAGGTCATGCCACATGACAGTGAAGTCAGATGACTCAGATTCATGCTTGGACAAAAAGTGAAACAGCCTGGGAATAATTCACAAAGTAGATAATACATAAGTTATTGATGATATTTTTGGGTAAATGAATATGATCTCTCATGTGCTTAATGGAGAACAAGACATGATTTATCAAGCAAACATTTAGTAAGTGCCTATTTTGTGTCAACCAATTGTGTTTGAAACTGTGAGAGCCAAAAAGAAATTAAAATATATAGTCCCTTCCTTGAGAAAACTTAAAATTTAGTTGAGAATATTCCAAAATGCCAAAACATCATATCATTCAAACTATAGACTATAGTTAGTTAAGCAATAGTTAAATTAATAAGCTGGACAGTAAATTCAAGTTTATTAATGAAAGTATAAAATAAAATATACAAGCATATTGGGATCACTGTATCACTACCCAAAACGGAATACCTTGTGGTACAATGAAAAATTAAGCAATTAACTGAAAATCTGAGGAAATTTGAAGGATGGTTGGGGATGTTCAGATATTAGGATCATAGATCTCCCATAGGATGTAAAATGAAACTACCTGATTTGATTTAATGTTGCTTCTTAAGATAATTTCTTTATGTGAGAGTATTGTGCATTTGTGAGAGAAAGAGAGAGTTGGTACTAGTTGGTAAATCCACAGAAACAGAAATATTACAATGACTAAACAGAACATAAAATTACATGACATGAATCTTCAAATATAACTTAATATCTTGCTTATCTTTATAACATACCTCAGTCATTAATTACTGCATAACGAATTTCTGTTTCACCCTGCATGGTCAGAATAGGTTAGTTTTCGCTATGGCAATAAAGCCTAAACCTAAATTGATCGATTACTTTCTACGTGTCCACGTATTCTGAGACCAGGCTAATGGAACATCCCCAGTCTGGAACTCTGCTACATGTCACGACAGAGCAGAAAGAGAGAATGGCAACTGCGTCTTGGCTCTGAAATATTCTTTAGCCAAAGCAAGTCACAGAGTCAAATCTGTAGTCAAATAGGGTTCTCCAGGGAGTGGCAGCAAATATTTATAAAGTCATTTTTTCAATTATAATATTCTTTATGAAAGTAATATATATATGCACTTTAAAAACAATGATATTAAAAGGTTTTAATGGTAAAATAGAAAACAAAAGAGAAACAGGAGTTTCCTATTCAACTCCTCCTTCTCCTCAGGGATGAATAGCTTGAACTTACTATCCACTTATTCTGACTTGTGTGTGTATATGTGCGTATCTCCACATTTCTAAACAATAAATAATTTCTCAATAATATGCCCATTTTGCTACTTAATGATTTATTAATTTTAAACATCATGTGTTAGCTTTCTTTTTTATAGGAAAATTTACCATTTTTAAAACAAAGTGCCCACTTTCTCACCCTGATCTTCCCAATATAGTTGTATCACAATTGACCACTAAACTGTCAGTATATTTTTGCATCTATAAAACCATCATTCACTGTTGGGAGACGAAGCAACCTATGATTACTTTTTTTCACTAATAACTTTTTTTTTTGATGTAGAGTTCAAAATTGCCTCTTTTTTTACTTGTGTAAAGTACTATGTATTAATTGTTGATTTTCTCCCAAAATTCTCCAACAGATATGTCTATAAATAATTCTTTGTAAATATTCAAACTAAGAAAATGCTTTTTATTCTTTTAATTTTCTTTCTGAAGACTTTCTTCCTGGAAATCCATTTATAGCTATTCAAGTTTGAACAGTTTTCACACTGGGACAAATTTTGCATTGTTACTTTAAATCATCTCTTTGCAA
>NW_012150430.1:262747-264180 GCF_000956105.1 Propithecus coquereli
CATCTCTAGAATCCATCTTTTGACTTTCTCGTATTGTTCTGCTATCTTTCATTTCTTTGTCTTTTTATTTTACTTTTTGGGGTATTTCTCAACTATTATACTATTATCCAACTTTTCTGCCTAAATTTTATTTTGATTATCCAATATTTAAGTTACAGAACTATCTTTTATTCTCTGATTTATTCTCTCTCTCCTTTTCTATTACTCTGCTTTTGACCCAATGCCTTTCCTTACTTATCTGATGTAAATTTGCATTTTTGAAAATGTGTAATCTTACATTATTTTGTGTCCTTTTTGCCCTCCTTTTTTCTAGTAGTTTGTTTTTATCACTGTTTTCTCCACATTGAATAGTTTCATCAACTACCTGTTGATCATTGTATGTTTATGCATATTTAAGAATGAAATAATAAAAACCTGATTAAAATGTTGAAGACGGGTCTGCACAGGGGAGAGTTATTGTTTTGTGGATTTCACTAATGAGTCACTGCACAATTAACTGTACCCTCAATGACAGTATGTAAAGGTTGTTTCCCTAGGTTATTCAATTTTTCCAGAGAAAATTTTTCTAATTTTTGATTGCCTTAACGTGTATGATAAAAGGAGGGTTGGGGGGGGTGTGGTTTTGTAAACTTTTTCTGGTTTCCTAGGAGCAGGATTCTACAGTTTGGCATTGAGACTTTTCTACATCCCTTCCTTTTTCAATCCCACACTTCACCTCGGACTTTCACTGTACATGGCGGCCTCAAATCAAGAATCTCTTTTTGTATCTCTAGAAACTATTCCTCCTCTCTCCTGCAGGGTAGAGATAGGATGGATCATCGTTACATTGTTGCACAGAATCCATGAGGATAACATGGTCCACTCCCATGTAACACTAATTTCCTGTCCCCTGTTTTTAGTCCCACATCCTACCTTAATACCCTGTAGGCCTTTATTATTACTTATTCCACTTTGCTAATTCAGTTGCAATCCTTCATTTATTTTTTTCTTCATGAATTTTTTCACATTTCTCATCCATTGTTTTCTTCTTTCCTCATCCTTTTTGTAGGTTTGTTGCCACAGCAAAGTACCCATATAGGTTGCTGTCCTTTTGAAAGAGTTTTCTTTAGTGACAATAAATGAGGACATTTTCATTGTGTGTTATCCAAAAAATGTACTGTTAGGAATAATGATTTCACTGATTCAAAAAAAGCCTATCATAAAGCAATCCTCTATCTTGTGCAATAATATAACTTCTCAGTAACACTCTTGCTCCTTCCTTTTCAGTTAGCAACTGAAAAGCTTTAAAAAATATTATCTACTTTAATATAATGCTTGGCTGATAACTTACTTGATGTTTCTTAGGTATTACAATGTCTTTTTCACAGAGATTAGAATTTGTAACTAAATATACTAAAGTCAGAAAATGAAAAGTAATAACTACTATTTATGTG
>NW_012150430.1:265390-266696 GCF_000956105.1 Propithecus coquereli
GACTTTTTCTTTAGTTGGCACTTGCATTTATATGGAAAATTCAGTGCTAAGGTTCCGACTATTTATGTTCTGTCACCTTTTGATTCATCTCTTGTAAAAGTCAATATGTCACTATTCTCTGTATGTCACTGGAGACTGATTGGAGTGCTGACTTTAAAGACATGTCAGAAAGTCATTGCAAAAAAAAGGCAACAACCTTTACTGGAAGAGAATGATGGTAAATGTCAAAGAACAAAAGATTTAAATGTGATTTAAAGACTGAAATGCAAAATGTTTAACTGTATTGTGGGGATATTAGGTTCCAAACCATGTAAAAATGACCTAAGTTCATGGGAAAGTCACACAGAGTCCCTTTGGAATGCCATTTCTCTTCCAGTTTCTCCTGGAGGGGAAGAGGAAGGAGAATTAGCTATAGATACTTTTGTGGAAGAGTCCCCAGCTGCCGTAAGGCAGGAAGGAAATCTAAACACAAAGGGGAAAGAACAATTTCAAGTTCACATTATGGACTTCCCATTCCCTGACCGTGCTTTAAATGAAAGATGGTTATATCTATAGAGGTGTGGGGTCCTCTTATTTTCACGGATACTGTATACCCATAAGAGCTTCCAATAAAGAAAAAATACTATCTCTAATGTGAGTAAAATTATGCTGAGGCAGCCTACAGCAATTTATTAATCTTTCCTTCTATACTGTTATTCTTATTATTCAACTTAGGTCATCTCTGAATATCAATCCATTCCTTAGGTTTGCCCGGTGTAAAGTTGTTAAAGAGATTAGGGAATCAGCTCTAGAGTGAAAATGGTCTGAGGCTGAAGTATGACACTAGAGTGGAGCTGAGGATAGGCGAGGGCTAGAAAAGTTAACCTAAAACAATTTTCTAAAACATAATTTAATGAGAAACTGTGATCCCTGAAATCCGTCTTGAACATTTTTTTTCCTTCAGACCTCTTACAGGACTCTGGAGTGTCCATACCTCAGTGACAAGAGCATGGCAAAGAAATTCAGCTCAATTTAGTAATTAGCTCCTGTTAATCTAGCTCAAACTTGTTTTGCTCCTAATGGCTTAGGAGAGTCATTTGAATGCTTTGATTCTAGTAATAAAAGTTCCAATGGGTAGGGTGGGCAAATTCCCATGTAATGTTTAGCTTCTTATAATGACCATATCCAAAGCCTTTGCAAAGTAAATTTTTACCAGAGACTCTGAACAAGGGCATGTCAATGTGTGTGGAAATATGAGAAAACAGGAGAGCCAAAGTCAGTCTAGGAGAGTCCTTCCCTCTCCAAATTAGGCCCCGTGATGACAGTG
>NW_012150430.1:266746-280717 GCF_000956105.1 Propithecus coquereli
GACTTTTTCTTTAGTTGGCACTTGCATTTATATGGAAAATTCAGTGCTAAGGTTCCGACTATTTATGTTCTGTCACCTTTTGATTCATCTCTTGTAAAAGTCAATATGTCACTATTCTCTGTATGTCACTGGAGACTGATTGGAGTGCTGACTTTAAAGACATGTCAGAAAGTCATTGCAAAAAAAAGGCAACAACCTTTACTGGAAGAGAATGATGGTAAATGTCAAAGAACAAAAGATTTAAATGTGATTTAAAGACTGGAATGCAAAATGTTTAACTGTATTGTGGGGATATTAGGTTCCAAACCATGTAAAAATGACCTAAGTTCATGAGAAAGTCACACAGAGTCCCTTTGGAATGCCATTTCTCTTCCAGTTTCTCCTGGAGGGGAAGAGGAAGGAGAATTAGCCATAGATACTTTTGTGGAAGAGTCCCCAGCTGCCGTAAGGCAGGAGGGAAATCTAAACACAAAGGGGAAAGAACGATTTCAAGTTCACATTATGGGCTTCCCATTCCCTGACCGTGCTTTAAATGAAAGATGGTTATACCTATAGAGGTGTGGGGTCCTCTTATTTTCACGGATACTGTACCCATAAGAGCTTCCAATAAAGAAGAAATACTATCTCTAATGTGAGTAAAATTATGCTGAGGAAGCCTACAGCAATTTATTAATCTTTCCTTCTATACTGTTATTCTTATTATTCAACTTAGATCATCTCTGAACATCAACCCATTCCTTAGGTTTGCCCGGTGTAAAGTTGTTAAAGAGATTAGGGAATCAGCTCTAGAGTGAAAATGGTCAGAGGCTGAAGTATGACACTAGAGTGGAGCTGAGGATAGGCGAGGGCTAGAAAAGTTAACCTAAAACAATTTTCTAAAACGTAATTTAATGAGAAACTGTGATCCCTGAAATTCGTCTTGAACATTTTTTTTCCTTCAGACCTCTTACAGGACTCTGGAGTGTCCATACCTCAGTGACAAGAGCATAGCAAAGAAATTCAGCTCAATTTAGTAATTAGCTCCTGTTAGTCTAGCTCAAAGTTGTTTTGCTCCTAATGGCTTAGGAGAGTCATTTGAATGCTTTGATTCTAGTAATAAAAGTTCCAATGGGTAGGGTGGGCAAATTCCCATGTAACGTTTAGCTTATTATAATGACCATATCCAAAGCCTTTGCAAAGTAAATTTTTACCAGAGACTCTGAATAAGGGCATGTCAATGTGTGTGGAAATATGAGAAAACAGGAGAGCCAAAGTCAGTCTAGGAGAGTCCTTCCCTCTCCAAATTAGGCCCCGTGATGACAGTGGACGTTCGTTTTTGTCCCTTCTCATGGCAAGAGGGAAAGTTCTCTCCAATATTCTCCCCACGTGCTTCCAGGATGCTGACTCACCCCCACTGTATTATCACTCTCCAGAGAAACAGAACCAATAAGATATATACATAAAATATATACATATGTGTTTGGGTGTGTGTGTGTATGAAGAGATTTATTAGGAAGAATTGGCTCCTGTACTTATGGAGGATAAGGAGTCCCCTGACCTGCCATCTGCAAGTGGGACACCCAGGAAAGCTGGTGGTACAATTCAGTCCAAATCTGAAGGCCTGAGAACCAGGAGAGTCCCTGGTGTCAGTCTCTGTCTGAGGACAGGAGAACACTGGTGTTCCAGCTGAAGCAAGCAGGCAGGAAAAACGGGTTAATTCTTCCTTCCTTCCCTCAACTTTTATTCTTTTCAGGTCCTAAAGAGATGTATCGATGCCCACCCACAGTGGGGAGGGTCATCTGCTTTACTGAGTCCACTGATTCAAATCCTAATCCCATCGAGGAAAACTTTTACAGACACACCCAGAAATAATGTTTAGCCAAATATCTGGGTGCACCCCATGATCCAGTCAAGTTAACACATAAAATTAACCATCACACCAGCCTTCACGGTGGAGCACACACATCAGACCACAGTTTCTCAAACTATCTACGGTGAAGGAACCCCACCCCATCCACTGCATACTGATACTTGTGTAAAATACAACAAAAATGAATCACTGAAAAACTGACGCATAAAACAAAGACATGTGAAATATGAGCCTCAATTTTTTATTATTAGATTCAATTACCCTGTTAACTTACAACAAAATTTATAGTATTCTCAATTTCTATACTTATCTTGACACGGATGGTAATAAAAATGTGTGAACAGGCACTGGTCCATGGATCGCACTTTGAGTAGCCTGACTTAGATAGGTCAACAGTATTCTCTGGTTACCAGTGATTATTTCAGGGGTGTTCTTATGACCTAAGCTGGTCACATACACCTGAATGTTGGGACTTACAGTTGGGAATGCTGGTACAATTATTTGCTTGTAAGGTATCTAGCCAAGGAATACCATTTTAAGAGATAAAAGCTGTTCTTTAACCATGTTATC
Organism: Propithecus coquereli; assembly: GCF_000956105.1. Taxonomy (NCBI): domain Eukaryota; kingdom Metazoa; phylum Chordata; class Mammalia; order Primates; family Indriidae; genus Propithecus; species Propithecus coquereli. Next base: position 269,166 of record NW_012150430.1, read on the forward strand.
AAAGAATCATTCATTCATGTTAGAAAATTGGGAAGGGTAGACACTCCAGGATGCTTTGCTAAGGAGCATGATGTGTCTGAGCAGTTATGACTCATAGTATCTGATTTGTTGCAGAGATCACCCGGCAGTCACAAATGCTGTGGGTAGGGAAACCTCTCCTCTGCATTGGTGTAGCTCTATGTAGGACTTAATGGTAAAACTGCATTATGAGGTCAAGGCAGAGCCCCCAACTTACAGATGTTTGTGTCTCCTAGATTCCAGAAGTAAATATTTATTAAATGAAGACTTTATTGAGGATGCATATCAAAGAGAGGAGGAAGTGGCACCTTTTGGCAGATTTTATCCTCAAGGCAGGTTACCTGCTCCTAAAAGGAGATCCCGCCAGGCTTGAAGGCTGTCTTACCCCTTCATAAGAGATCAAGTAAGAGTGTTGGCCCATAGGTATCAAATAAAGGGCTGCACAGTTTAAGAAAGACATGAGAAGTTAGGGGACAGTTCAGAGGACATCTTTCATGATGATAAAGGGTTTAGAAAAGAAAGTGTAGGAAAAGGGGTGGGAGAAATATTGGGATTATTTAAACCTGACAAGAATAGGCAGGAGGATCGCTTGACCCCAAGAGTTTGAGGTTGCAGTGAGCTATCATGAGGCCACTGCACTTTAGCAGTGACAGAGTGAGACTCTCAGAAAAAAAAAGAAAAGAAGATCACTCCATAGATATTCTGGGTGCTGTTTAATGGTTAGAAACAGTAACATGGTGTGGGGAGGGGTAGGTGGAGGTTCTGTAACCTTGAGCTTAACCTATAGGCCTGGGATCCCTATTGTTTAAAGAGGGTTTAACTAGAAAACTGGTAGATTCTCTCCTAGCTACAATTTCCTTCTCCCTCCTTCTAATGAGGCTGTTGCAAAAATTTGATGGGGTCATGGATGTATTATAAAACTATCACTTACTTTGATGGTCACTGACATGTAGTTAGCGATTAACAGTTATCAGAAATGACTGCTGCCACGTACTTATTACATATACGTATACCATCAGTCTGAGCTTTCCAAAAGTGCATTCAGCTACCTTGGTCCTTAGGAAGGTCTCCTCACTGGGGTTGCTCAGGCCTGAGTGGGTTGATCATTTGGTATTAATAGCAAGGATTCAGGAAATAGCTGGACCCAGGACTTTGATGAAGGGGAGGATAAATTGGGACTGGAACATATGTGTCCATTTTCTATTTCTGTGTAACAGATTACACAAACACAATGGCTCGAAGCAACACAAATTTATATCTCACAGTATCTGTCGGTCAGGAGTCTAGGTGTTGGTGGGCTGGGTCCTCTGCTCAGCGTTTCACCAGACTGAAATCAAGGTGACATCCAGGCTACACTCTTATCTGATGCCAGTGTCCCCTCCAAGATCACGGACTGTGGGCAGACTTTAGTTCCCTAAGATTGTAGGACCAAGGTCTTCAGCTTCCGGTCTGCCTGCCATTCCCTGCCAGACAGCCCTGTCCACGACAGGCAGTTGGCTTCTTCAAAGCCTGGAGCACACTGTCTCTGGCTTCTCATCTGTCTGAATTCCTTTGTGGATGACCTGTAGACCCCCTTTAAAAGATCTCACTTGACTAGGTCAGGCCCACCCAGGAAAATCTCAGGTTTGATTAACTTGCAGTCAACTGATAAGGGATCTTAACTGCCTGTGCCGTATAAAGTAGGTTAAACACGCCAATGGTATCCCATCCTGTTCAGAGGTCCCAGGCACATTCAAAAGGAGGAATCCTGACCATCTTAAAACTGTTCCTAACAAAATATCCTTTCATTCCCCTTCCAAGTCACATTGTGTAAGATTCTAAGTGCCATGAAAGAACTGCTTGGGCTTGAACAGAAAGTAGCAGAAGAGATGAGTGAGGGAAGCAACGGGAATTGCGAAATCTGCTGTTCATCAGGGTTGTAGCAGGTCAAGGAGATACAAGAAATACCAGTAACCTCATTGGGAGGCCTGGGCTTCTCAAGGCAATAAACTAGACAGACGGTCACCCCTTTCCTCCACGTATGGGCTCTGTGAGCCTCTACAGGCTGAGCTTGGTGAGGAAGCATCTAACGAGACAGAAGATGAGGTTACTGCACATCCAGCTGCCTGTGTGATTACCCGGGCACGTTAACATCCCCTTTCTTTCTCTCTTACGCCCTCTGGTTTCTTGCCTCCTGGGGGCCCAATTTACCTCAGATGTTTAGTCGATTTCTCCTCTTTCTTGGCCTTGGTCCCTGTGCTGAGTTTGCCCCATTCCCGTGGCTCCCACCTCCACCTTTGTATCAGCTGTCCACTCCTTCCGCTCTCTCCTCCACCCCCTCAGCATGACCCAGTTCTCCCCGGGGGGTGGTTACCTCCTCGCCAGTTTCTGTGCTGTCCCCTACTCATGCAGACTCACCCTCACTCCAACCCTTCTCCTTGGATTTTGCCTCTAAGGTCCCCTTGGTGCACCCACACCACCCCCTCCTACCTGACACTCTTCAAGAGGCCTGTGAAGCTCTTGACTCAGCAGTTCCTGCACCAGAGCTCTGTTCCTCCCCCTCGGGTCATCCCCAATGGCTTGGCATCCCCAGCCTTGCCCCCTCTTCCAGACACCCCTCCACACACGGCCTTACTCAGCATCTTGCCCTCCCAAGACCCCCTACCCTCTGCTTTTGGTGCCCCTCAGCCCACCCTTCCCTCCTTCAACCCATTCCTGCCCAGCATCACCCTGGCCTCTCACCCTCCTTCGTTCAGGCTCATGTCTCCCTCTGTTTCTTCCCTTCCCAAATTGCCTTGGGCTCCTGACCATCCCGCTCCTGCCCTTTCTGTTCCTCCAGTTGGGCAGGACACAAAATTACTGTGGCAATATAGTTGGGAAAACACAGACAAGCTTGGCATTCTAAAGGAGAATTAGAATAACATCAGACTTTGCTCACAAATGTGTTTATCCACATGTACACTCATTTTTTTGCCATGTACATATATATTTTAACACTAACATATTAGCTAAGACATCATTTTTATTCATTTTTTTGTTTAACATTCAAAGTTAATTTCTGGTTGAACTAATTCGCTAATTATGTTTAAGATTGCATAAAAAACTAGAAAGTGACCAACATACTAGATTTTTCAGCAAATTTTACTGCATGCATATCTAAAAGTACTGATATATTTAAAAAGTATTTAATCTTATTGCTAATTACTTTTATAAAAGTCCACATTTAACATCCTAGATTATATCACGCCCCTGTTTTTGTTGTACATTTTTATGTCACTCCAAAAAATTGTGAATTATTGAATGAATTGTTAAAGAGTTCTTCATAGAGTTTTTAAAATTAGTTCATTTTTAAGGCAGTTTTAATTTTGTGGAATATTGAGCAGACAGTACAAAGAGTTCCCACATAACCCTACCTTTATAGCTTCCCCTATTATTAATATGATGCATTAGTGCATTATCATGGTACATTTGTTAAAGTTGATGAACCAATATAGACACATTATTATTCATTGAAGTCCCTAGTTTACTTCAGGTGTTGTACAGTTCTATAGTTTTTAACAAATGTATTATGCTACATGTCCACCAATACAGCATCCACAGAAAAGTTCAACTGCCTTTAAAATCCCCTGAGTACAACCTGTTAATCTCTCTCTGCCTCTCACCCCAAAACCCTGGGAACCACTAATTATAGTTTTTACAGTTTTGCCTTTTCCAGAATGTCAAATAGTTGGAAGTGTTTGGTACACACAGCCTTCTCAAATTGGCTCTTTTTACTTAGCAATTTATGTTTAAGATTGGTCCATGTCTTTGTGGCTTCATAGCTGAAATATTCAATTTTATGGATGTACCATCATTATGCATTCACATTTTAAAGGACATCTTAGTTACTTCTGGCTGGGGTAATCTGAACAAAACTGCTATAAACACTTTTTGCACAGGTTTTTTGTGTGAGTATTCAACTCACTTAGGTAAACACCTGGGAGTGTGATTACTTGATCATATGGTAAGGCTACATTTAACTTGTAAGAAACTGCCAAACTGACCTCCAAAGTGGCTGCACCGTTTTGCATTCCCACCAGCAATGTGAGCTCCTATTGCTCTGCATCCTTGTCAGATTTGTTATTGTCCGTTTGCACTTTCTTTTAGCCATTTTAATAGGTATGTAGTGTTATCCACTTCGCGGTTGTTTAATTTGCAATTCCCTAAGGACATATGATATTGAACATCTCTTCATATGTTTATTTGCCATCTGAATATCTTATTTTGAGGTATCTGTTCAGATTGTTTGCCCCTTTTTTAAAGGGGTTGCTTTCTTGTTGAAGTTTAGGAATTCTTTATATATTTTAGATCTAAGTTCTTTACCAGATAGGTTTTAAAATATTTTCGAACAGTCTGTGGCTTGTATTTTCATTCTCTTTTTAGTGTCATTTGCAGAGAATAAAATTTTAATGAAGTCTAACTTATCAACTTCTCATGTATGTGAGGCTGTAAGCAAAAACTCGTCACCAAACCTAAGGTCACCTAAATTTTCTATGTTATATTCTAGAAGTTTTATAGTTTTGTGTTTTATATCAAGGTCTATGATTTTAGTAATTAATTAATTAATTAGAGACAGGGTTCTGCTCTGTCACCCAGGCTAGAGTGCAGTGGCATGATCACAGTTCACTACAACCTCAAACTCCTGGGCTCAAGCGATCCTCCCATCTCAGCCTTCCAAGTAGCTGGAACCATAGGCTCTTGTCACTCCACCTGGCTAACTTTATTTTTTGTAGAGATGGGGATTTGCCATGTTGCCCAGGCTGGTCTTGTAGTCCTGGCCTCAAGTGATTCTCCCACCTTAGTCTCCCAAAGTGCTGGGAATATAGGCATGAGCCGTGACCAGCCTATGATCTATTTAGTGTTAATTTTTCTTAAAAAGTGTAAGATGAATGTCTATATTCTTTTTTTTCCCATGTCAAGGTTCAGTTGTTCCAGCATCATTTGTTGAAAAGACTGTCCTTTCTCCATTGAATTTTCCTTTCATTCTTTTTCAAAGGCTAGTTGTGTGGATCTATTTCTGGGCTCTCTATTTTGTTCCATTGATCTACCTACGAGAAAGAGAAGAGACATAGTTTTTTCTCTAGTCTGAGCGTTCCGGTTTAAACTCCAGTTGAAGTATTTTCTACTTTGGCTATAGGATTGGTGTTGCCCAGTGTAATAACTTCAACGTTGACTAAGGAATGAGTGATCACTGAAGATGTCCCTTCATTTATCTCAGTGAGAGTGTTTTTTATACAGTGTGAATCTCCTAAGTGTTCCTCTAAGCAAAGAATTTCTCATACTTATTTTATTGAATAATATCAAGCATGACCTATATGGTAAACCCTCAAGAGGCTTCCTCTTCTTGGTAAAGAGTTTCCTGTCTTATTTCCTCTCTTAGAGGTTATTCCTACTCTTGAGTTGTTTGTGTACACCAAAGCTAGATCGTAGTTAAATGTTTGTACACGGTCATTTTACACCTAGTGGAGTTTATTCAGATTGTCTAATGGATACATTATAAATGAAAGCATTTTGACTTCGGTTACTGACACGGTTTCTCCCTTGTGAGAGTTCTTTGGTGTATATAAGGGTTAGAGCTATAGCTGAAGTCTCTTTCATATTCATTACGTTTATATTGTGTGTTCCTTGATGTCCTCTAAGATCATATAATTAACTAAAGGCTTTCCCATATACATGACATTCATATGACATACATACATGACATTCTTATCTCCTATCAGATAATTATGTGTAAATAAAAATGAGAACTCTGGATGAAATCAAATCCTTCTTAATTACCTTTATAGGGTTTCTCACTAGTGAGAATTCTCTCATGCTATCTAGGGTCAAATCTTTGGCCAAAGGCTTTCCCATATCAGTCACATTCATATTGTTTCCCTCCAAGGTGAGTTTGCCTATGATGACTGAAGGATAAAGAATAACTGAAAGCTCTTCCACATTCATTACATTTATAGGGTTTCTCTCCAGTATGAGTTCTTTGGCTGACATAAAGCTGAGTGCTCCAGTGGAAGTCTTTGTCACTCTCATTGCAATTGTAAAGTTTCTCTCCTTTGTATGTTCTTAGGTGTGAATAAAAGGTAGTGCTCTGCTCAGCTGAAGAAAAAAAAAGGTCGTGCTCCGGCTAAAGTGTTTCCCACATTCATTATCTTTATAAGGTTTCTCTCCTATGTGTGCTGTTTGTTGTATATAAAACTGAGTGTTCAGATAAAACTGTTTCCCACATTCAGCACGTTTATAGGGTTTCTCTCCAGTGTGAGTTATTTGGTGTATATAAAGCTTAGCACTCCAGCAGAATTATTTCCCACATTCATTGCACTTATAGGGTTTCTCTCCCACAAAAAAATTCTTTGTTGTGAATAAAAACTAGTGCTATGGATGAGGTGCTTCCCACATTCATTACTTTTAAAAAGTTTCTCTCCAGTGTGAATGCTCTTGTGTTGTCTAAGGCCAGAGCTTGGACTAAATGTTTTCCCACACACATGGCATTCATATGATTTCTCTCCTTGTGAGTTCTCTCATGCTGTAAGAGTGACGATTAAAGACTTTCCCACACAGATGGCATTTATATGGTTTACTTCCAGTGTAAATTTGCTTATGTTGATTAAAGGATGCCCAATCACTGCGGGCTTTTCCACACTGCTCACAGACCTCCAAGGTCTTTCTTGTGTGAGTTAACACATGTTGAGTCACTGTGGATCTATGAGTAAAAACTTCCCCACACTTATTATATTCAGTGGGATACTTTCCTGTTTAAGATCTTGGCTTATGGGAAAAAGATAAGAGGCAGTTAAAGATCGTCCACATATATTCATCCATTTATTTATCTATGTATGAGTTTAGACCAATCAGTCAGTCATAGTTTCCAGTGAAAAACACACATGACATATTACTCTCCTACATGCAGAGATGTTCCTCTTTGTAGCATCTCAGCTGTACAGATATATCATTTATTTTGTAGACTTCATTGTGTCTCAAAGACTACTAAGTATATAAGCTATGTTTGGTACATGTGAGGAATAATGACATCATTTAATAATTTTTCCCCAATAGCCTCTCAAACTTCCATGGATTTACCACTGATGTAAGGAAGTATGCAGTTGGCATTACCAAGGTCCTGTCCCCTCACTGACTAACTTCCTCCTCATACTCATACTGAGCCCACATTGCTGGAGCTCAGCCATCCTCAGGCTTCAGGGAAATCTTCCTTCATCCCTCCACAATTCCTCCCCTTGGTCCAACTGGGAAATCACATCTGATTTGCAGAGCTGATTCCCTGATCACAGTAAAAGGAATGGGAATTGTGAATTCTGTGTTACAAACTATACATAATTTTCAAGTCCAGAATAGGATACCAATGAACAAAGTGACCACTGAAGAACAGTTCACGGAAGAACACCTCAAAGGTCCTTGACCAGAACAGGAAGAACACCCTAACACCAACCCCTGGTTGCAGGTGTGCATGACCAAGTTCACAAAGTGAAGAATCTACAGTGTTTTTGACAAGGAAAAAATTAAATGTTTCTGTTTAATTTTTCTTTTTTAAAAAAATTTATTTTGCAAATGTAATCCAATAAATATAGGCTCCGCCAGAACAATCTAAGTTGTATGTTGCCTGTTATTTTTACTACTGAGGTTTCAAACCCCAGGTTTAGTGCTTAGAGCAGAATAATTACTTAGGAAATGTTTAATCCATTTACTTAATCACTCAAAAATTATCCATTGAGTTTTCAGCATTTTTCTGGGTGTTGGAGTAGCCAAAACACATGAAATTGTGATAAGGAAGACTACGTACTAGTGGGGTGACTAACTATATGTAAACATATAAATAAAATAGCTTCAGGTAGTTGTAAGTGCTATGAAAGAATATGAATAAGGCTGAGAGAGGAGGGTGATGTGTGAAAGCTGTTCTGGATACTTGTTGAATAAATGAATCAATGTTGACAGACTCACCAATAGCAAAAGTTAAATAATAAGATTAAAAACTGGGCAAAGGCCCAAATAGACATTTCTCAAAAGAAGACACATGAATGACAATGAGTATATGAAAAAATGCTCAACATCACTAATCAACAGAGAAATGCAAATTAACACCACAATGAGATATCACCTCACACCTGTTAGAATGGCTACTATCAAAATGACAAAGGATAAACAAGTGTTGGAGAGGATGTGGAGAAAAGGGAACTCTTGTACCCTGTTGGTGGGAGTGTAAATCTGTACAACCATTATGGAAAAACAGTATGGAGGGTCCCTCAAAAATGAAAAATAGAACTACCTTGTGATTCAACAATCCTGCTTCTGGATATATACCAAAAGGAAATTGATACTTATTGAATAAATACATCAGTGTTGACAGACTCATCCATGGAGACCAGATGACTGATGTTCTCCATTATCACCTCTCTGATCAGCTTTCTCTGGAGTGTGTCCACAGGGACAACTTTTCCTGGGTGAAGTCCACAGTCACATCCTCCAGGTCACTGATTGTTAAAACATGATGGACATTCTGGTTCAGATAGGGACGTCTCTACAATTGGCCAGGGGAGAACAGTTAACATGATAGAGCTGGGGAAGAGGCAGATGTGTACAGAAGGCTCAAACCCTATTTGGGGCTTTGGGATTTTGGTCAAAGGTTTCTCTATGGTGACCAGGCATGTGCCGTTCATGCACACTCACAAAGATATATATACACTATAAATGCACAATAACTTCATTATAAAGAAATATCACAGGATGGGCAGCATGAAATAATCTGCACATCTCTCAATAAAATGAGAATTGTCACTGCCAGACTGGTTATTATAGGTTTTGAACTTGAGAATACATAACTACGCTCTCCTTATCAATTTTAATTAAATCACAGACTCGCCGAGTAGACAATATTCATTGTCTGTGATATATCATTTGTGACTATGGGTGAATATTTCCTCTATATGAACCTCAAATTTCTCCTCTGTAAAATGGTTTAACAACCTGTTAGAAATGCTGACAGAGCCTATAAGCTAATTTGCAAAGTGCTTCCTTTTTAACAAACATTCAAGAAATATAAATAATAAGTATATTATTATCAAAATGGTAGGGAATTGTGGAGCAATGCCTAGCAGACATTCTGCAGAACTAAATGAGGCTTAATACAGAACATAAGTTAGAGGTGTAGCCTCTCCCTCATCTCTACCTGTATCATATGTTCATCAGAAGGTGAAAGGATAGATGATTCACAAGCACAAGCCAAGGGTCTCTGATGATTCTATACAGAAGGATGGTCCTAGCCTCACCCATCCTACAGTTAAGTTTCCCATTCTCACTTTTCTGATACCTACAAGAAACAGTTATCATAGTCTTTCTCGTATCCTAATTGTATCTATCTGCTACATGGTAATAGAAGCCTCTCAATTGTACATGGTCACTCCCATCCCCCCCCAAATTGCCATAGAATCAAAAATTTTATTCTATCTAATAAACTCCTTCTCCTCAACCAAAATTAGGCAAATGTTCTCCATGCCCTGGTTCAGTTTTCAAATCTGACCAAAAGTTAATTTCAAAGAGACAAACTGCATTTGGGAACAGAGTGGTACGGAGAATTTGAGTTCTCCTTTTTTGGAAAGTACATGTTATAAAACTTTAGTAAGTTTAAAATTGGTGAAAATAAAATAAATAATTCCTCATTGCTCTCTCTGGTCCAATCCTCTCTTAGACCCACGCCTCAGTTCTGCACAACCTTCCACCCTAGCTCCTGTAGCACGGCATGGATTGAACTCAACCTGATGAAACATCTGGACCCTCCTCCCCCATTGGAACACAGGCTTCTGTTCTTATTCATCTCTACCACCTGTGTTAACCACATTACCAAAGCCATCGCAGCCACTAGCATGGCTAATGAGTGAGTTACTTCCTCACCAAGGCCATGAACTGGATGAAAACAAAGAAACAACAATAAATAAAGAAAAAACCCAAACCATTCATATCTCCTCTCTGCAAGAACTTCATGATGGAGAATGCAATAAATCAGTGTAAATATAGAAGGGAGATCATTTATCAGGACCTGCTTATGCCTCCCAGAATCCTGGAGAAACAGAACTGACACTAATATTTGCCAGGTGCACTTAGAAGATCCAGGCCCAGAGGAGAAACCTGATCATTTGCTGGAAAAAGAAGCCTCAGTTCAGGAGTAAGACCAAGCTCCTACTCACCTGTGGTTGCACTGTTGAGAATCCAGCTTCCTCCATCTTCTTCAGTATTCTAAGAGAAGGGCACTCTGATAGTGAAGCAGACAAATCTGAGGAAACAGAAAGAAGCCATGATACTCCAGTCTTTTCCACCATTCCTAGACACACCAGTCATGAACCTGGTAGTGAATCCCCCAGCCCGGCCCATGTTAGCATACAGAATGATCCAAGAAAGACAGGAGGAGCCATCTCTTTCCCCAGTGGTCAAAGTGAGGTGGCTTTGGCTACTGATCTCATAAGGAAAACATTAATATCCCCATTTTACAGACAACAAAATGAAAGTCGTAAGGTTTTATCCTTTAATTAGACCTGGTGTTCAGAGGCATTATTTAATTCCTTCCCTAATACCAAATGCTAATTCATGTCATATGGAGGTTTTTGTATTCACAACCAACGGCACCAGTCTAGAATTTCTGATTTAATAATTCTTGGTTAGGTGAATTAGCATTTGTTCTTCAACAATGATATAAGTCCTTTAGTGCCCCCACCTTCTGCCTTCAATTATTTCAGCTTCTCCACATGTGAGATTCAGGCAATACCTGTGCCTCAGTCCTAGCTCTATCCTCCACATCTCTGGATATGTGGCCAGGCTTCTCTGGAATCTACTTCACGGTAGGGTGGAAAAGTTCAAAGATTCAACTCTTGTTGGAGGGCTCAGTGACTTTCATAATGAAAATCTAGCACTAAAATCACTTGCACAGGAAAGCAGCAAGAGTACACACGTGATAATGCCACTGTGGTGTCCCACAGTCCCCATGGGGCAGGGAGGATCATAATGGACACAGTGAAGGAATTTTAGTTCACTCAGATATCTTAGTAAAATGCTAACTAGAGTTCTGCTCTGGTAATTATCATCAGCAGGAACATCCCTTCATTTCATAATTTATATATATGAAAGCATCTTTTCACATTCTGTGAGAATCTGCTCACTATTCTGGTTCCTCTCCACGGAGGAGACACATACTACCTGTGTTTAGTTGGCCATCCTCTTTAGTGTGTCTTGATACAAATAGATTATGAACTTTTATGCAGTTATCAGGATGTGAGGATATTGTGACCCAAGTGGAAGCTGTTAAGAAAGCTCTTGACTGACCAATCCTGACAATGTATAAAGATGGATGCTTGTTGGAAGGTCTCTCCCCTTGCTTACAACCAATGTGAGAAAGTAACTTTGACATATGTTAGAGGAATGTAAAGCTTCAACGAGATGCAGGATGTACTTTCTGACTTAGAAAATAAACAAAAAGTAAAGAAATGGACAAGGGTTAATCTACAGGTAAAAATACTAAT